>NC_045732.1:10646987-10971921 GCF_009834535.1 Camelus ferus
ACCAGCACAGTCCAGAACCACAAGGAGAAAGGCAGGCCATACCTTGAAACACTTCAGCAGACCCCACTTGACGAAGGCATGTTAGGTGAAGGAAACTGGATTAGGGGAAGAGTCATTCTACTCTCCTTCAGTTGCTCATAATAAAATAATGTTAGCAGGTCAATGAATGCTTCCCGAGCCAGGCATCATGCTGCGTTCTGTGGACACAGAAGTGAACCCAACAGAGATGGTCCTTCCCCTCTGAGCTGACAGTCTAGACCAGGGATCAGCACACTACAAGCCCATCTGGTCTGCCTCCTGCTTTTGTAAATAAAGTTTTATTGGAACGCCCCACGCCCACTTGTTGACATACTGTCTAAGGCTGCTTTTCCACAACAGCAGAGTTGACCATGTGGTCTACAAAGTCTACAGCATTTACTCTCTGGTTCCTTATTAAAAAAATGTGCTGACCTCTGGTGCACACCTTGGCAGAGTAGGGCAGGGAAACCTCAGGACCTCCATTCTTTGGTACTGTTGACAATCGCAAGGTTGGATGTGAATTGCTTCTCAAGGATCAGAAAAGAGCAGATGAACATGAAGCCTTCAACTATGGGAACTCCGAGTAGCAAGAATGTTTATTACAGGGAAGAAAAGATGTTGCCTCTAGTGCTGGAATCAAGAAGTCATGGTTTCTGTGAAACACAGGCAAGAAGGGCACCAGGAGAAAACACACGAAAACAAAAAGCATATGAGAATGAAATCCAAACACCTGCTGGGAGGGAAAGTAAGCTCAGAGATACAGGCTGCATGGCTTTCAAAGGAGCAGAATTACAAAGACAGAGTTAACCCCCACCCTGAAGAGCAAAAGATCAAAACTGAAATAGAGAAAAGCGTAAATCAATCAAGCAGAAAACAAACAAGGGGGAGGGTATAGCTCAGTGGTAGAGCACATGCTTAGCATGCACAAGGTCCTGGGTTCAACGCCCAGTATCTCCACCAAAAAACAAACAAATGAGATTATCTAAGAACTCAGAGGAAAAGAACAATGAAATTAGAAGTAAACGAAAATCACAGCGGGTAGGAGCAGAGATTGGTGTAAAGGACTTGATTTTCTCAAGGAAGCCAGTAGAATAACTGAACAAGAAGCAATTACAGCAACTTGTATCAAGTAACTATTACGTCCTCCATGCCTCAGTAGGCATTTTGCCTCTGTTACCACTTTTATTCTTATGACAACGACTTAGCACACAAACTAATTTATCTCTGTTTTTCAGATGAAAAATAGGTTATGGGAAGCATATAAACTACCCACAGTTAGCTAATAAATCAAATCAAGTCCTGGGCTGACTAAATTTCACACCTGGTATTCTATATCCCCGATCAAAGAAACAAGAAATGAAAATCTCACTGAAAAAAAAGATGATCCTACTTTTGATTAAAATAATTCAAAGTTTGTCGTGTTTCAAAGAACTGAAGAGTAACTGACATGTCCAGATATTTTGCCACTGTCATGCAGAACAAAGAACACGTGCACACGTTTGGGGCATGACTTCAATCACCCTGAAAGCCAGTAACGTGCCATGCACAGGCAGCAGAGGCACTTTCAGGCTGCACCTGCAGGAACGTCACGTTTGGCGGCAAGAAAGGTAATGGTAGTCTGCGTCTGAGGAGCACATGTACCATCCAGCTCTGGGAGCCATTTTTAAAGGATGAAACGAGCCCTGAAATGGAAGGCAACCCACCGAGCACAAGAGCACAAGGTGTTCCGAGAAGTTTGTAGGTAGGTGCTGACTCACCTAACAAAGGGAAACTCAAATGGTGGTCCTGGTAAGCAGGTGAATGCAAAGGTGCCCTCCAGCGTGGACATTCTGGGAACTGACTACCCACACTGATGTTGGCCCCAGGCTGCACATTTTCAAGCAAAATGTAACCCTCCCCATTTTATCCCACAGACTTTGTTCAAATGGCTTCCTGAGCAGCCAGTGTGAGTTTTGCTTGATCTATGAGAGGAAATGCCATTTCAATGTTTGGTTTTCGCTCATTCACAGTTCCATGGCTTATAAAATAACCTGGCCTATTTCTTGATCTCCAGACTATATAAGCAGCTCATATGACTCAGTAAGAAAAAAATAAAAAACCCAATCCAAAAATGGGCAGAAGACCTAAACAAGCAATTCTCCAAGGAAGACATACAAATCATCAATAGGCATATAAAAAAATGCTCAATATCACTAATTATCAGAGAAATGCAAATCAAAACTACAATGACGTATCACCTCACACCAGTCAGAATAGCCGTCATTCAAAAATCCACAAATGGCAAATGCTGAAGAGGCTATGGAGAAAAGGGAACCCTCCTACAACTGCTGGTGGGAATGCAGTTTGGTGCAGCCACTGTGGAAAACAGTATGGAGATTCCTCAGAAGACTAGGAACAGACTTACCATATGACCCAGGAATCCCGCTCCTGGGCATATATCCAGAAGGAACCCTACTTCAGGATGACACCTGCACCCCAATGTTCATAGCAGCATTATTTACAATAGCAAAGACATGGAAACAGCCTAAATGCCCATCAACAGATGACTGGATAAAGAAGAGGTGGTATATTTACAGAATGGAATACTATTCAGCCATAAAAACCGACGACATAACGCCATTTGCAGCAACATGGATGCTCCTGGAGAATGTCATTATAAGTGAAGTAAGCCAGAAAGAGAAGGAAAAATACCACACGAGATCGCTCATATGTGGAATCTAAAATAAAAAAAAAAAAAAGAACATAAATACAAAACAGAAACAGACTCATAGACATAGAATACAAACTTGTGGTTGCCAAGGGGGAGGCAGGTGGGAAGGGACACACTGGGAGTTCAGAATTTGTAGACAATGACAGGCATATGCAGAATAGATAAACAAGATTATACTGTATAGCTCAGGGAAATATATACAATATCTTACGGTAAGCTCACAGAGAAAGCAATGTGACAATGAATATATATATATGTTCATGTATAATTGAAAAATTGTGCTCTACACTGGAATTTGACACAACATTGTAAAATGATTATAAATCAATAAAAAATGTTAAAAAAAATAACCTAGCCTATTACCATCATTATCGTCATTTGGGAATTATCATTTACAAACCTGGCAGGAAACGATGATCATAGTCTAAAAATAAAGCCACTTCGAATTGCTCCTGGAAACCCCTGGAAGGGTTTTGGATGCTTACAACAGCTGAGTAAAAGCTCAACCCAATAAAAATGAGCTCTTAAGAGGGCAAGAGTAGCCAAAAGAAAGAAACACACAGGACACAGTGTCAGAATTTGTACTGCTCTTGAATTAGTGATACAGAGTAATCAAATGGAATACATGACAAATTTTCTTCTGAATATGCTGAAATAACTATTTTATGAATAGCCACCAATGTCCATTATTATTTGTTATTAATACCCCACCATCAAATTAAAACGACACACATGTGCTCTATGCTACTCCTGTTTCTTTCTCTCATCTTATTATAACACTCAGTTGCTTTATTAGTAATTAGTGATTTAACAGAACTTGGAAATAGAAATTGCAACCTAAATTTCACACGCTAAAGTTGATATAGGGTGACATTCTGTTTTGTTCTCAGGTTGTTTGTAAAATTCTGACTACTGGTAAAGATTTGATACTTTTTCTAAGATCCACTTTGAAGTTCCCAGTAGTCCTGCATGGTCATCTAATTCTTGTTATTCTTGTTATTCTAAATTTCACAAAAAGCACCCAACTCTACATAGCCTTCGGTTTCAAAGCTTTTGTGTATTTCAGTATATGACTCTAACGAGAAATGCTCTGAAGAGTTGCAGACATTCATGTCAGGGCAACCAACTGCATCATCTCTAAGAAGTCTGACTCAGGGAAAAGAGTGTGAACTCCTTATAAACTCAGTGTTTACCCTTGAACAGGCAAAAGCTCCATGCATTCCTGTACCACATAGTTTACAAAGAGCTCTCATCCTCTCAAGCCTCACAAAAGTTCTTTGAAGTGGCTGTTTTTAATTTCCTCATTGCATATGAGAAAATTGAGGTTTGGACATTTCTTCAGTTTTCCAGAGTCTAAGAGCTTTGACACTGCAGATCCAGGTGTTCAAAATACTGGCCAGGCTCACTCCACCTCCCCCTGCCACCGCTGTGACCCAAGAGAGGGACTGAAGACCAGACTCCACCCAGATATCACCTCCTTCTTCTCAAAGGTAAACAGGCAGGTAACTCTGAAGTTGATTATGGAATTAGAACGTCTTTAATGTGATTTTCATGGGAGGTCTAAATGATGCCAGTGGACCTGAGGAGAGCATTTGATAGATAGCGTTTTCAATGTGGGGAGTGTGTCTTAAATGCTCAGAAGCTGGCACAGTGCCTTGCGTGAAAACAAGCATCTGATAATATCTGTGGATGGAATTTGCAGTTAAAGCTGTATGAGCAACATGCGTTCATGACTGCTGACCACCCGCCTTTAGATTCTGGCTAGACAAGACTAAAGAAAAAAGAGAACACTTAAAGTTTAATCCATTTAGCTTAACAAGCGATCAGTGGAATGAAGAAGCATCAAGACTAATTGACTTTTTTACTAAGTTACCAAACTGACTTCTCATTTCACTTAACCTGCCAGTCCAACCCACCATTTGGCTCCAGGAAATGACACAGATGTGGGTCCCTGCTCTGAGGACGAGGACTTTATCCAACAGCCCAGCATAGGATTACTGCCTGGGGCAGGAAAAAAGACAATCTGTCCTCCTTCAGACGTGTGATACAGTAATAAAAAATGTTTAGTTTGAAACAATACGTTCATCCTCAAACCTTAAAATTGTCTCTGAATGTTAAGAAAAATCTAGTACTACAAAATTCGAGCCTATATTCACCAAACTGAAGGCACCAAACCTCATGGAATTATAAAGTCCACCCAATCAATGGAATTCAGAGCTAAGAACTCAGCCACAAAGTGGCATAATTGCTGTAATTAGTCAAATGGTGTAATTACAGTAAACACAAGATAAGCTACCACTGAAGCATGTAATTGCAGGGTATAATGGTGTTTTATGATTTCTGATGCTATGATATGATGTGGATATATAATAAATGCCCATAACAATATTAAGATATTTTTCATTAGTGAATTTTCTTAGTACTTAGTGTGGCTTTCTTAAAATTTCTAGATTTAAATCTCAGCCACATAGGAAATCACAGTATTTTCTCAATGACAGGAAAAGTCAGTATTATCCAACATGATACTTTGGTGAGAAGGTGGCTAGAAACATAAAGGATTCGAAGTTGAGTGTAAATTCAGTCATTAGAATAATCCTAAACAGAAATTAGTGGCTACAATGCAAGATAACTTTTATACAAATGTGGCTGTATTTCACATATATTCCATTTTTCAGGAATTTAAATTTTTACCTTTAATGCTAAAGTATCTATGAAAATGAGAACATAATGCTGTCAGCATTATGGTTTTTGACCTATGTTGTCAATCTTTGGTTTAGCAGTCCTAGAAGACAATGTTTTCAAGATAATTGCACATTGCCTATGTCTGTGTTCAAATTTTGTACTATGTAACAGTAGATTGATAATTATTGGCTGTCTTGAGTTCTCTTTGGATGTAGATTTTGAACAACTGAAAATATTTCTATATCATAGAATTTGAGAATTGGAAGAATTCTTTGAGGGTTAGGAGATGCACAGTTAGGGGGTTCATGAACTCATTTCAGTCAGTGGAGGTGTATTTTACTCAGAAAAGGGTTTTCAAAAGGGTCTTCAGTGGATTTGTGAAGCAGAAAAGTCTGCCTGGGAGATGACACCGTCCAGCTCACTTGGGCTAGCCTCTGCTCTACGAATGCCCACCAGAAGTTTTATTTCAATTTCGCTTCAACCTACATAGTAAGGAGGCTCTAACTGTCTTTGAAAGAGACTGTTCCATTATCCATGAAAGAGTCTGTTCGTTAGAAACTTACCCCCACATACTGGCTGTGATTCTTCCTCACCATAAATTCTACCCCGTGGTCTTACTCTCTTCTGGATGAAAGCCCTCTAAAGTATTTGAAGACGACCAGTGCCACAAAGCATTCCTCCTCTAGAATAAAGGTCTCTATTACAAATAAAGAAGAAGATCTCTATTGAGTCCATTACTAACAGAATAAGTATCTCTATCGATGATCCCTCATTGCTGCTCATTCTCTGGTGGGTCACCAATCCATCAAGATTCTGTTCTGAGTGGGACACAAGTATCCAGACCAGGGTTGGTAAACATTTTCTGAAAAGGGACAGACAGTAAGTACTTCTCTGGCTTTGCAAGCCACATGGTCTCTTATGACAACCACTCAACTCTGCCACTGCTTCCAAAAGCAGACACGCAATATGTAAATGAGTGAGGATGGCTGGGTTCTTCAAAAACAGGCATCGGTCTAGATTTGATGTGCATGCTTTGTTCAGCACTCATCTGGATGAGTCTGAAGAGGGAAAGAGCCCCGAGAAACCGTGACTACACTTCTCTGCATACTAAACTTCTGCTCATCCAGTTTAACTTTAACAAAACAGAAACAAAAATGAAGCCTAGTCCTGATTTGTACTGAAGGTACAGTTAACAAAGCTCCCTAGACTAGCACTGTTTACAGAACTTCTCGTGATACGGAAGACTCTCTGCCTGTGCCGTCCAATATGGTAACTACTAAGCACATGCAGTTACTGAGCACTTGAAATAAGCCTGATGCAGCTTAAAGACTGAACTTTTGGGGGGGAGGGTATAGCTCAGTGGTAGAGTGTGTGCTTGGCATGCATGAGGTCCTGGCTTCAATCCCCAGTACCTCCATTAAAAAATAATTAAATAAAATTAAACCTAACTACCCCCTTCCAAAGAAAACTGAAAAAAGAAAGACTTAATATTTAATTTACTTTAACTGATATTTAAATTTAAACAGCCTTCAAGTGGCTACCCTATTGGATAGCACAGCCCTAGATATTCCCTCCCGCACAGACCGCTCTTCAACACCACTCTATTCACTCGTGACACTATACGTGACGTTTTATCAAATTTACAAAGTACCTTATTATCATCCAGGCAAATATACAGCTTTAAGCATCATAGGAGCTCAATAAATATTAATGACGACCAGTAAACTGAATCATTACAGATAATGAAATAGCATGACAAAATACAAGAGATAATTGGAATCAGTCTTGCTTTTATTGGCAAGAATTTTCCATGGAACTGAGAGCCATGATCCTGTAATGGTAGAGGCTCTCATGATTTTAAAGTATTTTAATGGATTTCACACTTCTGATATTTATCTGAAGGTAATTCAGGCTTTTCCTATTTGACATCCCCTGCCATGAATATGGATGAGCTTTACTGTAGTGTGAATTGAAGATTCAGACTTTAGCATGCATTGGTTTTTGCTTAATTTCATTCAAACACTAGAGAAAGGAGGAAAGATCATTTCATCCTAATGTTTGTTGTGAGAAAGAAATGAACCAGAATACTAAATAACAAAAAAAAAAAAAAAAAAAAATAAGAAACCCATCCGGCTATAAACAAGTTCACGAATTGAGAACCCAATTATTATTCAAAATGTACCAACTTTATTGCACCCCTTCACTTATGTATGCAACAAAACCTGCTTGAAACATTGCAGACTCAAGAGTGAAAGGAAACCCAAACGCAGGTTCTGCGTCAGAGAGCCGACATCCCACACAGGTGACAGACATGCTCATCAAAGAACCTTAAAAAACAAAGGACCATTTACAAGTTATGCTGTGGAAGAGTCCAAACCACACTGAGGACATATGACCAAGGGGCATGGCACTGCCCAGGAAGAACTGACATTTGGGGGGACATCTCAAGAATGAGAGCAGGGTATAGCTCAAGTGGTAGAGCACATGCTTAGCAGGCACAGGGTCCTGGGTTCAATCCCCAGTCCCTCCTTTAAAAATAAAACAAAAAAGAAAGAAAGAAAAAATGCATGAAAAAAATTCCACAATCCTGATTTTGTGCGTACCAGATAAAATAACATCACAATAACTAAACTGATTTTAAAAAAGTCAAAGGTAAATGAATGACAAAAGTTTATATACACATGCATATAAAAATCAAATATAAATAAATACACATCATTACATTTTCTCTGACAGATATTGGAATACTTAAGTGAATACAGCGAGATTTGTACAAGGGGTACCGGCCTGAGGGTTAGCACTGGGGTTCTGGTCCCCATCCCACGACAAATGGTGGTCAAAGGTAAGAGGGTTAAGGACACTGAAGAGGTGGGGGTGCAGCCCAATTCACACTGTATTTTGCTTGCAAGTTGGTTTAAAATCTTGTGTTAATTTCTGGTGTACAGCACAGTGATTCAGTTATATATATATATTCCTTTTCATATGCTTTTCCATTACAGGTTATTACAAGATATTGAATATAGTTCACTGTGTTATACAGTAGGTCCTTGTTGTTTATCTATTTTATATACAGTAGTTTATATTTGCTAATCCCAAACTCCCAGTTTATCCTTTCCCGTCTCCTTTCCCCCCTGGTAACCATAAATTTGTTTTCTATGTCTGTGAATCTGTTTCTATTTTGTAGTAAGTTCATGTATGTCTTTTTTTTTTTTTTTTTTTTGAGATTCCACATATGAGTGATATCATATGGTATTTTTCTTTCTCTTTCTGGTTTTCTTCACTTAGAGAGGATCTCCAGGTCCATCCATGTTACTGCAAATGGCATTATTTTATTTTTTTATGGCTGAGTAATTTATATACAACTTCTTTATCCAGTCACCTGTTGATGGACATTTAGGTTGTTTCCATGTCTTGGCTATTGTAAACAGTGCTGCTGTGAACACTGGTGTGCGTGTATCTTTTCCAATTAGAGTTTCTTCCCAGATATATGCCCAGGAGTGGGATTGCTGGATCATACGGTAAGTTTATTTTTAGATTTTTGAGGAATCTCCATACTGTTTTCCACAGTGGCTGCACCAAACTCCATTCCCACCAGCAGTGTAGGAGGGCTCCCCTATTTTCCACACCCTCTCCAGCACTTATCGTGTGTGGACTTGGACGGAGCTGCCAATCCTTGGCCTTCCCTGATGTGCCACTGTATCTCTCCAATCTCTGCCTCTGCTGTTACACGCATCCTCCCCGCCTTCCCGTGTGTCTCTGTGTCCGGATGTCCCTCTTCAGTTAACGCCTGACATTGGATTAGGGTCCACCCTAATGACCTCATCCTAACACAATTTTATCTGCAAAGACTTTGTTTTTAAATAAGACCACAGGCATAGGTACTGGGCGTTAGGACTTCAGCATACCTTTTTGGGAGACACAGTTCAACCCATAACACCATGCATTGCATTGTTCTAACTAAAGTGTCTGTGAATATTTCTTCTCTACTATCTTCTCCTGGAAGTCCTGTTATGAAAACAGGAAAAACAGGGACACACAGTCAGCCAAATACTGACTGTCTATAGCACTTTGCACATGATTTTATTAGTATCCATCTGATTGTAACAATTTGACTGTATCTGTTCCCACCTCTGACTTGGAAGTGAGATTTTTTCAAGACATACGTTAATAAATAAACATGTGTCATTTATTAGATAACACATATTAGAGATAAGTCTTATTCCAACTTCATGCTTAATGCCTGTCACATACACAGAGAGATCTCAGGAAGTGTCTGTTAAGTGAGAGAAAGACACAGAAGAGGAGAGGGGAAGGCAAGACGGGTGGAATGGAGTGATTCTGCGTTTTCGTGTTCAGTCTTTAGCTTTAACCAGATTAACCGCCTTCCCCCCTAACCTTTCCTAATGGCCTCCACTGATTCCTCTCTAGCCTCACAAAGACTGAAACTCATCATCAGACACTAAGACAAGAAGGGAGTGATAAAGACTAACGGTCTAGATATTAATCTAAGACAAGACAAGGACGCTGGGGGATTCTTCAGGCCCCATGATTCTGTGGAGTGCCAATAAAGATTGCTGCGGTGGGAGTTTTCTAGGCTTCTTCCGTGGTCAGGTATGCTCCTTCCTTGAGAACAGCATTAGGTGTTACCCCTAAAGTATTGTAGGTTAGTATCAATTACCCCAAATATCTTATCTCAAAACTGTCCTCACCTACAGTGAAGGGTTCTGTTTGGACGTCCTCTGTAACCAATCACGTGCTGTGTTAGTTTCTACTGCTGCCTAACAAGTGGTGCACTAATCAGCAGCCTACAACCACCTTTAGGACCTCACAGATTTCCCCTGAGGCTACAATCAGGGCGTCAACTCGGGCTGGGGATTCAGCCGAGGCTGCACTGGGGAAAGATCGCCTTCTAAGCTCCCATGGTCGTTGTTGGCAGAACTCAGTTCCCAAGACAGGGTCTGAGTCCCATGTAATGCAATCATGGAAGTGACTTCCCTTCAAACTTGCCATAGTCCATAGGTTAAATGCAAGTTATAGGTCTCACTCACTCTCACGGGGAGGGGATCCCACAAGGATGTCAGTGCCAGAAGCAGAGATCACCAGGGTTATCTCAACGATCTGTTCACTACACCTGCCAGCCAAGGCTAGATTCCTCATGAAAACTTGAAGGGCACAGGCTTTTAGGGGTAGAGAATTTCAAGGATAACACAGTGAATGCTGGTAAACATCTATACTGATCAATGGCTAGCTTAACTCAGACTGAAGTTACACTCGCTCCATGTGTCTGTTCATCAAATATTTATTAAGCACATCTGAGCAAAATAAAGAAAGTGAATCTGTACAACTTACACTAAAAAAAGGGACTTTCATTTCCAGAGAACATTCTTGGCACAAAACAGATATATATTCTGGATAAACACGTTTACCACCATGTATACAATAACAAATGCACAGGCACTAAAGTGAGGGAAACAGTTGGAGATCACATACGATAGGGATGCATGCCCCCGGCAGGGTGAGGAAAGCTGGAGGCAGGGGTCCCTGGGAGCCGTTGCTGCTTCCTGTTGACCTGGAGCCACATCCTCAGACCCAGGGAACTGGCCGAGCTGTGGGTGGGGGAATAGGTTCTGAGACTCCTACATAACCCTGAGTCTCTAAGGGCAGGAACCACAGGGAGCAAATGGGAGAGAAAAATGCTCTGAGGAGGGTGATAACCTGGCTTTAGATGGACTGCAGAAAAGCAGGAAACCGTTTCCAAAAATTCCTCAACCCGAAGTCCCCACTTACATGCTTCCAGACTTGTAGGCACGGAACAAGTGAAGCCTAGAAACCCCAAGCCAAGATTTTAATCAAAAGTACCCTGTGTTTCTGACTCTCTACTTGCATTACAGAAGTACATGTGGAAAATCCTGGCATACCGATCTCTGATAATTCTTAGGTGCATTGTGTCTGAGTACTAAATGACAAGCTTTGTTGCTGACGCAAAGAAATGGAGTTTCTGTATCTTGATCTTATGTTTGGCAACCTGCTGAAGTGTCTTATTCATTCTGAGACTTTCTTAGATTCTTTAGTGTTTTCTGCAGAATTAATCATATTTTCAATATACAGGGAGTTATTCTTTCTTTCCAATTTTTAGGTTTTATTTATTTTCCTTTTATTTTGTGCTCACTAGGGCTGCTAGTATAATGTGATACAGAAATGACAGCAGGCTGATTACGGAGAATTTTCTGGAGGATAATCTGGGCTGAGACCAAAATAATGACTTGATTCTAGGCATGTGAAATCAGAGGGACCAATGCACCATACAAAGGAAACAGCAAGTGCAAAGGCCCTGAGGTGGGGACATGCCTGGTGTGTTTGAGCAGTGGAAGAAAGATTACTGGGCTGGATGCAGAGGTCAGACAGGAGAGCTGTCAAAAATGAACTGTTGCTCATTAACTCTGAGAAACTATGTTGCATTTGCAATGCTGCAGGCAAGTGGGTACTTATTACATGGTTTCAGTTTGTTATGTTGCTCAAAATACCACTACTGCTGGGGACAACTGGTACTAGGCGACCCTGGGTTCTGCTGGCCCAAGGTCAACATGATGAGGTTAGCTAAGTTTGTCTTGATAACCCGTCTCTTCCACTTTCTGCTCCCTATTTCTCCCTGCATCACCCTGCAAAGCGCTCCATTCTTTTCATGCTGGGCTCCTCACTCGGGCCAGCCCCACTTACATAACAGCACCACCCAAAGATTAACCCACTCCTGTCCAAACAGAGCTCAGTGGCAAATCACTGCTTTGCATGGTGATCAGAAACATAGCACACCTGTGGGTGAAAATGACAACTTCCCTAGATACTTGTTCTTAAACGAGAACTATCAGATAGAAATGTCTCAGGTATATATAGCCAGCTCTCTGGATCCACAGGTTCTGCACTCAAGGATTCAACCAACTGTGGATCAAAAATGTTAAAAGAAAAATAAAAAATTCCAGAAAGTTCCAAAAAAGCAAAACTTGAATTTGCCATGTGCTAGTAACTATTTACATAGTATTTAAGTTGTATTTACTATTTACATGGTATTTGCATTAATTAGGTATTATAAGTAATCTAGAGATGATTAAAGCATGTGAAAAAGCGTATGAGAGGATTGTGTAGGTTAAATGCAAATCCTAAGCCATTTTATATTATGGATTTGAGCATCCTTGGATTTTGGTGTTGCCTGGGATCCTGAAACTAATCCTGTCCTTGGATACTGAGGGATGACTGTCACAGGTCTAGTTTTGATAGCGCCAACAGAGACAGGTTTTCTTCCCCCTGCTATGACTTAGATATCCTAGGTAAACAGAAATCCATGAAGCTGTTCACTGGTGCTAGTTAGGAAGAGGCAGAGAATTGTAGCTCAGGACAAGGAGCTCTGTTTCTCAGTAGCATTCATTATATTCTTTTGGACTTTGCATTAAGTGGTGATCAATCTACGTGTTTTCTCTGTAATTTTTCTCCGCTTCCTACACTAGATGTCACTGTGCAGCTCATTACTAAATAGCCTAAGGAAACTCTTCACAGAGAAATGGAAACTATAAACGACCCTGAAGGATGCCTAACATGGCAGCGCTCTGCTCAGCCGGATGGCAGTCAGCAAGGAGATGGCGCGTATCCTGTACGTGACTTACCATTAGTGAAACGCTGAGAAGACTTATCAACAACTTACACTTTTTTCCTGTCTTTTCCCCATTTGCATACCTGTCAACAAAGTGAGAACTGGGGAAATGCAAATCGCCTACTCATGAAATTTAATGATGGCACATACGCTATATTTTATAATGCTGCAAAAATACACCACTCCCCTGAAGTTTAAAGAAACGTTCCTCTGGAAGAGAGTGGAGCAGGAATATAGAAGGACCCAACTCCATGTCCTTTGCTTCCTGGCCTCCTGTTTCTGTTGTATCATAGACCTTAAATTCAGAAGTGTGTTGAATGTTTTCAAAACGTAGGGACCAACTGTCCTGGTTTGCCTGGGACTGAGGGGGTTTTAAAACCAAGATGAGTTGGTCAGTCTACTAACTCTGGACACCATGGAGATTCACTTCTTTCCATCATCATAAACGCACTGCCCCCATCTGAGGATTCCTCTGCACACACACACAGAACCTTGAGTTCTTACACTAAGGAACCAAGCACAAGACAAGCAACATAACTCAGAGTATATAGCTTTTTAAATTCCATCAGAATGATGAGTTTAAGCTGCTGGTTGGCATGCATAAGGGAAAAAAAAAAAAAAAAAGCTTTCCAGAAACAGAACTATTTGGCCATGCTTAAAGTTTTAACAAAAGTGACTACAGAAATGGAATGATTTGAACCATCTCTAAAGAGTGCACAGTAAGAAATTTCCAGGCTAAGGTAAATATGGTGCCATCCTGGCAAAAAGGATGTTCCTATGCTAGTTAAGAGGACTAAGTTTTTCTAAGGAAATATAAAGAACTAATGAGATGCATGGATCTAAGGTGACAATTCTACGGCGTACGATGCAATTAGAGACACTGATGCAAAGGCATAGTTTTAATGCAGATCTAAATTAGTATCTAAAATAAGATTAGATCATCTTCCTCCAATGAAGTGCAAGTCAACACACTGTTCTATTATTGTATCAGGAGATGCTGATAATGATGACGGCGACACATACCTCTAATTCCTCCTTTAATCTTCACAACTGCCTACAAGGAATATGTCCTTATCTGCATTTCATAGACAAGGAATCTTGAGCACATACCTACTCAACTCTGCACAGTCACAGTGATGGAATCAGATCCTGAATCTAGCTCTTCCTGATACAGGAAATAGGGCATTTCACCAGCTTTCTTTATTGTGTCTGGGTACCCACCAGGGCATCCTGCATCCAGAGCGAGGTCCTGCTCAGGATCCCCCTCCTGAGGAAGCCGTTTACCTGCATTCACTGTGAGTACCTGGAGGAACACTCCAGTTTAGGGAACACATCCTTCATTTTTCATCTGAAAGTTCTTTCATCTCAAGGGTTTGTTTAAAAAATTAGTTGACACGTGTAAATCAACTGATGTGAGAATACTCCCTCACACCGTACACAAAAATAAATTGAAAATGGCTTGAAGATTTAAATATAAGACATGACACCATAAAACTCCTAGAAGAGAACAAGGCAAAACGTTCTCTGACATAAAGCACAACTATCTGTTCTTAGGTCAGTCTCTCAAGGCAAAAGAAGTCAGAGCAAAAATAAACAAACGGGACCTAATTAAATTTATAAGCTTTTGCACAGCTAAGGAAACCATAGACAAAACAAAAAGACAACCTACAGACTGGGGGAAAATATTTGCAAATCACACCAGTAACTGGTGTGTCCCCCAAACACGTCCATGCTGATGAAAGCAGATTCAGGAATTTTAGAAAGTCTTATACTTCTGAAAAATATGTTTTCAAAGGTTCTACGTTGCCCTGTGAACCCAGCTACATAATCTCCTCTGAAAGTGCTCTGTTGGCACCATGGAGGAAGGGAGCTTACATCATCCACGGACTCTAGTCTGGAGAGGGTAACTCTGAGGTTAGTGTTTTTCTTAAAGATGTTCTGAAGGTTCGCAGAAGCCATTTCCTTCAGAGTTACTTCCAGTCTCCCACTTTCCAACTGTCACATTGTTACAGCAGATGAGTTAAAAGCCGACTGCCCACTGGTCTGAGGAGCAGCACAGAGGAACACTTCCGCTCCCACTCACCGCTGTGCTGGGCCACTCAGAGCTGCAGAGTCGGCTGAGATGTCCTCCAACATCAGGCAGGTATGTTTCAGCTCCCGCACCAGGAGCCATACCTCCATAACAAAACACCTGTGATGCGTCCAAAATCAGCTCAGCTCTTAGCCAGTATTTTTAAGTCAACACACTACCAGTCACAATGAAAGCAGTTCTTTCTAAGTGGCGGGAGAGATCAGACTGAGAAGGTAACAGGTTTGAGAAGTAGAAATGGATAGACAAGTCTTGGAAGTTTTCCTTTGTCCAAGCAGGAGAGGTAGACCCCCTTCTTGGAGAAGATTGAGCTTTCCTGTGGGGCTATGAATATCTCAACAGGCCATTTGGATATGTAAAGAGAAAGCCCCATCGTATTCTCCAAAGGCAAAGCTCAGAGTTACAAGGAGTTAAGCAATCCTGTGTGTTAACACAGGCAGCTTTCAGCACTGGGAGCAGAGCTGAGGTTGCAGAGGTAATGTATCCTCCTCGACTTACAATGGGGCTGTGTCCCCTTCGCAACTGAACCCAGCCAACCTTAAATGTGCTCAGAACACTTAGTCTAGCCTGCAGTTGGGCAAAATCATCCAACACAAAGTCTGTATTACACTGAAGTGTTGAACATCTCATGTAATTTACTGGACACTGTGCTGAAAGTGAAAAACAGAACATCTGTGTGGGTGTGGGATAGATGTCCACCCTTGTGACCAGGCGGCTGCTGGGGCGGTGAGGGGGATGGGGCAGTGAGGAGGATGGGGAACGGCAGCTCATGACCACTGCCCAGCATCACCAGAGGGCACCATACCCCATATCACCAGCCCAGGAAAGCATCAGGATTCAAAATTCGAAGTACACACTCTACTGAATGTGTATAGCTTTCATGTCATCATAGGCCGAGACCATCCATCTTGTAAGACTGAGCAGGGGAATAAAGGATTTCCTGCCTTCTCTGGGGAAGACTTGAAAGGGATCCTGAACTCCTGGTGGGGGCAGAAATCTGGGCCCTGGAAATGGCAGCAGGCCGGGAAGTGGAGAGGGAGAAAGGAGAGGCAGCTGGATTTGGGGAGCCTGGATGCATGAACCATGATAAATGCACCAGTTGCCGGCACTGTACTTCCCTCCGGCCAGCCTGACACCTTCAGTGCTAGCTCATCCAGGACATGGATGAGGCTATGAGGATGTGAAGCCAGGTGCAGGTACTGGTGTAGGCACAGGTGCAGACGTGCAAGCAGATGCAGACGTACACACACATGTGGATGTCCGCGGTGTAGGTGAGGGCACAGATATATAGATAGAGAGGTAGATACGGAGCTGTACTTATAGATGTAGCTACGACTTTAGCTTTAGGTGTGGGGAAAGATGTAGATAGGGTTGAAAACTTACAGTCATAGCCATAGACACAGAAAAGAAAAAGACAGCTTGAGAAATAGACGTGGCTGTAGAAGCAGCTGGAGGTGGAGATGTACAAAGAAACAGGTAGGGCCGTAACTGAAGACATGGAGCATCGGGGCTCATACTCCTGGGTTCTTCCCACTGACAATCACCAACACACTGAAGTCGAACACCCAGAGCTGTCCCTGAACCTCTGGGGATACCTCAAGCACCATCATACCCGGCCCCTGACCCACATAAATTAGGCAGTGAGGAAGGCCAAGAGGAGCAACATGGTCTGCCCGGAACCTACCTGCTTCATCGGCGCACATGGTCTTGTTTTCATAGATATGAAATAAGTATTTACTGTAAAGCACAACACATGCCTCAAATTAGACTCTGTGGTCTCAGATCTACCAGCTCTAATTAGTCATGATCGTCATTAGGTGAGAAAAGTGTCTCTTGTAGGAACTTTCCAAGAATATTTAAATGTAAGTCATTTAAAAGCATGTTAAAAATCAGGTAGCCATGACAACCAGCTACCATACTGCAGTATCTTTGTTTATACAGTGCCTGGGCAAAGAGTTTTATCATTATCTTAGTGTATTAAATAATTTCATAATGAACTGTCACGTTCACTCTGCATTCGCTTCAAAAGCTAATTTAAAATTTTTTGAGTATATATATTTTAAATAATTGAGGCTACCATCACTTTATAAAATATAAACCATGGCTACATGTTTATTTTACACCTTCTGTTGTCAGAGTAAATAGAGTTAGAAAAATATTCAAGCTAGTGTCTATTTTAAATTCTAGAAAATCCAGATAATTCAAATTTCCAGTATATAGTGTAAAATCCTTTCTTAATGATTGTATGCTTAAAAATTGGTCATGTGGACACTTAAATATCATATATTCTACTGTACTGTCCTATGTTCTCCCAACTAATTCCAACAAAATTAAATGGGACACAATTTGTATTTTAAAAAGTAGGTACTCTATCAAAAGATTGAAATTCCTCCACCATTTTCTTTAATGGTCTGCAGACAAGCCTTCCTTCTCTTGAGGACACACCTGTACCCTCAGATTTGGGTCCTCCAGGGAAGGAAACAGTGAGAGTGCTGGATCTGAGCCCGGGGTCAAGGTGTAGCTGAGAGATGTCAATGACGGAGATGAAACGACAGTAATGGCACAGAACACCAGAGCAGTAAGGCTGAAGGCTCTCTACAGAAGTAAAACCCCAGACATGAGGTGGAGTCAGTGCAAAAGGGAGACCAGAGGTGGAATCTGGGTTGATTTATCAAGTGCAAAATGGAATGAGGACATGGATTTGGAACTGCAGATAAACTCCAGGTGCAGATGCCCAAGGGCACAACCAGCCTATAGAGCAGGACAAACAGGACAGACGCTTGTTTGGTGATGAAATAGTCACATAAGTAGTGCCCACGTCACAGGACTTCTCCAAAAGATCACAGCTTTGGAATATCAGAAATGGAGTTAAAGCTGTACTAACAGGTAGTAAATCTTCTTGAGGACTTATCTTTAAGGAAATACAGAAAAATCTTGAGCACAGAGATTCTGCTCAGAATATTATTTATAATGGTAAAAAATGAGAAACAACCTAAACATAGAAAATAAAGGTATGGCTAAGTAAAGTACGGTTCCACCGTTTGACAGGAAAGCATATAGAAAATAAATCAACAACAATAATAAAAGCTAAGAAAATAGGCGTGGTTCAGGGAAAACGCCTCAAACATTAAATAAAATGTCTTATATTAAGGTAATCTTTCAGATCTAGGCCCATCCTTTTGTTTACAGAGCCCAGATATCTTTAATAAGACAGGCTACCAGGGTACCAGTCCCTGGAGTTTTCGTAAAACTTTCTGGAAGATTTCTCAGGCTCTTCGCATCAGTGACACAGGATTTTCAACCTGGCCACACGAGTGAGCCCTGCAGTGCTTTTTTCCAACCATGGGCTTACTCTGAGTTTCAGTGCATTACCCTTAGATTCAAGACCAAATCTTCAGATGAACGCAGGCAAAAAAGGATGGAATAATGTTACTCAGAAACAGGGGTCTGGAAGTGGTTTCTACGTGTGTCTCATCCTCAGGCTCCATCCTTAAGACCTTGTTTCGAGCTGTTCCCGCCCCCTGCCGAGAATGCAGTCTACCTTGGTTTGCCACCTCCTTCTCATTAGCTTTCTCAGGACCTGTTTGGTCTTTGAGCCACAGCCTCCTGGGAGTCAGAAATACTGATTTCACTAAATTCATTCATTTATTTCTAAAATAAGTATCTATTGTGTTCTGCACCTCCAAGCATTACGTGAACCACACACACACACACACGTATGTCATCCAGGGCAGCTGCCACATCACCAGGGATACAGGCGTGGAACACACAAATGACTGCACAGTCACGACTAAGACAAGGGCCACTGAAGAAACAGACAGGGAGCTTGGAGACGATTTCAGAGCTGGCGCTGGTTAAGCAGAGCTCTCAGAGAAACAGATCCCAAGGCAAAGGTTCTGCCACAGGTGGTTTATTTGGAGGGACTGGGACTCTGGCTGGGGGGAGGACAGGTGGGACAGGGAAGGAAAGGCAGCCCACGAAAGAGATGCTATTAAGCTAGTTCTCACGGCTAGCGACTGGACCTTAACCCATCAGCAAAATGTGGAGAATGTGCAAGAAGCCACTTCTGGCATTATCTCACCCCAGGAGTGAGGAAGCTGGGGTATTATACTGCATAACAACTTGCACCTGTCATCTGGGGAAGATGCTTCCAGGGGAGTGTTAACTCCCCAGTGCCTTACGGCCCACGGCACACACAGGCAGGTCAGCCTTCCATGGTCCTGGAAGTTACAGGCACAGGGAGATGGCTAGGGTCCCTGAGATTTGAGTCATGTGTGGACAGCATCTGCTACTGGTCATAATCTTATTGCATGAGGACTGTACTGACAAAAGACAACTTAAGTTGGAGGAAAGTCTTAACAGAAATAGATTTGAGTACATATAACCAGGGCTGCTTCTTCAGAAGAACAGAGATGTCAGTGCAGCCAGAATACACAGCAGAGCAATTGGCACAAGTAATGTGCTTCAGGACCTCCAAATCCACATGGAGAGTGAGGATGGGGCAGGGGGTCTGGCCAGAGCACAGCTGTGGATGACAGCACTGAGCTCCCTTCATGTACACGAAGCTGAAGAAGTCCTGCCAGTTGGCCACTGCGGATACGTCTGACACAGCATCTTGCCCCAGCTAACAGCACTTCACTAATCCCAGGACTAAATAACACACGGCATGACCACACGGCGCAGTATGAGGCTGCCCACCTCCAGCACACACAGAGCCCTCATTTATTACCCTCAGGTTCCCTGGCAAGCTCGCCTCGGTCCACACACAACCATGAACTCAGCACTGTGGAGCCACATCAGACACATGCTTCCAAGACGTCTCTGTCATTCGAGACCAAAGGTTTTGGCTCCAGCTGTAGGCTCTATTTTGTCTCATCAGGGATCCAAGACTGCAGTGGATTTCCAAGCATATTTTAAAATTTTCAGACACTCCCAAACTGCATTTATGAGAACAGTAAACGTTAAAACAATTCTAACTTTTAAAAGATTAGTATCAAAACAGAGACCAGTTACTCAGAAAATGTGTGAAGCACTGATTCTCTGATCTATGTCACAAACATGCTTCCATATCCATACACAGTATCTGTGGATTTCAACACATTACGTGCCTACATCTCATTTTCTTCTTCTGTAAAGTTCCATCTAATAGGATTATAAAAGATTAAATGAGTTAATTGCTCAGCAACAGTACTTGGCAAAGAGAAAACAGCCTATAAATGTTAGCTGGTATTGCCATTGTTAATTTATAAAAGATGACTGTATAATTTTATGGTCCAGACCTGGAGCCTTTTACTAGCAAAAGTGGAAGCTGGTATTCATTACACCAGGACTGCAGGCATAAGGCTGGACCGTTCCAGGAAAGGCGGGATATGCGGTCTCCACAGACACAGTCAACATGCTGTGGGTGTAAGCAGTTCTCACCATCATCTCAGCTGAAATCAGCTACGCCTCATGGTCAGAAGGCTGACTCCCGATTTACACAGTTGTATCAGTGACCCTTGTGGGGCTGGCAGTAGCTAGAAAACAATGCAAAACAGTTGAGAACACTGTTCCGTAAGAACCCTAAACCTCTCCTCCAGTACCAGTTCCTTTATTGAAGATTCACGGTTGAGCAAAACAGAGTGTTTTGCAATTAAACATCTTTTCTGCAAAAATGCCTCCTCTCCACATAGACGAATACTGAAAGGCTATTACTTGTCCAACCACCAACTATTAAAAGTATCTCAATGGCATGAGTTTGTTGAACAGCAGAGGTATGGAGACTGACCAGGTTAGGGTGCAGTAGAGAAAGCCTGATAGCATTAATAAAATCATGCATTGACACAGGAAGCCCTATCTTACAGGTTTCCCCTTAAACGTATCAAAGACTCTGTGCTTTCATAACATGTTCTAACTCCTGACCCTTTTCTAAACGCCCTTGATGTTGAAGAAGAATTTCAAAGTCTTTGAATAGGTTTCCTGACCATCTGCTTCGAAAGCGTGCGTGTGATCTCTCGTCACTTCTGTGTCTGATATCTGTCCTCTGTGAGTCTTGACCCAACCTCCAAGCCGATCCTCTTGCCACACATTATCAGCAAACAACTGCAGGACATGAAAAATCCTGTAGTGGTGGTAAAAGCCAGATGCCGTGGGAGCAAAGATGTCGGGCTCTGGTCTGCTGTGAAATGCCACCCCTTCTCAGATACCCTTCCCCTGGCTGTGCCTTTGGGCACACATCAGCCTCTCTTGGGTGGATCCCAGGAGCAGAATTGCTGGGACATGGAGCAGACACTCACCACTCCCCTAGCTGTCTGCAAACTGCTCACACACACTGGCCTTGCCCACACCACACTGTCAGGTTCAGAAATTTTCCCACTGTGAATGATGTAGAAATGTATCTCATTTTGATTTCAATTTGTATTTTCCCAAATACTATCTATCTTGAGCATCTTTTCAAGCTCTTATCACTATTCCACTTGATTGTTGTTATTGCTAATTTACGTACTTTGGTGAATTTTCCATTAAGGTCTTTAACCATTTTTCCTTTGATCTCTTTGTCATTTTTCCAGTTGACTTGCTGGCTTTTCATATCCTGACCAATAATCCCTGGGTGTGCTGTAGACACATGACAGAGATAATCAGACAGAGACAGAGGTAAGACAGAGAGGGAGGGAGTGTGGCGGGGTGGGGATGGATCCTGTGCAGACAGCAGACATCTTCATCTACTGTGCCCTGTACCTTTAATGTTAAAAATTTATGGTGACATGTTATGTAAACATTTTAGATTTTGATAGAAATATATTTATCTCTCTTTTGTTAGTGAGTCTGGTTTTCGCATGTGGCTTAAAAATTTTGCTTTCCACCCTAAAATTATAAAGATATCAAACACTTTCACTGAAATATTTTCAAAGCTTCACTTTTCATCTTTAGGTCTTAATCTGTCTCCATCTAAGCTGAGACAGAGACCTCATTTTCAAATTTTTTCCTAGGAGGAAAGCCAGTCGTCACCACAGTTTCCTGAATTCAAATATATGAAAGGGCATATATTTGTGGGTCAGTTTCTAGACCCCAAATCCATGATTTCAGCTCTCTGCAAAAATCTTGACTTTAAATTATGAAGGAACCCCTTATTTTGTCCTTATTTTTTTGAATTTTCACTATCATTTTGGTTATTCTGGGAAGACTGCTATTATTCATGCATTTATGCATACTTGCCAAATAACAACCAAACAAAACAAACTTACTGGGATTTTTATTGAATGTTCTTTGCACTTATGCACCTCTTTCTGGAGAATCAATATCAGTATTATAAAATCTATCCATTAAACAACTTACATTCATTCCGTTTATTGGGCCTCTCTACATTGTTTAGCACTCTTGTCATTTTTCTCTACGCAGAATTCATACCTCTTTTGTCTGGCAAATTCCGAGGTACGTTATAGGCCCTGTCATCACCGTGGATGAGATCGTTTTCCTCTCACATGTACTAATCTGGGTAGTTCTGGCGCAGCAGAACGCCAGTGCTTTCCCTCTGCAGGACTGAATAAAAGTGCATAACTAAGAACTGTCAGGTAGAATTTTATTCAGCATGTTTAGCTGTGGGTTTTATTCAAGACCCTTCTTGGAGGCACTGAATTTTAAAAGGCCTGAGTCAACCCACAGACAGGTAAAATGACACACTACACGATGTATCTGAGAGGTTAAAACAAGCACACAGGTGCTGAGCCCAAGCAGAGCTGAGAAAAGGAACAAACTGGTTGATCTCGTTAGCAAAACCCACGTGGAACAGGTACTTCATGTCGGAATTTGAACTGAAATACGTAGTGAAGTTTGGGCATCCATTTAAGAAGCTCTGGAATAAGTAAATACTTCACAATTTCCCCCTACTTTAAGGCCAATTACAACCTAACAATATATTTTTTCTAGACCTGGAAAATGGCCATTAACTTTCTGATTCTTACACATCATAGTCAACTCACTTTAAGTGACATGTGTACATGTCTTTGCATAAACCTATGAAACACACCATTTTGAATGCAACTATAGGGCTTGAAGCCTATTGCCTAGGACCTGAATTCTGGCTGTGCTTGGGTATGTGCACATGAGACTGTGCTCGAGGGAGGGTGTGCACACAAACCAAGAGAACGTTTCAGTGTCTAGTGTTTTCAGCCACAGCTCCCTGTGATCTGGTCCCTGGAGCCACAGCTCAGGAAGCCCCCAGTCTGGTGATGGGGATTTGTGGGAAATGGGCTCCTGGAGTGAGTCCCCACAGAGACAGGGGGAGGCCCAGACGCCTTTGCTGAGAAGCCTCCTGTCAAAGAGAGGTCAGCGGACCACGAGGTGGAGGAGAGAGAGGGGTGGAGGGCAGGCTACAGAGGGTGCAGACGAGGGGATGCTGCCCAGTCTGGTCCAGGGCACACCTGCTTGAGTGTTTGGTTCACTTAGTGACAGGAGGGACAGATTGTGACCTTGGCAGTTGTTTCATGGTTGAATGGGGAGTCAACAGGCAATGTTCACACTATTGGCCACAGTCTCAGCATTTAAGCTCTGTTCTGCCACTCAGTGTTGTTTTGTTTGTTTGTTTGTTTGTTTGTTTGTTTGTTTGTTTTAACTGCCTGAACTTCTACTTAGAAAATGTTCCTCAGTTTTCTTTCTGTGTACCTACAGCACTCTCCCTTAAATTAACAAATGCATCATAACCAACTGCAATTTCTTCAGTTTTATTTTTTGGTGATCTCCTCTTTAGCAACCTTCTAGTGTCGACTAATCCAGAATTCAATCATCAGCTCCCTTTTCTCTTTCTAAGTTCTCTTCCCACAAATTTACCTCCAATGGTTTAAATATCACCTAAATAATGCTACTCAAACGTGTGCCTCCAAATCTGGAATGTTGCCCTGATGTCTAGATTGATTATCCAACTGCCTATTTAACATCTTCGCTTGAAAGCCCAAAAATGTACACTTACTCTAGTTTTTCCCTGTTTCTATAAATATCATCATTATCCATCCTTCCAGTTGCTCAAGCAACTCACAAGCCTTCCTCGATGTAGCCTTTTCCCTCCCACCCCATCTGTCTGGGAGTCCTATACCTTCTACCTCTAATGAAGGATTTTCCACCTGCCATTCAGCATGTGAGCTTTTCCTTGGGTGTCCTCATACATAAACATACCCATATAAACACACAGGACATTATGTAGTATTTATGATTTCACATGTAGAAATGTGTGGGTTGTGTGTGCACTAGTCATCTACTGTTATATAAGAAATACCACAAAACTCAGGGATGAAGGCAACAAACACTGATTGCCTCACAGATTCTGTGCAAGGTTGTGACCACAGTGGGATCTGCTTCCAGCCTCCCTCAGGTGATGGTTTGCAGGGTTCAGCTCCTCCCTGGCTGTTGAGCCAAGGATGCCCCTATTTCCTTACTCCACAGGGCAGCCCACAATATGGCAACTTGCTTCACCAGAGCAAGCTAGCAAGGGGACCCAAAACCAAGAGAAAGAGCATGCACGCCAGACAGATGTCACAGTCCTTCACACCCTAATCGTGAAGTGACATTTGTCACTCCTGCTCTATCCTATTTGTTAGCAGTAAGTTCTGGCCACTAGATGTGGACAACACTCAAGGGGAAGGGGTTACAAGGGGACACAAATACTGATCTAAAAGACCATCATGTGCCCCTCAGCTTGATTAAATGGAGGCAGACTTCTTCCTGACTCTAGGCCCCTGACCTCCCTTTTCTTAGAGCAGTCCCTTTAGAAAACTGAAATTGCAAATTCCTTCTCTGGTCCTTAGAGATGTTCACTTTCTTCTAGCCTCTGGCCAGTTTCACAACCCAGGAAAGTCTTTCTGGAGTGCTTGGGAGCCTCCATATGAAATGGAATCCTCAGGGAAGACAGAGCCCCTATCTCCCAGTCTCTGTAGGAGGGCAGGAGCCTAACTGCTACCACTCAGCAAAGGCAGACAGCCTCATCACATCGAGCAAGCTCCCCCCAACATCCGCTAGTCCTTTTCAGCGAGCTCACTCCAGGGCTTAAAATCTCTCTCATGTTGTGTTTCAGCAGAGTTGAGTTCAGTCTCTCTCCCCTATTGCAATAGTCTTAAATAAGCTCTTTCCTGCCACCTAAAAAAAATGTCCGGTGCAATTTTTCCTTTAAAACAGGAGGAGATAGGGATCACCAGAGGGCAATTTTGAAGGTGCTTACCATTGCCTGTGTGTGCGTGTGTGTGTGTGTGTGTGTCTGTATCTTTAGAAACTGGATACGAAGCCTGCATGTAGATCACCCAAAATAGCATTTCAGTTCCTTGTAACTGATACAGTGGGGTATATCTACATATTAAAGAAACACATTTGGTGTTTGGAAGTGGGGGTGGCACATCCTAGTGGACACAAACACAGTCTTTATATCCTTCACAGGATCAATGCTGTTTTAATGACCCGGGTCTTGACGACCTATAGAATCATCAAGAAAAACCCCATTTGGTCCAACCAGGACAGCGTCTCTGAGCAATACCCACTCCCAAGGGGCAAGAGATTAATTTCCCACTGTAACTAGTAATCTGTGCCCCATTAGACCTAGGATTGTTCCTGGCCCCCATCATTAATGCTCACCAAATGAAAACAAACACAATTTAGGAAAAATGAACAAACCTCCACTGCCTTCATTGAGAACTCACTTTACTGCAGGCAGACTTGACATTAACATCTTAATAGCTCTGATAGAATCACTTAGGAGTCTGGCTTCGTGTAAATAGAAAAAATGTTAATGAGGAGAAAATGTGGGTGATTAATAAATGTGATTGAAATGAAATGACCTTTACTTATTCACTGAGTAATTAAAGTAATCAAGGGAGACCCAGCTGTGATGAAAAAGTCAGAGAATAGACCAAAATACCATTAATAAAAAAACACAACACTCAATATGGTTCGCAGAGGACAGAGGCCTTTTAAAAATTGCTTTTTAAGTGAAATAGAGTTTTTTCCTGACTGGAGAATGCTTTTATTCAGGAGAGCATCAGCAATGTAACAGCACAGGACTGGACACACGATCCCTATAAAATAAAAAAGGAACATGCAAAGATCTGTCCTGTGAGTCCTTAGGTATCCTTTGAATTTCAAGTAGGCATTTCCAGTGGCGTTTGATAGCGATCAGAAAACAGTGGTTCAAAGGCACCAGATGACTTCAAGTTCCTGTGTTGTTACTCTCAGGGAAAAAGAGGACGAGCAATGCATTATCCCTAAAAAGGCTGCGTCCTTTCTTTTGGCAGCAAAACAAGCAGCCCTGTCCAAGAAGCTTGGCAGGAAATAAATCCACATTTGTGGGTCAGTGATAAAACTGCCCTCTACTGGAAGTGGCCGGGGACATTTGGGCACTACTGCCTTGATCCACCACTAATACATGTAATGCAAACCACTGTCGTCACCAAACTTCCTTTGCCACTGCTTTCATCAAAAAACACCAACTGCCCAATCTCTAAGCTTTCTCCTCTGAGCTGCATGTTACCTGAGGGCAAAAACTGATTTCATTTCACAGCCATCTGCACCCAGGCACTCAATACATGCTTTACAAACGAACCCAATATATCACTGAAGCAGAGATCTTAAAAAAAAAAAAAAAAAAAAAAAGTTATGACTTAGTGAGCTCATCACTTTTATCCAGCACACATTAATTCAGGTGACAGCACTGGAATCCTGCATCAGTATTTCTCCCCGGTGCTCCTGTGCTTATTGTGAAAGAGTTGTGAATGTATTAAGTTCGCAGCTACTACGGGACAGGCCGCCTGTCGCCCCAAAGTCCTCTTTAGCATGCTGAAATGAAGACAGGAGAGTCAGGCCAGCAGAAGTGTCGTGCGGAGGACTGACATGCTAGGTGCAGAGAAGGCTGCTTCCCCAGACTGTCTAGATGACCCTTCTGAAAAGAAACCACCATTCTAGTTTTACCTGTCTCACTTTGGCTTATCTTTCTCCTTTAAAAAAAAAAAATATCTTGTTCCTTTGGGGGTGCTTTCCCACTTGTATCTGCTCACATTTTGCTTCTCCTTTCTATTCAGATGTTAGCTGTTTTCTCTTTCCCAGTTTTCTTCAATTTGCTGGCTGGTTTTTCTGGATTTTTATCCTTCTTTTTATAGACCTCCCTCCTCCTGCTTCATTCTCTTCTTTCAAGTCCTCTTTTCCTTCCTATATCTAATATGTCGACTTGAATTTATCGCAGTTATTTAAATACTTGAGTGACGTCCACAGGGCAGTCGGCGGCGGCCAGCAGTGGAACTGGGAATCCACGAGCAGCAGCCTCAATCCTGAGTGACACCCTGCTGTGCCAAACACAAAGGAAGGCTCTGCTTATTTTTGTGAAGAAAGACTGAGCAGCTGCAGGCCAGATAGATGGTTAGGGCAAACTGGGCACAGGCTGGAAACGAAATAGTAGAAAAACATCACCCCACCAATGCCTGCAAAGTTCTAATTTGATGCACTGAGTACTCAAGTAATAAATTACAAGACATTCAAGTTGAATTGGAGCCTCTAATTCTAAGTCCTAAGAATCTTCCTTTCCTGGTGTGGACCTCCAGGCCAGCACTGGTCAGCGCTGAACGTGACGTCACTATTTTCCAAGTCGATTCTTGTGCACATCAAAAGCTTATCTACCTCCATCCTACAGAGGCCAGGCATGTATGTTTGTTTATGGATGGGTCACAGGTGGAAGACTGAATAGGACTGAGTTCAAAGGCGATTCAAAACCCTCAGTTTAAAATTGTGATGGTTAATTCTATGTGTCAACTTGACTAGGCCACAGAGTGCCCAGATATTTGGTCAGACATGATTCTGGGTGTATGTGAGGGTGTTTTGGGATGAAGTTAACACACTGGTAGACTGAGGAAAGCAGACTGTCCCCCACAATGTGGGTGGGTCTCAACCAGTCAGCCAAAGACCTGAGCAGAACAAAAAAGCTGACCCTCCCCCGAGTAAGAATTTTTGCAGCCTGACAGCTTCTGAATTAGGACATCAATTTTTCTCCTGCCTTCGGACTTGAATTGAAACATTGACTGTTCCTGGGCCTCGGGCTTTGGGACTCAGACTAGAAGTAAACTATCTGCGGCCCTGAGACCTCCCGCTTGCTGACACCCCGTGCAAATCTTGGGACTTGCCGCTTTCCACAACTGCACGAGCCGATTCCTTATAATCAATCTTTCTGAATGTATACACATTCTATGGGTTGTGTTTCTCTGGAGAACCCTGAGTAATATGAAGATCTTGCCACTGTAAGAAACCTTAGAGTCGTTTATCAGAGCATGCACATTCTCCCACGTAAGGCAAAGCAAGCCCAGAAAGACTAAGGAACTGATGAGAGGTAAACAACAAGTGAGAGCAGCTGGTTGGTAACTGTTTCTTCTCAGGCCTCACGCGGGCCCTGAGGGCAGTCACAGGTTTGTTCTTCAGCTCTTGGATGTCAGAGGTGAGACAGCAGGTGGAACATCCAGAAGAAGAGGCCACGACTCTCCCCACATTAGGACGTTCGCTCCCCCCCAGCAAAGACGAGCCAGAAAGTTTCTCGGAGTACCCTCACTGCTAACTTAACTTCCCCAACCCTCAAGAGGCACACCTGTCTCTGGCTTGCTTTGTCAGTTTAATGATGCTGGAAGTGTCGTATTTGCAAGGGACACAGGAGGACACTGAGATGAAACCATCAGAAGCACTCTGCGGGTGTGATAGGCAAAGTGGCCCCCCAAACATGGCTGCTTCCTAATCCCCGGAATCTGTGAATATGTCACTCACGTGGCAAAGTGGACACGGAAGATGCGACTTAGGCGAGGGTCTGCGACTGGGAGAGCATCCTGGATTACCCTAGTGGGCCCTGTACAATCTGAAGTGTCCTTATGAGAGGGAGGCAGGGGGCTCAGAGTGGGAGAAGGAGGTGTGGGGATGGAAGCAGAGGTCTGAGAAGGAGAAACCTGGCGATGTTATACCACTGGCTTGGCCGATGGAGGAAAGGACCACAAACCAAGGAATGCAGGTGGCCTCTAACGCCTGGAAAAGGCAAGAAAAGACTCTCCCCAGAGCCTCCAGAACACATGCAGCCTCTCAAAACCTTGATTTCAGCCCAGGATGACCCACTCTGGACGCTGACCTCTAGAACCGTAAGATAATACATTTGTGACGTTTTAGGTTATGAAGTTTTAGTATCAGTTTGTCAAAGCAGCAACAGGAAACTACAATAGTGGAGCTTGTAAAAAATCAGTGCATGGGGCCAGTTCTCAAGGACTCTAATTCACATTTTCTTGCATCAGTCAAACTTCCTGTTCCATGAGTTTTGTCCATCGCTGGAGGTCCAGTCAAGCTGAGTCGCCTTATCCCGCCAAGGAGCCTACAGTCTGAAGGGGGGACAGTCTTTTCAACATGAAGCACATCTCCTTCCTGGTGAAGAAGCTTAACAACCATCCACTAAGAGTATTTTGACAGACTCTTGGTGACCCATAAACCTTTACTAAAAAGCCCCGAAACTCCGTGTATTTTGCTTACTCAGGTCAGCTTTCCTAAAGGAATATTTTGGTAGTGAATCCTTGAATTTTTCTTGCAGCCCTCCACAGTTCTTCCACACACCTGCTCCCCGAGAAGCGTGTTGTTATTTTGACTTCATCCACAGCCCCAAACCTAACAGCTGTGAGGTATGGGTTGGTGAGCCGTCCGGCAAGGCCAGCTGGTCGGCTATATTCTGGGACATCACCCTGTCGCCCTGAAAGTTCGCTGAGGATCAGCACTGAGGATGAAATACTGCAGAAGCCAGTGGGGATGCCTGCGGTCCAGCTAGGTGCAACTGAATTTCTAGATCTGCGGAGTGGTCCACAGTCTGACACCCCTGTGTGGATGCCTTTGTATCTGTTGGCCTTTCCCCCATAGAGCAAGCAGCCGGCCTCCTATGTTTCTTCTGAAGCTCTGCCCTCTCCCCTGCTGTTCCAGAACGTGCTAACTGAGGAAGACAAGGCAGTGACCACCATGTTGATTAAACTCTGTTCCTGATTTTCTGCCTTTCTCGGCAACCCCATCCTTTGTCACATGACTGTAGTTTCTCCCATCACTGGTGAGTGCGTTTCCCTGCTGTACTGATGCTGAACTTGACAGACAGGAGCTGGAGACTTAAGATTAGGATGCCACTCATTCTTCACATGTAGGGACAACCCCAGCTTCCAATTTCCTCGTCAGTATTTCAGACCACTTGACAGCCACTGTGATCTGATTTGGGGCTGAGAATATAGAAGCATAGTACTTTGACGGCTTTTTACAGATTTTTAACCTTTTATTCTCTACCCTAAGAAGCAAACAAGTGAGCTGATTTTTTTAAATCTCTGTAAAATATTTTAAGGTGTTTTCCATGCAGAGACAAGTAAGCCAAGAAAGGGACTAACTCTAAAATATGCACATTTCTCTGAAAGTTGGATATAATTTTTACTTGCAAAAGGACACTCAAAATATAAATGGAAAGTATTCAATATAAAGATCTCAGCTTTTTCAGAATTGTGATTTTAATTGCTAAGATAAATGTTGAGGCTGATTTAGCATCAGAATCATAATTGACCATAAGTTTTCTCTTGTTTTTAAAACTGTTGCTGCAATACCAAATACAGCTTCAAGACTGAAGTGAAGTTTCCCCATAAGAGTTTGTTATGGGTTGAACTGTGTCTCTCCAAAAGATGTTGAAGCACTAAGCCCCAGTACCCACGAACGTGACCTGACTTGGAAACAGGGGTTTTCGTATGATTAAGACGAAGTCATTGGGGTGGGCCTTAATTCACTGTGACTGGTATCCTTACAAAGGGGAAATCTGGACGCAGAGACAGACGTGGAGACAAGGCAGACAAGGTGAAGACATAGGGAGAATGCCACCAGCAAGCCAAGGCAGAGCTGAGGCTCCCAGAAACTAGGAGAAACTGTCCCCAGCAGCCCTCAGAAGAAACCAACCCTGCCGACACCTTGATCTGGAACTTCCAGCCCCCAGAACCACATGTCAACAATCTTCTGTGGTGTCAGACACCCACTCTGTAGTATACTGTTAGAGCAGCCCTAGGAGACAGATACAGGTATCACATTTGCTTTGGTTTCTCTGATGTATTACAGATAAGAAGCTATCAGTTACAATATTCAGGTGAAAACCAGTCTAAGAATTACCCACAAAAATATTTCCAGACCCTATTCTTCCAAGCATTGTGTTACTAAATAAACACCAACCCCAGTGCCCTGCCTGGGGTTCCTGAGCCATCAAACCTACTGCAGTAAATAGTCTCCTTGTTTTTCACGTTAAATTCTTCATGGAGTATGATATGGGCTCCAAATGTTTCAAGACTCAATGTCCAGAAAAATCATCAGTATTGAAAAATAAGACAGCACTCAATACAAGCTATTTCTATTTTTTCTGGCTCTTAAAATGATTAATTTGTCAAAGATTCAAGACAGAACCTAAACCAAACAAATGGATCCTTTCAACATTACTAGAATATCAGCTTAGACAGCTTTATTTTCACTGACGGTGGAAATAATTTTAGGTCACTGGGCTCACTTTCTTCAGGAGCCAACACTTTATCTCCCGCTTTCCTGCATTTATTTTGCAACTTCAGGAAGCGTCTCTCTTTTTCATCGGTGTTTTCCCTTCCTACCTTGTCAAAGCCTGCCCTCAGGATTTCCCCTGTAATCCTTCACACTATACTGTGAATCAGCAGAAGGCAATGTGTTAAGTCACTCAGGACCAGCCTGCACCTGCTCTTATAAATGAAATTTGACTGTAACACAGCCAAAGTGCATTCACACAGGCTACTTTGATCTCCCTCCGCAATGCAATGTGGAGTAGTGACAACGGAGTCTATGTGACCCGCGAGGCTCAAAATATTTCCTATCTGGTCCTTTGCAGGAAAAGTTTGCCAATTCTTGTTTTAAGGCTTCTCTGTAAATAAAAGCAAGAACAAACAACACAATCCCCACATAATGTTTACATTATATCTGAAATCTTCAGAACACAGGAGAGCAAACAGCATCCATTGTGTGGGATGTAAACAGCCACAGATTTCACATCAAATAAACCACGAACCTACTATAACTTTGAGTCCAACAAAAGCAATGAGAAATGGGATTGGAGGCCGCATTTCAGGAACCAAGTGTGTATCTGGGGTGATTTAAATAACTGTGTGTTCACATGCAAGTATCTGTACAAGTTTCTTGGTGTTCATTTCTGTTCTCATAATCTGCCCTCTTGGTTTCAGGACATGCAGAATATTGACTTATTCCCAAATCTTAAAGTTGAAGAGATAGATTTTAGTAAATACGAACTAATGTTTCATTTTCAAAGTTAGTACTTGACTGGTTTGGTTGTATACCATGTGTCAGTTTCCTGAGTCATATCCCAAAATTGCTATTGTCTGCTAAGGAACAATCTGTTCGCTGGCACCCCTGAAGGCAAACCTACAAACGAAGGGTTATAAACAGCTGGATCAAGCCAGGTCTCCAATTAGTCTTCCTCTACCCTCAACTCCAACAGCTGTTCCCACCTTTTGGATGATGAAAATACAATGTCTATTACATAACCCAAACGAAATGCTATTACTGCTTTTCGCACGTCCATGATTGCCCTTGACAGTTCACCAGCTGATTATCGCTGATTATCCTCCTGAGTTATGCACCTGCCCCTCCTGCTCCTTACCTTTTTGTTGCTTTTTAGCACTGTGACTGCAAAGGGAAACAAAGTATGAAGGAAGTCAACCAACAGTATCTCTACTGTATTTCTGGAGAAGTCTTGGAGTCTCTGAGTAATCAAGGTTATAATTCCCAATCACTTTCTCAGAAACATGTGGGATTTGGGGCATACAACATTCTCAGTGGGGAGTGTAAAAATTTTTATAAGTGAGTGGGAAACAACTTGGCTTAGATCCTGGGACTCCTAGGTTTGCTTGGTCTCAGCAGCTCGACGTTTTAAAACACATGCACCAAACAAAATACAAAATGCCTAGACTAACACATATTTTCTCAGTTTGGAATGCAGCCAATTGCAATTTGTTCATTCATTCAACAAATATTGATTGTGTACCTATTATGTGCCCAGGACTGTTCCAAGTTCTCAGAGTACAGTTGCCAACAGCAAAGCAAAATATCACTGCCCAAGATAAACTTCCATTCTAATGAGCTAGTCTGTCTAATGTGGATAATCATGATAAAAGGGAAATCTTAATGATGAAGTCAGAAACATCAGATTACAGGTAGCTAAAGCTCTTTTTACAGATCTCATAGAACTGTTGGCCTGATAACTGCTACCAGTACATCTTTTTCTTGTCAGTCTCTTACCTTTTTTTTTTTTTTTAAAAAAAAGCATTTACCAGTGTCTCTCCATTTTCTAAGCATTTGTTCAAATGCTTCAAATAATTCAAAGTCATCTTGCTGTCCTAATTCCAGACTTTTAAGAATATCAGTTTCCCTAGTCACTCACCCAAGAGATACATATTGAGCAGTGTTTCAGTGTTTTATTGCTGTGTAACAACCATCCCCAAACATCAAGTGGCTTAAAACAGCAATGTTCATTTATTTGGCTGGGTTAGGTAGTGATGAGTCATCTCCCTTCCCAGCAGTAGGGCAGCTCAGCAGCGCCTGGAGGATACTCTCGCTGGCAGACAAGCTGGTGCTGGCTATTTATTGGGAACTTACTAGGTGGGGCTGTGGGTTTGGGGCCTCAATTCATCTCCACGTGGGCCTTTCACTGAGGTTGCCTGGGCTTCCCCAGAACATGGTAGCTGCGTTCCAAAGAGAAGTATTTCAGAAGATAGGCTGTGGAAGCTGCCAGTCTCTTAAGGCTTGGGTGTGGAGGGTGCCACAGGCCACTGCTGCTATGTCGTATTGGTCAGAGCAGTCATGGATCTACCCAGAACCACTGGGAGGAGACCAAAAAACCAAACAAAAAACACCCTACTTCTCAAAGAGAGACATATCAAAGGATTTCAGTGTGCTTTTGTGTGCCACATATTACGGAAGGCAAATGAATAAGACACAGCCAGAGCTCCACAAGAAACTCAGAGTCCAGCAGAACCACTGAGCTAACAAACAGTTCTAACACAACAGGTTAACTTAGGGGGAAGGTGCTGTAGGTACACAGGGAGAAACTTGAACATTTTTAAAGTAGGAGTTCAGGCAGTTAAAACAAATTAAAACAAACAAAGAAAACAACACTGAGTGGCAGAACACAGCGTAAATGCTGAGACTGTGGCCGATAGTGTGAACATTGCCTGTTGACTCCCCATTCAACCATGAAACAACTGCCAAGGTCACAATCTGTCCCTCCTGTCACTAAGTGAACCAAACACTCAAGCAGGTGTGCCCTGGACCAGACTGGGCAGCATCCCCTCGTCTGCACCCTCTGTAGCCTGCCCTCCACCCCTCTCTCTCCTCCACCTCGTGGTCCGCTGACCTCTCTTTGACAGGAGGCTTCTCAGCAAAGGCGTCTGGGCCTCCCCCTGTCTCTGTGGGGACTCACTCCAGGAGCCCACTTCCCACAAATCCCCATCACCAGACTGGGGGCTTCCTGAGCTGTGGCTCCAGGGACCAGATCACAGGGAGCTGTGGCTGAAAGCACTGGACACTGAAACGTTCTCTTAGTTTGTGTGCACACCCTCCCTCAAGCCTGTTCTCATATGCACATTTCCAAGCACAGACAGAATTCAGGTCCTAGGCAATAGGCTTCAAGCCCCATAGGTGCATTCAAAATGGTGTGTTTCATAGGTTTATGCAAGACAGATCCATGTACACATGTCACTTAAAGTGAGTTGACTATGATGTGTAAGAATCAGAAAGTTAATGGCCATTTTCCAGGTCTAGAAAAAATATATTGTTAGGTTATAATTGGCCTTAAAGTAGGGGGAAATTTTAAAATATTTACTTATTCCAGAGCTTCTTAAATGGATGCCCAAACTTCACTACGTATTTCAGTTCAAGCTGTATATGATTCACCCATTTCAGGTGGCTTTTCCTAACTAAGGTCACTCACTCTGTGCCTCTCTTCTACAGTTCTGCATGAATGCAGCACCCGTGCACTTGTTTTCACCTCCGGGGCATGTTGTGCAATGTGTCACTCTATGCATCGCTGGGTAGACTCAGCCCTCTTACAGTTCAGGACCAATGAAAGGGACTGGAATAAAACCAGCAGCTAAACATGCTTGAGGTTGACAAATGCCACCTAATGGTTCTTTGTTTGTACTTTTGTTCACTCACCCCACACTTGTTCGACTACTACAGACCAGACACTACATGAAAATATGTGAGGGTACACACACACACACACACACACACACACACACACTTATGAATATGTGTGTGTGTGTGTGTCCATAAATGTTTATAAGGTAGATAGGGATAGAAAGTGTGTAGTCAGACAATAGACAAAAATGTGCCAACACAGAGACCGACCATGGAAGGCATTCTGGCCGACGCGGAATTCAAGTTGTTCTTTAAATGGTTTTTAGAACATTAGAGGAAGACATTAGAGATGATAAAAAGCCTCTAGATATAAACCACTAATTGGGATTTGTACCATTATTTGATATCAAAACTTAATTCACTTAATTTGAGTTACGTATAGAATAAGAATTACGAAATTATGTAAAAGTGGCTTACTTAATATTTTTATTACAAGAAATATTTCTGACACAACAAACCCCACTCACATTTGCTCATCCTCTCATTGCGTTTCCATGTCAGGATGGATATAAAGCCTGGCCACGTACTGATTTAACTGTGAACAAACAGAAGTGGCAATACCAAGTTGAATTTACGTTGGAAAGTTACTCAGCACCCGACAGTACATCCAAGATCTACCAAAATGCAAAATAAGCAGCTCTCCATTCATCAGTGAGGGACCCTGAGTCTTTTTAATGGAGCCCTATCCACAAATACAGAGGCTCATTTAAGCCAGCAGATTGACATCCAGCTATTCTGCAATTCCTGCTCTCGAACCCGATGGGGTAGAGTGCTGACAGCCCTTGTGTTGGCTCACAACTTTAAAACAAACTGAGATGAAGGCCCTCGTGCTAAGTGCAATAACACACATAATCAGTCAAGGGAAGCCACGGGTACCCGCTGAAAACGCAGTGTACACTGTATGCAAACAGCATAAAATAACAGCCTACGTGACCGTAACATTAAGGGCTTTATAAAATAAAGTCAGATTACAGCAAAGTAAATGTATATGTTTTTCATATTTACAGCTTACCTTTAGTTCCATGGACTTGAAGACTGTAATCTTTTTCACAATGTATCTATAGGATGAAGCCCTGCTAAGACCTGTGTAAATAAGGCTATTTCTTGCAGAATCTCAATCTAAACTCATTGAGATGCTTAATAACCATTGCTTTCGGCAGGCAGTGAAAATGGCACCCAAAATTAAAGGACAACTTTTCCATCTGCAGAATATCATACCCCATCACTTTGAATCAGGTCTACCATCAATTTAACACTCTGATAAAGCCTCGTGCCTCTGTGGTAATAAGAGGAAAGAGGTTTACAAATTTTTTAAAATACATTTTACTCTATCACAATAGACCAATTACATGTTTTGATTCGCTAGCACTGCGTTTTCATTTCGTCCAGAACAAAAATGGACCACTCCATTATCGAGATAGGTAATCAATGTTTTAAAATACAATTTATCAGAAGCATTCTGACTTCCATTCATTCTCTTCATTCATTGTGCAGAACTGTGTAGTGGGCAAAAGTTGTAATTTGGAACGGAATGTTTCCCTCTGTCCCCCGAACAAGAGAAACTAGTAGAAGCAGGTCAGGGTTGTGCTTTGAAAGAAGAAAGGAAGAGACTTCCAGCTAAAGAGATCCAGTGAGACCATGTTCCAGCTCTCCCCTTCCTCAGAATCCCACCAAAATAGCAAAATATAAACAATCAGGAACTTGAAATACTCATCAATGACACTAGCACAAACCACAAAGGACACAGCAAACTTGGCAAGTATTGTGAAGCCTGTGCCAAGGCAGACAGCGTGACACTGGAGCTCCAAGACACCTTGGGTTTCCCCAAATTTGCTGCCAGTATCCTGAAAGGTCCAGCCTAAAGGTCTTTGATGAGAGTTCTGAGATCCCAGTTTGGTGGGGCACTGTGGGAGAGAAGGGAATGCTCCCTTGCAAGCAGTGGTTCTCAGTGGGGGGCAATCCGCCACTCAGCCAACAGACACCCTGCGATAAGTGGAGACATTTTTGCGTTCGCACAACTGGGGAGGTGCTGCCAGCACCCAGTTAGTTAGCCGGATGAGGCCCGGGTGCTGCTAAACATCCTACAGCCCAGGCCACTTCCCGCCCCAACCAAGAACTATGGGCCCCAAATGTCTACAGTGCCGAGATTGAGAAATCCTGTTCCAGAGGCCTGAGTCAGCAGCCAGAAGTCGGGGGAGGAGGTGCCAGCCTGACAGGCACTTTGTGCGGTCAGCAACACAGCCTTCCAGACGTTTCTGGGAAACGCAGAGGAGGCAACAAGGGACCAGTGACAGTGTAAGGAACATGATCCGAGGGCTTCGCTGGGAGCCCACCCAACCTCCCGAATTTTGCAAAGGGAGACACGCCCTCAGGGTGAAGAAATAACTGCTCTGTTAAGAGTGCGTTCAAGACCACGGATTCGGAGTGGAGGCTGCTCTATTACTCCTCCCCCTGAGGGCCTGCGGGTCCCGTTCAACACAGTAGAATGATGTGAAAGGAGTGCCCTTGGTTCTTCTGCACCAGGGAGTGGGGGGATGGTGGGCACAGGAGCAAGGGAGAGAGAGAAGAGATTACAAACAAGACAAGGACATGGATGACCAGAACGTCTATCCCCCCAAAACAGAGAAAACCACAAATTTCAGACAGATATTTCTCCAGAGTCTCAAGTAAACTAAAGAGAATAGAGATGAGATTATTATTAGATGACAAAACAACAAAAGGACATTTTTTAAAACCTAGCTAGTGGAGCCCAGGAAAGAAATGGGAAAGAAGCAACAGTAAAAAAAAACCAACCAGACTGAGTGAATATAACAGAGAAAATGCAGAAGCACTGACTCTAGAGTCGAGGCCATGCAACACAGCAAATTGGGAGAGAACAAGGGTATAAAAAGCCTGAAGACAGCTGGATGGGCACATGACGGGAGCCCAGTGCAGTGTAACTGCTATTCCTGCAGAAGACAAGAGAGCGATGCACTGAAAATCTACTCAGAGTTATAATGAACAACATTTTACTGTGGAATAAACACTTGATAATAAACACTTGAATAAATCCGTTGATAGGGAGGACACAAGTTCCAAGGAATCTGTTGCGGAATCATCAGCGTGAAGACCGTGGTGAAATTCACCACCTTCCAACACAAAGGATCCCATGGGGACGCCCGTGGGAAAAGGTCGAGTTACGGAAAAGGAGAAAGATTCAATTAATGTTACACTTTTGGACTGCCGCGCTGGGTGCCAGAAGGTCACAGGGCAGCGACTACAGAATCCTGAAGGTAAAGACAGTGTCCTCCCCGAAGTTCACGCCCAGCCACGCTGTCTTCCAATTACAATGCCACAGATGGACATTCTGCAGCATGGAAGTGCTGTAAGAATACAGCACCCACATTCCTGTCTTCAAAACATTCCTGAGTGGCAAACTCAGGCAATAAAAGACCAATCAGAATAACTTGGGAAAGGGGGAAAAGTGATCAGAAACCTGAGACTGAGAATCAAATAATTTTAGATGCAGGAATGAACTTATGATTACAAACAGAGAAAAAATATTAAAATAATACAAAAAACAAAAAAAAATCAAAGGTCATTGGGAAAGATACAAAGAGGAAGTTGTGTTATAATAAAAAGCCTCATTTTCATAACAAGAAGGTAATGGGCAAAGTTGAAACATGTAGTTTTTTAAAAGGATTAAAAAAAAAAACTTTTAACATTTTATGCTCCTATATAACTCTTCTAGGAAATGAAGTAATTTTTGAAAAAGAAATATTCATCTAACATTTAATAATTTCTTCACTTTTATTTCCACTTACTGTTTTTGGTTAAATTTAAGTAAAACTTAATATAATCTTTGTTATTAAAAATGACATGTGTGAGTTTAATGCCATTTTTTAAAGTACTTTCCCCCTATCTTTTAGTAACAACTTAAGGGTCTTTTAATCTGAATGCTTCTGAAGAGAGACGTCTGTTAACAATCATCAAATGTTGACCAGAGCAATTTCTGGGTGGTGGGCTTTGGTGTGATTTTTTTTTTTTTAATTTGTACTTTCCTGCATTGGTCTATTGTTTTTGTAATACAATATATCTTTTTAGAGCAAAAAAATAAGTCATTATTACCTTAACAGAAATGGTAGGATTGAGTATATGTGACCAAGCCCAGGTGACCCACAAAGCCTAAAATATTCAGTGTCCGGCCCTTGACCGGGTAAGTCTGCCACTCGCTGCTCTAACTCCTTGCCTGCCGAAGGAAGATGCCAGCCCATCCGTGCACACACTAACCAGACGGAGAGCATGAACCTGTCCACTGTCATACGACACACCTGCTTTCTCTCGACTCACCTAAGCGATCAGTAGCAGCGTAGACCTTTGTTTTTATAAGTAGGGCTAGCTAACACACACCACCAGCCTCCCTCAAGGGTGACCAAGTAATGGTCATTGATGGCTACAGCTGTCACCAACAAATCTAATTCTCCTCAGCCACCAGACAGAAAGGTTTCAAGGGCAAAGACACAGCGTCGCAATTTCATACTAAAAAGAATGTGAGAGGGACTTACTAAGTTACAAATGCTGGAGATTCTGAGTAATAGCAGAAAAAAAAGTTCAAATGTCCTCTTCTTAGGACGCCTGATCATAGCGAGGCACCATTCCATTTCCTTTCTGAGCCACAAGCCCAGACAAGGTGTGTCCAGATGGAGAGGATACTGTTTTCAGAACATTTTTTTCCATCTCTTTGGGAAATAATCACCACTCTGAAGTATGGATGAGAAAGAAAATGACATAGCAGCCTGTGTAAAGACTTCAGACTTAAAAGGAAACACATTCATACTGGGGAGCCAGAAAATGCAGAATTATGGGGCATCTCTAACACTAATCCAGTAACAATTCTGTCCAAAAAAGACAGCAGAGAGGAGGAAAGTTTTCTCAAGACTGCTCTTACAAATCAAAGCTAATACTATTCAAAGAATCACTTTTCCAACCAGGGCCTCTCCCCACACCTTCTGACACCACAAAGGAAAGCTCTGGCCAGTGGAGCCTGCTTGCGCAGTTTACTGGAAAAGTCTTGATGTCTCTGAGGTTCCTTGGGAGCTACAGGACTCCCTACAGTCTGCACGGGAGACTGTCTGCCTCCCAAGTCCATCCTTCCATCCTTTCGTGAAGAAACACCCCCGTCACAAGAAGTACCTCCTCTCTCTGCTTTGGCTTAAAGGGTTAAACGTCGTGTAAGCAATGTACCCTCCGGTTCCTCATTCTCAAGGAGGGAACCTCTCTCATTACTGATGGCTAGCTTCCTGCTGATTCTGTGATGTGCTCACTTGAGCCTCGTAAAGCCAGTCTTTAAAATAAAGTAAGATTCTGGACGACTTTTAGCAACGGCATAGAAACCCAAAGCACGGTAGGAGAGGTGGGGATAAAACACTGAATGATTCAGGGCAGTGCCAAGGAGTGGAACATCTGCAATCCAGTGATAAACAGGCTTTAAATATCATGAGTCAAAATTCTCCCATAATTCAGCAAAGCCAATGACTGCAAGTACAAGTGCCTATCATGGCAGCCTTTCAGAACTGCTCTTCAGCTCATACGTGTTTTTGTCCTAAGAGTGAAAATGAATGCACAGGAAATAATTTGATCTAGCCTCTAAATTTAATGGAATAGATTTCCATTTCACCTGTGACACTGGCCGGTCTTCCTTTCTTTGTGGCCAGGACAATCATGAGAGTGTGCGGACGCTGACCAGAGAGATGACAAGAGAAACAATAACACATCAAACAATGAGCTGACAATCGGAGCTATTTTTCTTCCTTATGTAGAAAATAATTCTTTCCTTCCAAGAAGCAGCCTGTTAAAAATTTTTTTTTTCAATGGGCAGCAGTATTTATTTTATGTGAAATGTATCTTCAAGCAGAGTTCACTTGTCTTGTTAGGGTATTCTTAGGTTTTGTGAGAGGCTAACCAGGGAAGAGTTTCACTAAGAAACTGACACCAACTAGTGAAGAAGGTAGCAGATAAAATACACATTATCAGGAAACAACTGTCACAGGGAAGCCAAAAGCATTACGCATGGATTTGGGTTCCTCTTTACAAGGTTACGGCTCTAGTTTAGGTAGTTTATTTCCATAATGTGAACTTGGACGTGTGCGAAATGAAGGACACACTGTTGCCCTTCAGTTTCCATTATTTGGTCCATAAAACCATGAGATCCTTGAAAGGAAAAACACTCTCATTGGCTGAAGGGATGGCAACAGTGGGACAAGCTATCGCGAGAGGCTAGGTATTATTCTAAAGTACCTACGTGCCCCTACAGGGACCTAATCATCCCTGAAATTTACCCAAAAGACCATTCCTGAAAAGGACCCAAATCCATTCGTGACTCAATAAACCTGCTCCAGAAATGTCCAGAACCCGAAAAACATGGTGGGTGAGGACCCAGGTCAATGAGTCAGGCACATCCAGCTGTCATTTCCAGCTGTTCTTACTACCCAGGGCTAACTTCTCTGAACGTGAGCTTCCTCCTCTGTGATGTGGAAATAAGAACCGTCTACCCCCAAAGGTTGTTGTGCAAAAGGAAAAACAAAGAAAAAGACTTATCAAGGTCTAGAACGTGCTAAGCATCCACTGCTATGGTGGCTATAATTACTACTGTGGTTGCTGGACTGAATCTTGTGGGGCCATAATCTAAGTAAGTGTGCCACAGTCCCTGCCAACCGAAAGCTTAGCAGGGAGCCAGAGACATAAACAAGGGAGAAATACAATGAATTTGTAAGCGCTTTATAATATTCACCAATGGGTGGGTGGGTTAAGATGAATTATGACAATGAATGGGGAACTGAGTGGTCAGCAAAATCTTCTCTGGGAGAATGACCCTGAATTTGGATTGAAAGCTCTTCCACATCTGTGTTACCTACCAGCTTCAAAGGTAGAGAAAACAGGAGGACGAAGCCGGTATCAGGAGAGAATGAGGCTTGTCACATGGCAACCGGGAATCTGAAAATGTTGCAGTCAGACGCCTCTGCCACTCAAAGTGTGCTTCACAGACTAAAAGCCTGGCACCACCTGGTAGCTGGGGACGAACGCAGAACCTCCAGCCCTATCTCAGGAGGCCCTCCCATACCTATAAAACATGTCTGGGTTTCAGTAAGATCCCCCAGGGGATCTACACACATTTAAGCATGACCTGAGCTACCCAAGCTATAAAACACAGGGTCTGTTTGTTTCCATGTCTGTGGGAACGAGGCTCCAAAGACAGTCCCCAGATATCTCTTCCTGGATGTACATCTGCTCCACACATCAGCAGGTGGACTTTATTTTCCTTGCCTTCATGCTGGGCTGGTCTTTGAACCACCTTTGGCAAAAAGAATGCAACAAAAAATGATGCTGTCTGTCAGAACCCACAGAATGTACACCACCTAAGAGGGAACCTAACGTAAACTACAGACTTTGAGTGATAATGACGTGTCAATGTAGGTTCACTGACTGTAACAAATGTCCCACTTTGGTGGGGGGTATAGATGGCGGGGAGTCGCAGCAGGGGCCCTGCGGGAACTCTCTGTGCTTTCCAATCAATTGTGCTGTGAACCTAAAACTGTTCTGAAAAATAAAGTTTATTAACTAATAATAATAATAAAACGATGCTCTGGGAATTCTCAGCCAAGGCCTAAAAGCTTCTTGTTCCTTGTATTCCAGCCACCATGCTATGAGAAGCCCAAGCTGCGTGGAAAGGCCTTGTGGAGGAGACTGGGGGCACTCCGATGACCGCCTCAGCTGAGGTCCTGGTCAACAGCACCGACTGGCAGCCATGCATGGGAGCCCCATCTTGGAACAGCACAGCATAGTCAAGACCCGAGAGGTGTGCAGCCCCAGCCAGCAGCATGGGAAGCAGAAGACCAGCCCTCTGAACCCAACCCAGGCACAGAATCACGAGAACAACTAAACTGCTGTGCTAAGTCACTAAGGTGGGGGGATGGTTTATTATGCAACAAAATATATAGAAACAGTCTGAGGGTGCATTACAGCACAGTTCCATCCCATTTATCTAGGGGACCGGTTAAAAGAAACTTACAATCTCGCTTTGAAGATAAGCCTTCACTAAAAAAATATTTGGTTTGTTGAGTATTAAGAAGGACAAATTCTGCACACATCACTATATTTAAAATAAACAACAAGGTCCTACTGTAAAGCACAGGGAACTGCATTCAGTATCTTGTAATAACCTATAATGGAAAAGAATATGAAAAGGAATATATGTATGTATAACTGAATCACTGCTGTACACCGGAAACTAACACAACACTATAAATCAACTATTCTTCAATTTACAAAAAAGGAGTACAAATTCATTGTTGATAAGGTTCTCATCCAAAACAAGTCCTGATGCTATGGTGCAAAGAAGTAAAAGGGATAAATAAAGCTAAAGGGAACAAAGGAAGTCTTAGAACATTCCATTTTTATGCATGCAGCTCTTTTCTTAAGAACATGGCATATCTATCTAAAACGTGGGTTAAATAGAGAAAAAGATGAAGAATGCTTTTCAGCAGGTGTCTCCATTCTCCCAACGAATCAGCCGAAGAAAATAACTGTTCTCTCAGGCTTTCGATGATGTTCTTTTACTAATTTAAAGTATCTATTTGCTTCTGAAATAAATGTCCAAAAGAGGAAACACATGTCATGCGTGTTCCTGGAAAATGTGCTATATGTGAATGTAAGTTTCTCATTTAAAAAAAGGCATGATGAGGCATTCTTATTTCAACCATGGAACTGTTGTTGCCTAATGTTTATAGAAATGACAATGGTCATATTGAATTGTCCTAAGTAGTGTAACTTCAAAGAATAAAGCTTCTTAGGACATTTATTAACTGTATGGCACATGGATTAACAATCAGAAATCATAATACATACTACAATGTGTTTATCCTACTATTTTATTTTATTTTTTAATTTAAAAATTTTTATTGAAGTATAGTCAGTTACAATGCATCAATTTCTGGTGTACAGCATAAAATCCCTGTCATGTATATACATACATACATTCATTTTTATATTCTTTTTCATTAAAGGTTATTACAAGATATTATAGTCCCCTGTGCTATAGAGAAGAAATTTGTTTTTTATCTATTTTTATATATAGTTGTTAATATTTGCAAATCTCGAAATTTATCCTTTCCCACCGCCTTTCTCCCGGTAACCGTAAGATTGCTTACTGTTTTATGGTAGTATCCTATTATTTTACAATCTGTCCTTTCTTTGCACCAACATAGATCACAAGACAAGGAAGACCTTTCACCTAGAGCAGAGCATGGCTACAAGCTCCGAGCACGGAAGGGGGACACTGGGGTTCCCAGAAGGCAGGCAAGTGGGCTCCACACCTCCTTCCATCACGCGAAATGAGGATAAGTATTGTTAGTCCCCTCATGGCTGAGATTAGAGTGAAATAAAGGAACCTACATCAAGTCCCCACTAAGCGTCTGCCACATCCTAAGAGTTCCACACAGGTGGAGAAATGCAGGGATGGAGGAGAAATTTTAGATTCCTCACTGCCACTACTGGAGGCTCCTTACAGGCGTCACAAATGACACTGGTTGTTTTTCTGCCTTCAAAGTGCGTCTTCCTGCCTCCTGGAACCACCACTCCGGAACACGTGGACACAGGTACTCCGCCTTCCCCACGTGCTTCAGAGGGCTTGCAAGTGCAGGCGGGCACAAGGGAGATGAGTGAAACACGTTCTCTCCTCAAGAACACGTCTCCAAGCTCCTGCACTGAATCCAGCTGGGGGCCATGCTGTCTGCTCAGCCCCTTCCCACACTCTAGCTGGGCGGGGCTGTGTGTGGGAACAGCACCAAGGCCGCCTAGGGGAGCAGAGACGGACAGGGAAGCAGGGAAGTAACCGTCAGGGATGAGGTCAGACTGCACGAGTTCTTCGGGAAGTCCATTTGTGCTCTGACGAGGGTGTTAAGCAGAGGAACCACGCAGTCTGTGAGGAGCGGGATGCTGGTAGCTGCGGATCCGGGGCAGAAGCCAGTAGCCCAGTTAGGAGGCTTCTGCAATAACCCCGTCCGAGGAACGGGCAGGGCAGCGGGGGTTGGAGAGGCAGTTACTCCAGCATGATATATTTTAATGGTAGAGCCTACAGACTTGCATCACAGTTAGATGTGGAGTGTGAGAGAGACAGACAGACGTCCAGACTGACACGAAAGCACCTGGTCTGAGCAAACGGGCCTGATTTCCATCGGCAGAGACGCTTGCCAGCTAGCATAACGCAGCTCACCTGCGCGCCCCCCAGAGCCGCGCGCTCCGAAGTTGCAGCCAGCGCGGAATTTGCAAATACCAACCACGCTCCTGAGGGGAAACATCCATTCACCCTGGACTCATGGCCAACAGCACTGTAGCTGGGGCCTGAAGGAAGCTTGACTCACACACGGATTTTCTCCCTGGTGCACGCACATGGGAACACGAGACAGCACTTCAGTGCTGGGCTGGACGCCATTTTAAATGGCAAAATCACCAGGAGGGGAAAAAAAGGCAGCAGCAGCACAAAAACACAAAAAATGTGGCACTACAGAGACAACCGAAAGGACCCTTGTGTCCAGTCCGAGAGCTGACACAGGCAGGCAGAGGTCTTGCTGTTCAGCGTCCACTGGGAACGTCCCCCCACATCAGTGAACAACCCTGAAAGTGGTGGCTGTATTGATTTGGGGTTAAAAACACATTTTCGCAAGGAAGGAATTCATAAATACAGACTTCATGAGAAACGGGCATCGACAGGAGTCCTAAGTGCTCAGATGTCTATTGTTAACGACAAATGGGTGCACACGCGGAAGGAGAATGCAAGGGAGACCAGAGAGCAATCTACCAACTCACAGAGGGGGTGGCGCCCCTTGTGCCCTTGGAAAAGGACTGGCTTCCCAGACCCCCCAAAATGCCGACAGCACAAGTCACACTCCTGTATGTCAAGACAGCTGGCCATGTGCCTAGGGGAAAAGAAACAGCATGACCCAAGACAGAAGTAACTGACGCTCAGCCCTGGGGCCAGCGAGACAAGAAGCAGAGAAAGGAGGTGGTCAGGCCACACTGAAACACTCAGCTGCAGCAAATCATTCTTAGCCTGCTTAAAATTCCACTTTTTTTTTTTTGAAAACAAAGGAAAAAGAAAAGAAAAAAAGTCAAATAATTAATTTTTAAAAATTTACTGCTGGACTTTTTTTTTAATGCAGCTCCCTTGGGCATAGAATTCCTCACCAGTGGTAGAAATCGGCCTTATTTGCACTGTTTTTACTTTGATCTCTTACCATATTCATGTTTTAAGAGGTGAAAAGTCCCAGAGCTGGGTTTCAACAGTAACTAAACAAAAATGTGTAAGAATTCAAACCCCCAGAGTGATGTATTTGCACTCTGCCTGTGTGCCATAACCACAACTCTAATTCTACTTTTTTTTTTTTTTTGCCTAAGCATGACCATGGACTTCAAACATTATGCAGTGCATCAGAAAAACAGCTCGATGCAGCCAAAAAAAAAAAAAAAAAAAAAAAAAAATTACCAAGTTTACACAAGCAAGTGCCTGTTTTTCTTTACCGGTGTTCCGTCCAGCGCCTCCACAGTTCCTCCGTTTGTGCTTGGAATCCTCATTCTTGGCAGTGGCTTCAGACGTGGTTGACCGTGACGGCGCGAGGGCAGCCAGCCTAGCTCCCCCGGAGGCCACGTAGCGAACTCCGGCCCTCGCACACGCGGAAGCGTGCTTTACCAAAGGGTGGGAGGAGCCACGGAGTAATAGGCGAGGGTCTGCCGGAAACATCAGACTTCTCCAAAATTTTGGGAAGGAAGATTTGAATCTGCGTTCTAGGAAAGACGTTTTGGCCAGAAAAAGTGCAGTGTCTGTCGCACGTGAGTGAGAGAACGGGTAGCTTCCATTACTGGGGTGTTCGCTCTGAGTCTACTTTAGGTCCATGAGAGCAAAGTGCACCCCTACAGTAGAATCCAGTTATTTCAGTGAGGGTCCAGTTGCAACATGTGATTCTGGGGGAAGTGTGAACAGAACCCTACCTCATTTTTACATAAAAGTATTTTTTACCTTGTGACTCAGTATTTTTCTAAGAGGCCTATTAGTGTTCGATTGCTGTGTAACAGGTTCCCATAGTCTTACCAACCTAACACAACCCCCTTTTACTAGCTCACGGTTTCCCTGAATCAGGACTTCAGGGCAAAGGGGCTATTTCCTCTGTGCTGGGTTTTACCAGGCTAAAATTAAGGTGTCAGCAGCTATATCTTCATCTAAAAGCTGGGGCTCCCCTCTCAAGCTTACTGGGTGTTGGAAGAATCCATTTCTTGTGTCTGTGCAGCTGAGGTCCTGATCTTCTTGCTGGCTGTAAGCGGGAAGTTACTCTCAGCTCCATAAGGCCACCCACAGGCCTTAGCTAGGGGGCCCCCAAGAATCCTTCTCATATTTCCAGTATCTCTGACTTCAAGAAAAGCTCGGGCCCCCTTAAGGTCTCACCTGATTAGGTCAGGCCCACAAGGAACATCACCCTTTCAATTTACGCAAGGTCAACAGACCAGCAACTTAATCACAGGAATGATCTCCCTTCACATTCCTAGGCCCTGCCCACCCTTTAAGGTGTGAAATCATATGAGGGATGAAAACATACACGAAGGGGCAGGAATCTGGGGACCACCTGAGGATCCTGCCTCCTAGCAGAGGAAGGTGTCATTACATCTGCACACCACATAAAGAATGAATTGTTCACATACATTATTTCAGAGTCCTGCTACAACTGTGATGATGAAATAACTGAGTAAAAAGAAAAAATTCCTTATGGAGAAATCTACATGAAACAATTATCAAAACTTTGGGGTTCTGTGATCAGTATCCTTGTCAAGGCACTATTTGGTAACATACCAAGTCAAGTTTTTATTTTCTACAGATTAAAATAAAAGGTTTAAACCACAAAGTTGAAATAAAACATCAAATCAAGAGGGAAAGTCACAACAGTCTGTAATCTAGAGAGATTCTGAGTGTCACGGACTTTGCCCGGGGTTCCCAGGAATAAGTCTTCTGTCCTAAAAAGAAAAGTAGGTAACAGCAGTTAGGCAGTAGTTGTCGATCCAGATGGCTGGCTGTCCTGAAATGCTCAGTAATGTGGGTCTGGGTGGGGAGATGGAAATGAGCGTACTGTTTCACTCAGAGAGCCCTGAGCGGTAGGTACATGAAGCTGTCACTGAGCCAATAAAACGTAAAACTGATCATGCAGGGACATTGCTCCAGGAAGGATAAAGAGCACAAGCACTTTAGAAAACTGTCTGACAACGTCTGTCAAAGCCGAAGGCGTCCACACCCCGCCAACCACGGATTCTACCCTAGGAGCATCTGCAGCAGCATTTGCCCTGTGAACACCAGCAGGCATCACATCAAAGCACAGTCACAGCACCAGTCTTCGTAATGGCCTCAGATGGGAAACAACTCATCAATAGATCAACCCAACTACTGCCCAACAGCAGTGCAACAGAGGAAAAGTAAATTATTTTATATTCACACAATGTAAAGCTATAAAACAACGAATATATATATAAACCGCTTCTACACAGAACAGCATGGCTGAATTCCACAGACGTAACTGTGAGCCAAAGAAGTCAGGGACCAAAGATCCATTCTATATCATCCCAATTATACAAAATTTTAAAAGAAGCTAAGTGACAGTATTTGAAGTCAGCAGCTGGCTGACCTTTGGGGAGAAGGGGTTAGTCATTGGAAGGGTCCCCCAGGGAGCTTCTGAAATACTGATTATTTGCTACTTTTTATATGAGTTACAGACGTGTCAATTCCAGGAAAATTTCAGTGTGCTGTATAATCATGATGTGTGCACTTTTCTGTATGTGTGTTTTACCTCAATAAAAAGTTTACTGAAAAATCATTCACATAGGAGTAGTTTTTTGGTAATGTCAGCAGAGTGAAGTGATTCTGTGCACTTGGTTAAGCTTTAAAATATACTCGAAAGCTCCCAAAAAGAGATGGAAAGTGGAGGGGAGTTTAACCTTGAACATTTGCAGCTGTAACAGTAAGAACTGATAGACTGTGTCGGCCTCAGATCCCCCACCCTGCACCCCCAGGGCTAGGACTGTGGACAACAGCGTGAGCACACCTACAGCCTTGCTGGGAAAGGGCTCTGAGGAAGGCACCGGAGCTCAAACGGGAACTCGTGGGAGCACGAGAGCCCTTGACGGATCCAAATTCAGAACATAACCTGCCTCAATCACTGGCATTCGGACAGCTCAGCCACAAAGGCACAGGGAAACGCTGGGGAAAGACCACAGCATCACGGAGCAAAAACATGCCAAGGCAGTGATTGTCTTAACTGAGTACACTCTCCAACCACGCACAGCCTGCGCAACAGAAAGCCTGAAGGGTCAGAGTCCCGAACCCAAAGCCAGATGAGCAGATGGAAAGTAATCGTTTGCCTAGATGCCAGGCAAGCAGAGAGAGCAAGTCCCACATCTTCCCAAATACTCGGCTAACTGTCAGCTCCCATGGGCCCAGGGAAGAGCCACAGGCCCAGGCCGAAAAAGTAGCAGTGGAAAAAAACAAGACAGGGCTGAGATCTCAGTGAACTGCATGACAGAGACACAGCACCTACTAGAAGAAAATGACCACCAAGACACAGCCAGTGCTGGGCCCATGCGGTTCAGAAATATTGAAATATTACGAAGGATGTTCTGTGTCCATAAGGGAACTAACTCAGAAATCAACACATACATACCAGATATCTGGGAATTAAATAACTCACTGGAAAACACAACATGTCGACAGACTTACACGAAGTACACAGGACAGTGCCTAGACAGACTCTACGGGCCTTAAAGGCTTATCTGTAAAAACAAAAAAGGTCACTAAGCAATGACGTAAGCCAGGGCTTGGCAAGCTTTTTCTTGAAAGGCCAGGTAGGAAATATTTTAGGCCTTGTGGGCCGTATCGCCTCGGCTGCAACCTCTCACCTCGGCTGCAACCTCTCACCTCGGCTACCGTAGCACAGAAACAACTACACACAATACAGAAGGAATGACCGTGACTGGATTCCAAAAAACTGCTGATAGGAACAAGTACTGGCCATAGTCTGCTGATCTCTGATCTAAGCTTGTACAATAGGAAACTAAGAAAAGAAAAATAAGCTCAAATTAACAGGAAAAAAGAACACAGATAATGGCAGAAATCAATAAAATATAAACCGGAAAACTAATAAAACCAGAAGCTTGCTCTTAGAAAATGATCAAAAACTTCTCCAATGTGACCTAAAAATACTACACAGCGTCCTCCAGGCATTTTAGGAAATTTGTACCTCTTTCCTGAGAGATGACCCTGACACGTGGTAAAGCATTAAACCAATGTCACCATTTGTGTATCCTATTTATATGGCATTTCTTTCTAGAAATATTGTGATGCTAAGACAGACAAGAGGAAGTGCCCTTACATTACATCTGATGTGCGTGTCACCCTCTTCATTTCAGCCAGTTTTCCAAAACCTATAAACTCAATGGAATCATATTTCAACCAGTAACTGGAGAGATCGGCAAGAAATTTCCTGGTGAAAATAACACAAAACATTCTTTTCAAGTAAAAATACCAAGACACAGAAGAGAAGGCAGGCATAAGGTTTTTAAATTGAAAGAAAACTTGCCGGAGGCCCACATTTTGAACACGTGGTTGATGAGATCAGGCTGTGTTCATCAGTGGGCACAGCAAGCCCCACCACTTCCCCCAAACCCGGGGGTTTCCTTCCATCTGCTGTTGCGGACACTGACGGAAAGACGAAGAAGCAATGCTTCGTGCCAAGTCATTTCATCTTGCCCAGAAAACTGCTTCAACCTCCTCTCCTTTTTCTTCCCTGCTCTATTTCCAGAAAAAGAGTGACTTTACAGGTAAGTCTTAAAGTAGGAGACCCTAGGAACAGGTCAGGTGAAAGGTAGGGGCAGAGCTATGGGTTCAGACGTCAGGAAAAGGAGAGGAATCCTGTGCAGAGGAGCTCCAGTAAATTCCAACCAGCTGTCTGCTGACTTGTAAATATCTTCAGTTGTCAGGGTAAGTGTAATTGCTGGAGAGCTACAGTCAGACATCCCCTGCAAGTCCTTTTGACATGAATCAAATCTGTATGTAAGCAAGGATGCATTTGAGAACCACTTACTTTAAACAGTAAAATGCTGTTAACCATACAGCCACGAACAATAATCTCCATCTTTATACTGCTTTACAGTGTCCAAAGCATATCACAGATGGAGGCAGTGTACAATTATCCACAGACTACCTACGAATTTGTGGATTTTCCATACCATTGACATTTCCCCATCTCTCTGCAATTACCTTACATCTCACTGCTTTTTCTAGCACATGGGGACAGAGAAGAGCCCAGGTAGTCGAGCTAATCAGTAGCCCTCACCATGGTGACACATGAGAAGGCTTAACTAATAACCTCAGTGGTGAGTCTGCATTTCTGGACCACTTTTCCCATTCATGCCTCCCTCTTACTATATGGGGAGGGGATCATTTCTAGTACGTTTTCCCTGTTGATATCAGAGACACGCCAAACATGAGTATGTCCCACAATCACAGAGTCTGCACAGTTCTAGGGAATGTCACTGAGGCAGTGAGACTATAACTAGTGACCCTCAGCTCTTTGATTCTGTCCCTTGTTTCTTGCAGTCAGGACTAGCTAGCCAGAGATTTATGACTTAGATAATGTTCCATTTGCAAGCAAGATTTGTTGGCTGCTTGGAATCGTGTGTTCAAGACAAGTATCTCTGAAAATAGAAGACTGCCCCCTCTGCAGCACAGAGCCCCTTCCTCTTTTCCCTGTATAATCTCTGAGCCAAATCTGGGGAGGTGGGAGTTGGTTCTTTGGGACCTGGGTCCACCTTCTCCTGAGGACTTCCAGCTTCTTCAATAAAGCTGTCTCTCCTCTTGCCCAATACTTGTCTTTTAATATTGGATTCTTGAGTGATAAGCAGGCAAACCTGTAACAGCAAAAGTATATTTCTTAAAGATTCTGTGCTTTTACCTGCAAATATGTCCTCCCTTTTCTCCATTTTCCCCTTCAATAATGTTTGCTACCCAAGCCCCTCTTATAGAGGGGTTGTAGAATTTCACTCAGATGTTGGCAGTCATATCCACGGTAGGGAGGACTAGCCAGGCTTGAACTCGGGTCAACTTGGGACCAGAAATGGAAGGTCAGTGAGAGAAGTGATTTTTCATGTTGTCCACTACACCTCCCAGAGATAGTTGTGTTCCTACCAGGGAAAGAGTCTTTTTCCCCCTTCTGTGTGAGTGAGTATCAAGGAATAGTTAGTTGACTGGAACCATGTGGCAAAGCTTGACAGAAGAGAATGAAACTGTTGAAACAGCTCAATTCAGGTGGTTGCTTCAAATGTGCATTGACCTCTGATTGCTCTGAGCTCCCTATTTCACCTTTTACTAAATTGAATGCACTTTTTAAATCGTTTATAAAGATGGATCCTACACTACGGAGAGGTGAGGGACGCAGGGGTGAATGACAAAGCATGCAAACATCCCATCCATGCAGGGAGCAAGCTGCCGCGAGGTGAGGCGGGGTAGAGGAAGGAGCAGCCGCAGCCCTGGATCCGCAGAAGACAATCTGTTCTTACATGGCCTGCGACGTGGGCGTGTGTGGGCCAGAAGCCAGGCTTCAGGGAGAGTGCAGGAGAGGAGTGTTCTAGGCAAGCACCTCAAAGGCCTGGCAGCCCCACCCCGGCCCTCCTTCCCCTTTCCATGTAATATCTCCCCAGAGAACCAGCATGAAATAAGGAAATTCCCCATAGACATGAATAAGACAAAGACATCCACTTGGAAGCCACACAAACCTGTGGCAATAAAATAAAATAAATTAACACAGTAAATAGACTCTATTAAATCTGGATGGATTTCCTGAGGAAAGGGCCACAGAAGAAGAGCAAGGACTGCGAGAAAAGCCGGAACACAAGTGGAGATGAAAAATGGGCACTCGGAGGCTTGGAAAGAAGTGAACGAGAAATAAAAAAATCACTGCAGAAATAAACACCATACATGAGACAGTAGCTAGGTCGCACTAAGAAACAGTCAGGGCATGACGGGGAAGATTGTGAAAGTTTATCACTTTCTCTTATTTGACGGTAGACTCTGTTCTTTTTATTTTGTCTTTGCTCCCTTACCTGATCAGCGACAGCGCTGCCTGGCCTGGGAGTCCAGCACCACCGTGGGGGTCCCACTTGCAGGTCAGGGACGTGGGGGTAAGGCGGGTGTGGTCTATACATTCGCTGTGGTCAAATGGACTGTCATGGCTCCTCAGGGATACGAGTGACCAGCACCCAGGCCTCTCCCAGAGAAGCAGCCAAAGGCAGACTAAGAAAGGTCTAGAGGTTCCTGAGAGACTTGGCCCAAGGGAAACGTGCAGTGGCTAAACCTGCTCCTCCGAGGGGTCTTGTGTGGACTCATTAGTCCAACCTGCGTGCCCGCCTTGCTGGGCGGGGGGAGCTCTGAACAAGGAGGAAGGACCCGGCCCACGCTTAGACGAGGCACAGGGTCTCGGAGTTGTCTTCAGGGCAGACACTTGTGAAGAGACATTCCAGACGATGACAAAGACACAAATGCATGGCACTGAGAACTTCCACTTTAGAGAAGATTATCAACAGATGGTTAATTTTGGAAAAAAGTGGGAAAAACCAAGCAGTGAAACACCTCAGAAATACACCTTCCCTGGGAAAAATATTCCAGGAGTAGAGCAAATCTGGAATTAGCTTCCATTTAGAATGTGTTCCAGTTTGTATTGATATTTAATTACTATTTTATTATTATTATTAAACTATTATTATTACTACTATTATAACAATAACACTCACATAGAGTTTGTTATGTGCCAGCTACCTTTCTAAGCATTTTTTCATGTATCAGAGCTCCTGTAATCCCCAAAATTAACGCTATGAGTTGGGACTACTGTTATCTGCCATGCAAATGAGCAAAAGTGGGGGAGAGAGAGATTAGGAATTGTCCCCAAGATCACACATCTGTGATGGAGGGACAGGAGCTCCTGCTTTCTCCAGATCCAAATAATGAGAGAAACACGTTTTCAATGGACTGTCTGTGAAAAAGGCTCCATTTGCCAATCACACCGTCTAAGATACAGATAATCCACACTGGGAAAGACAAAAGAGACTTCGTTAATATTAACAACCATCCTTTACCACCCAGACCTGATTCAACATCAGAAATTTCATACTGGGAGAAAAAAACAGAACAAAACAAAAAAACGTGTTGAGATGAATGCCTTATGGACAGGACATAATTTTTTCCCACCACAAAAGAAGACTTTTCCTGGAGGCAAGACTTAGCATGCAATGCAAAGTAGCTCCTAAGGGTATTAGAGAAATAATAATGGAAAGAAAATGCAACAAATATGTTAGCAGGAAATAGCATTATGTTGTGAGTGTGTCAACAAATCTCCTTGGCTTTGAGGTTATTTCTCACTCGAGTCCAGCTACTCTGGAGGCCCTGTCATTCCTCAAACACAGGAAGCACAGCCCTGCTGGAGGGCGTGGCCCACCCATCCGCTCTCCCCCAAATCCTGCAGGTACCTGGGGTACAGGCTCCTCCAAGTCTGCTTAAGTGTCAACAAGGCCAATCAAGATTGACTCGTGGTTTTTGTTTGAACAATCGGAGGAGAAAGAAATGTTCATTAACTGCGGTGATGGGAATAAAAGATCAGCATGCACTGGGAGAGGTGTTAAGGCCACTCTGTGTTTACAATACATGGGAGAACCAGAGAGAAGGAGAGAAACAGGGTGCAGCATGGCCTTTCAAAGCAGAAATCACAGAGGAGAGATGTTTGTGCTCCACTTTGCTCTCCTTCCCCTCAGCTTCATTTAGCTCACCCATCTTTATCACCCATAATCAGGCATCATGGGTTCAAAGGCTTATGGCAGCGCAGAGTGTAAAGAAACACCAGGGCAGAAATGCAGACTTCACTGCAGCGGGTCATTTGCTTAGTGTCAGCAAGGTGATACAGACTGCATATGCAAGACCAGTATGACCGGATTTTCCAGTTTTTCAATAAAAGCTGAAAAGTTTGGATTTTGTAACATGAAATAGTCTTACTTTTAAAGCTTGGAAAGCTATTCAAAAATTTTTTAACATTGCAATCTAAAGAAAAGATTGTCTTAAGGTTACATTCTTATATTTGAGTGAAGAACCAATTTAAAGTTTAGCTATATCATCGCCATCATGATTTGCTGAAATTTAAGACTTAAATAATGAACTTCATTCTAAAACAACAATTCATACTATATGAAAATGTGTCGTCTTGTTGGCATGTTTGTTTTTGTTTTTGTTTTTGTTTTTAAATGCTCCCCATGCTAGGTTGACAGGAGTAATGTCTTTGTTGCTAAGAGAGGTTTATTTGATTTGTGAGGGTCAGTCAGGATGGTTATGTTTTTGGTTTATTTTTAAGGTATCATCCTAACTTTAAAATTATTCTCCACTTGGTTAATCTATCTTTTTTGGTGAGGATGAGATTGAAGAAAAAAAAAATGCTATGATTATCCAAGGACTCAATCCAACCACGTGTCTTCTCTAAAGAAAAGAAAGTCAAGCAAAAACCTGTAATGGAAGGAATGCAGTACATGGTAACAGGAAGCAGAGGAACAGGTAAGACGCAGGGGTGCACAATTACACCAGCAAAGTTTACAACTCAAGTTAATGATTAATAGGGACACAGTTGGGAAGTATAATAAATGCTATTGAAGAGGTCTTAAAATACAAGAAGCATAATAATGAAATTCCAAATGACTATGGTGGCACATGTGCAGTGACTTGCGGGGAGAATCAAAGACAGAGAAGATGTTTTCCTGTTTCTCTGGCAGGAAGGCAGAACAATGAGGTGACCCTGGACATTAACAGAAGAACACGGGGAGAGAGGCCGTAACAGTGGAAGGGAGGGTGGCAGCACGGGAAGGTACCAGTGTAAACCAGGCCGCACAGGATGGCTGACGTTGAAATACACAGGAATCTGAGCACAACAGTAGTTTTAATACTAATATTAACACTATTTAACTAATTCATTAAACTATTAACTTACTAATTAGTAATCAAAATTACTAATAGTACTATCTGCCCATTAACAAAAATTAATATTAATATTGCTGATAGTACTAGCCAAGAATAAACAGAAAGTGGTCATGCCAGACATTTCATCCAGGGGAAGGGAAAGAACAAACCTAATACATAGAGGAATAAACTTAAAGGTGAGCTGTGAGTTTATTCTATGAAACTCCACTTTTCAAATATGATGATTAAACTAAATAAATTGGGACACAATATAGCAAGATAAATTGTAAAAAATTTTTGTAACATCTGCATTAATGTGGATACAAAATTCGAATCAAGCTGGCACACATGTAAAACAAGGAAAAAAGCAAGCATACTTACTAACACAAGCAAAATACTAGCAGAAATCAGAAGCGATTTTATTAACTAAAGCATTATCCCCAAGAAAGCAGTAACTTAAGGAGAGCGACTGAGTCAGTAACCATTTTTTACAAAAGGTCATTTTTTTTTAATGGGGATTTGATAAGGCATTGGATGAAATTAAAGGTCTTTACCCCATGAAAACTCTCTTTAAAAGAGAAATATGTATGTTCATCCCTAAGATGTCAAAAATATGTATGTGTGTGTATCTCAAAACAAAAGTCAGTGCCCTGCTTAATGAGGAAACACGGAGAAAATACATGTTACACGCAAAAGAAGAGACTAGTTCCCTTAATATATAAAGATTCCAAATCAATTTTTAAAAAGTCAACAACTCAATTAAAAGAAATGACCAAAAGATATGAATAGGCAGATCACATAAAAGAAATTACAATGACTTATAATCATAAAATGATAGCCTAATTCTGATTTAGGAAACGTCCCTTAAAAAGAGAACTTTATTTTCCCAAGTCCAGACTGGCAAATGTTAACATGTACAGCTGAGCACACAGTAGGCTAGTTTTGTGAGACAGGAGGGGAGGGGAGCAAACGTCACCACGCTCCATGTCCTGTCACCACTGAGGGGACACGTGTCCCCCCGCCTGTTACACAACCGGGACACTCACATATGGAGGCTGTGCAAAGGAGGGTGGGCACAGCCCACCCCACCTGCACACACACACAGACAGTCCTGCCTGTCCATACAGTTGTGATTTCAGAAGGACCTTGTAAGGCTGCTAACAGCTTCTGGGGAGCGTGGCTCTAGATTTCCGTGGAATGCCTTGTTTTGCTATTTTACTGTTTTAAGCATGTATGTGTGTGTGTTTTCCATAAAACATGAAAAATAAAAATGAAGTTAAAAAACAGAAAATAAACATTTCTAAAGAGGAGGAGGGAAGGGGGAGCTGGAGTGTATCACGAGTCATTTCGTTCTGTTTCTGGTGTGGACCCCCCGAGAGGAGTTCACTGGAGTAACAAGCTCTTATAAAGACCTCAGAGTCTTTTCAATTCTACACCAACGCCACCTTCACCAGAACTGTCTGGTGCCACCTGAAGGGCTCCTGCTCAGTGCCCACCTCTGGGAAACACCACCTGACACCGGCGGACCCCCACTCACAGCACCGTCAACAGCCAGGATGGCAGACTCAGGCACACACACCCACCGCCACCCCACGGAAACATCCTGCTCCAGCTACTGGACAAGGCCTTTTTCTGCCTTCTGATGGCCCCCGTAAAGGAGCCGACAACACTTTATGAGGTGAGTCTCTCGTTAAATGGGACACCCACCAATCTCAAGGACCACTCTCATGGAAAAAAGCCCCCACACTTCCGACGAATTGGGTTTTGCTCCGCATAGCAAATACTCTTGGTCAGAACAGACAAATCCTAAACAGAAAACTCATGCAAATCATCCAGTGAACCATGTACTCTCCAGGAATGTCTGTTTGCTTCTCTGCTCACTGCTGACGGAATGAGGAGAGATTGGGTAACACAACTTTGAAAACGGAAATGGGTGAAGGGTCTGCTCACAACCCACCCGTGTGGCTGTCATCACTGTCCCCACCAGCCTGTCCGAATTGGACCATCACATCTGGGTTACCCGAAGGCACTGTTTGGTTTGGTTTGGTCTGGTTTCTGAGTGATCACTTACGTTACTTCATTTACTATTGCCATTGTGCTAAATGCAGTTTGCTTTCACCTGAAAGATTTAAAGCAAAAGAGGGGAAAAAAAACAAGTTTCCCCTTGGTGTGACATGATGCCTTCCACCTGAGCCCTCTGGGGCTCAGCTTCCTTTCCCTGCCAAGTGAGGGGTTCGGGGAAGGGTTGCTACTCCCTTCCTGCGAGTTCCAGTCATCTGAGATGGGACGTGCTGTGGTTACACCTTGGGCTAAGGCTGCAGCAGCCTGTGAGGCAAAGCTGTGCAAAAGGGCCTGCCGCCTTGGGTGTGGGTCTTTCCCCTTACAGTGCGGAATCAGAGGACTCCAGACAGCACTATCTGATAACCCAGCTGGCTCCGGTCCTGCCATGACTAACGGATGTGTGTGGTGATGGTGCCAAGACACTGCATAGGTGAGGCATCCTTCAGACCAGGAAGTACATCAAAAGGGGAGTCTGTGGGATTCAACTGCCTGGTTTGGTTTTGTTTCATTTTGTTTTATTGTTTCTTTATTTTGCTAAAGTACAGTTGACTTAAAACGTTGTGTTAGTTTCAGGTGTACAGCATAGTGATTCAGTTATACATATAAATACATATTTTTAAATATTCTTTTCCATTATAGGCTATTACAAGATATGGAATACAGTTCCCTGTGCTATACAGTAGGTCCTCATTGTTGATCTATTTTATCTATAGTAGTGTGTATCTGCTAATCCCAGACTCCTGGTTTATCCCTCCCCCCAGTCTTTCCTCCCTGGTAATCATAAGTTTGTTTTCTACGTCTGTGAATCTCTTTCTGTTTTGTAAATAAGTTCATTTGTGTCATATTTTAGATTCCACATACAAGTGACATCATATGATATTTGTCTTTCTCTTTCTGCTTACTTCACTTATTATGATAATGTCTAAGTCCATCCATGTTGCTGTAAATGGTATTGCTTCACTCTTTTTATGGCTGAGTAGTATTCCATTATATATATATATATGGTATATAAATATATACCACATCTTCCTCATCCAGTCATCTGTCAATGGACATTTAGGTTGCTTCCACGTCGTGGCTATTTTAAAAAAATGCTGCTGTGGACATTGGGGTGTACGTATCTTTTCAAATTAGAATTTTCTCCAAATATACGCCCAGGAGTGGGATTGCTGGATCATAGGGTAACTATTTTTGTCAACTACCTGTTGAAGGCAGTGTTTTAAATCACTTCCTTCTTCCCAAACAATGTAAATATCACCAGGTATAAAGTTAGCTCTAGAATTAAAGCCCCATTCAACAGCCCAGGGCAGGATTATGGGAAATCCACACCACTGTTCTTGGATTCTAAATGACTTCAGCATGAGTTACAATGACAATTTAGAAGCCCCAAATTCTACCTCCTACTACTTGACTTAAAGACAATGAGACATAACTACTTAATCTTTCCTTCCAAGGTGCCCTCCAACATATGAGATAGCACTTAGCATCAGAGCCTCTTCCTTGTCCAAATTATTCCCCATTAAGTGTCTGTTCCTCTTTCTAAACTTACAAGAGTGCCTTCTTCGTGTTATCAAAGCAGCTTGCCCTTACAGGGCGAGCTCTCCCAGCTAAGCAGCTGATCATTTCAGAGCAGTTCTAACTGTGAGTCTATGGAGTAATTGTCCTCATTGGAATAGAAACAAAAGGAGAGTCTGTCAGAACTTCTCCACTATGTTTTATTCTGCTTACATTTAGATAAAACCCAGTGTATAATGTGGGTAGCAAGATACTCAAATGATTTTGAACATTCCTGACATAAGGTTAAGACAAAATATTTCTACTGAAAATTCAAACACTGAATACCAATAGGTGGGAATGCTCATGTGCAAATCTGACCACTAAAAAGATCTTTGGTTCTGGACATCAGTGCTTATATTATATATAAGGTTTTTAATCAACCAAAACTCTCCAATCCCTCCTGCTACAAGAAAGCATTTAAATAAATTGAAAACAATGTGTCTAAAATGTGACAGAAGTCTATTTCCTGCTACAAATAAATACATCTTTGAATTTATATACACTTCTTTTACTGGCTAACTCCCCTATGTTAATTGAAATTATTTTTCAAATCAGATATAAGTGTAAGTGGTATTGTTGTCCCTCCCTCAACTGGAAATATTTCATTTCATCTCCAAGGACACAAACAAAATAGCCAAGAGGTAAAATAAAGAAAGATTGCTGACTAGCTTCCATAAGGAAAAATCAACGTGTAAATCCATGTTACAAGGCAATGATTTGGCCCTAATTAATGTTAATGGTTATATAAGCAATCACATCATATTGTTAAGGACAGGATATTTCTTGCAGGCAAAGAATGAGCGGGCTTATAGAATGACTGGTGATTTTGCCATTTGGTCATCACCTTGGAGAACTGGAGAGAGCTGTCCTCAAATAAAATACAAGAGCACAGCAAGAACGTGGAGTCATCAGAAAACTCTGGCAAGATCTACTTATCTGTCATTTCATTGGGCTCAACCCTTTCTCCACAAGTGCCTAATAACAAGGGCCCCTTTACGAGTAGAGAGCATCGTATTTTCCAGCAGTGAGTGTGAGGGTGGGGGCGTGGATTGAGTGGTACCCATCCTGAGAGGTGGAATATTTTACCATTGACATCGTGTAGAAGTACATGGTGTTAATAAACAGAAGTCAGATGTTTAGTCTGTGTCATCACTGCATTTAGTGCTCTGGAACTCCTGCCCATGGCATTCAAGGATGTCTATAATCTACCCTGCTACAGACATTGCTTTGGCCTGGCACCTTGTAGGGACCACTCCCATTGCTAACCACCCCAGACACCATCATCCCACGGTCCTATGTCTTTGAGATGTGGTAGATGTCACTACTGGTATTTTTTTTTAAGGTGAGCACACTGAGCCTCAGAGCCACTAAATGACTTACTCAAGGATGCTAATGAGCTCATACTGGGACCGCAGGGCAGTGTGTTAAACCAGCATCTACCTGTAACCACGCCAGACACTCTAGATTCTGAAAAAGCAATCTGATTGTCTATGATTGCTGATGTATTAACAGCAGAATATTTTCGTTGCATGAAATAATATTCACAACTCCAGCATTCTTTTCTGATAAAACCAAAGCCCTTTTGCTCTGTGGCCTTGAGGGCCCAACTGAAGCCTTGAGAAGAGGGTCTCGGTTGGTTCCTGGGGAACGGGGGATCCAGAGACCATCCAGGGAATTCTGAGAGACCACACATCAGGATTCTGGGCAGTCAGTAAGTCCAAGGAGGGCTTAAGAGATACGGCAACCTAAGGGAGGCTGACCATGGTGGGCAGCATACCCAGTGCTGGCTTCATTTATAATTTTGACTCATTTCAGTCCTATCCTGGGAGGTAATTCTATTTCCAAAGACAATGGGTCTTTATTCTCTCAGTTGAGTACTCTCTTCTGGGCATCTCCAATGTCTCTTTGTAAAATGTGCTAACATTTCACTGCCTTTGATTTCTATGGCCAGAGTCGACCTCTCCATGCAAAGGGAAGGGAAAAATAACTTTCATGTCCAAGTTTAATGCTCATGTGTTTGATCTTATAATGACTGCCCCTTGAAAATACGAGTTTAACCTTAGGACACTGGCAAGGCCTCACATTATTAACACATGGGTTTCTCCCTAGGATTGTGAAGGAGTTCTGAGAAGCCGGAGAGAGCGTGGACTTTCTCCAGGCCTTGGCCTTTTTTTCATGTCTCCACCTTTTGTTGGGACAGTGCGGACAGAAGTGCTCTTCTGCCCAGCTTTCTGTACTCCCTGCTGCAGCTGTCCCCGCCTAAGCTAAGACAGGAGGTGCTGTGCTTTGCAGTTGAGCCAGCTGTTCAAACCGGAAGTGCATTTTCCAGGAAAGAAAGGGAGGCCACGCTCTGGGTCAACATGCAGGATGCATTTCCCAGCCCAAGGAGATCTTTGCAAGTCGTTCCGTTCTCTGAGGAGGGGCACAGATGTGAAAAGGAATGAGGCTGGCTGTCCCTTCTGCTTCTCTGGAACTGCAGCTCTTTGGAGAGAGAAACAAATTCCCTGTAGGCATCCGTTCTCGCTCTACGTGAAGCTGCCGACGCTCTCCCGGGAAGCCCCCCAGGACACGTCTGTGGAAGGTCAACCTCGCTGGGGCCTTGCAGCTCTGCCCAACTCCATGCTGCGGAGATGTTTCTCCTGTGTAGCCTGAACCCAGTTTCTGTCACCAGATTTTTCAAGTGAACTGAATGTTGAACAACCGAGATTCTTACCTTTTTGTTTTCGTTTCATTTTGGAACACTCAGACGTGGCGCACAATCATGATCTGCCTGGCTGAGGGAACTCACTCAGAGGCGAGGGGTTGGACACAAATACACGTGCGTGTTTACCCCCATGTACGTGCGCCCGTCCTCGCTTGTCCACAGTCCTCTCCCACCCCACAGAAGCACCTTCCGAGTCTACGTTAGCAGCACGTGAGCGTGTGAAGCACCTATCACCAGTGTCAGCTACAGATGTACGTCTACAGGGTGTATTTTGTATGTCTGGTGTCATTGTCCGGTGGGCACGGTTGTTTTCTGTGATAAATTGCACTTTGTTCCTCACCTGTTCTCACTCAACACTACTGTACGGGTCTCCCTGAGGTGCCACGGGACACACACACAGCGTGGCTTCTGACCACCGGGGGACGCCCCTAAGTACGCACCTGCTACACCCAACATACAGCCCCACCTCCAAAGGCACCTGCAGCTCCGGGCCAGCCCACACACGAGGACAAACCCTAGTGTACGTGTCTCCCAGCAGCCCCGCTGTGAGAATTTATTTGCGTTGTTACTCAGAGTACAAATTTGGGTCTTTTGATACCTCTTGTGATTAAACACTACATATTTTTATATTGTTCCCATATGGGTCTTTCTGTGATATCCCACTTGTCTATGTTTTTGTCCTTCTATCAAAACTGCTTTGTTTTTGCCACAATAGCTTTTTCGTATTAAGCTCAGCTTAATATCGGGTAGGACGAGTCTTCCCTCTTTAGTATTTTTTGTCGTACTTTTGTCATTTTCGCAGAAATGTGTTCTTCAATACAAATTTTACATTAAGTTCATGTTTCTAAAGAAATCCAACTAAAATACTGAATTTACAGATTAATTTGAAATGATATCTCTGTAATTGCAAATATCTCTAAAATTGTATCATCTCAAGAAAAGAAGTGTCTCTTCACATTCAGATTACCTTCTGCGTCTTTCAAGAGAATTTCACATTTTTCTCCATAGCCTTTGTGCATAAAGGTACTTGATCGTTTTTATTGCTATTGTGAGTGGTTTCTTATGTTTGATTACATGCTCAAGCTGCTGGTGTACAGAACTGCTTCCATTTTTTCTAAGTTTATCTCATTTCCAGCAACCCTGTTGAACTCTAATTATAACGCTCTATTGTATTCTTTTCGTATGTAGATAATTGCTTCACCTGCAAATGATGTAATACACGAAGCCTTGTTCCATCCAACTGGGAAAGTAAAAGAGACCAGAAGTTTCAAGATAGGACTATTTTGGTCCATGCTCTGTGACTCTGCAAAAATAGTATCTATTGTTTGTTGGTGTAGAGTTCTATCTATAATATCTCGAGCTTACTGGTTATATCATTCAGAGCTTTATAATGGTGCTTTCTTTGCCGGTTTAATCAAGCCATTTCTTAGAAGAATCACAAACTACAACAGTTGGTAGATCTACTTCGCCCTAATATATGCCAGGAATGACTTAGTATTCTTAGAGCATTGTTCCTCATACAATGTAGTATACCTCTTTGTCCGTTATGATCCGTTTTGAAGCCTGTTTTGTCTTCTTTTAAGTTTGTTACCCCATCATTCATTGGTTCATGATGGACATTGTCTTACTTTCATGTTTTCTCTATCTTTTAAGCAGGACTCTTCGGAGCAACAAAAGATGCAGTCTGATTTTGTAGCCTCTGTCTTTTAACTGGTGAGAATAGAATTTCTAAATTTTTATGTTGATTTGTTTCTACAGTCTTATGTCACATGTCCATTTGCCAAATTTTACCATAGTTTTTATTTTCCTTTTCTGCTTTCTGTTGATAGATAAATTACTTTTCCTCCTCTGGCTGATGTAAATGTAACACATTTTATTTTTCTTCTGCTCATGATCACTCTTTATTAAGATCCATATTCACCACTGAATTCTCAAACTTATTAATAGCTATGTCTTTCCCCAATAGGATACATGTTGAAGCAAGTTCTCCTATCTCTTTAATCTCCCCACTGTTACCCACTGTTTGGTATTGTCTGGAATTTTAGTCCCGGGTTAAGATATCGTTTGGCCTTTTCTTATCCTGGTCTTATTAGGCAACAATAAATGTACCTGACAGAGATCACCTCCCTTCTATATTTGTTACAGCCTTTTCCTGGAGTTGAACAATTCCTCCCAGACTATTTTCAAAGTGGATTTTTGTCCAGAAAATCTTTTGAAAATCAGCATGCCTGAAAATACTATCCCACTCTCACATTTACGCGACAATTTGGTTAGATACAGAGTTTTCAACGTTCAGAGTAATTCTAAAATATTACTCCGCCTGTATTCGTCTGTTCAAGGAGTCATAACGAAATATCACAGGCTGGGCGCCTTAAACAACAGAAACTGACTTTCCTGCAGCTCTGGAAGCTAGAAGTCCCAGATCAAGGCTGCAGCCAGCTTGGTTCCTGGTGAGAGCGCCCCTCCGGGCTTGTAGGCGGCTTCCTCTGGCTGTGTCCTCACTGGCCTGTCCTCAGTGGGGATGCTCAGAGACAGTGCAAGCTCTCTGCTGTCTCCTCCTCTACAGGCATTGATGTCATCACGAGGGCTCCACTCTCATGACTGATTCCCTCTCAGATACAACCCATGGAGGGTTGGGGCTTCAAGGTAAGAAACTGAGGGGGATATAAACTTTCAGTCCAGAACACTGACGTCCCAGAGTTAGTGTCGATGTTGAAAATTATGTTATCAGTTTGATTCTTGTGTTTTGGGAGTCTACTGGTTTCTCCTTGGATTTCTTGAATTCCCTTCCTTTTGCCATTAAAACTTTCACTCTAATATGCACGGGTGTGTGTTTCTCTTATTTGTCATGTTGGGAACTCCCTGAGCCATTTCCATCAAAGACCTCTGATCTTGTTTCTGTTTGTTTTTTTTTTTTTTTTTTGTGAATTCTCCTGATTTTTATTTTGTGTGTGTGTGTTTGTTTTTAATAATGGAGAATTCTCTTCATTTTTTTCAAGAAGTGCTTCCTGTTTTTTTTTTCTTTCACTTTCTGGGTCCCCTCTATTTGTTGCTAGTTATACTTCTATCCAGCATGCTCCTGGCACTTCTAATTTTCTTTTTTGCCTCCTCTGACGTTTTATGGGAGAGTCTTGCAACTTATCTTGCAGCTCAACCATCTGTTTCTCAGCTGTATTCATTCTGCAACTCAGTCCAATGCCTGTACTCTTTATTTTAACTATAATATTTTCCACACCATGTATTTCTACCTGTGTGACTTATTATCATGTGCTTTGTATTGCTATATTCTTTCATGCTCTCACTGAGTACATTTATTATGTTTACACTCTTGGGCCATCTCTCTGTAACCTTGCTTCGTGAGTACACGGTTTTCCACTTGCTTTCTATTTAGAGGTTGTACTCTTTGGGTCTCTAGGTATTTCAGCGTCTGAGTGTATGTTAGTCCAGGACAGGGCTGTCACCTGTAGGCAGTGGTGCCTCCCAGGAGACACCTGGCAGTGTCAGGAGCTTTTCTGGATGCCACAACTGGGTGAGGGGGGACACTAGTGGCATCCAGTGGGTAGAGGACAGAGATGCTGCTAAGCAGTGCAAAGAACATCTCCGCCAACCCCCATGGCAAACAGTTACCCATCCCGAATATCACTACTGCTGAGGCTGAGAAGCCCTGAGCTCGGCGTCCCAGCTGCTCCATGTGCTCCTGAGGGTCTGGTCCCAGGGGAGAATGCTCTGGCAGCACAGGACCTCTGTGGCCACTTCTTTTCCCTCAACACCACCAGGCAATCCTCTGCCCAGGCTCTTCCCTAAGACTCTCGTCTAAAGCTTGTCTCCTGAGGTTGAGAGATTCACCAGTGCTAGGTGTTCAGGAAGGGCGTGGGCTGAGGAGGAGATGCCCAAGGAGGGCAGGTCAGACCTTAGGAGACCCCTTTCATCAATTCTTCACCACAGAGGGGATGCTGTGCTGCCCTGGTGCGGTCACCCACACCAGGAATAGCAGCGACCTGGCTACTGCAGTAGGTTCCTTGTGGCAAAGGGGGCAGGTAGAGACCACACACACACACACACACACACATATAAAGCAACATCGGGGAGAGGTAAGAGGAGAAATTAATTCTCTCACTGCCCCTTGGGGAGCTTCGTTGCAACTTAATGGAGAAACTTTCTCCCTGTCACTCCCAAGAAAGACACAGTTCCATTTCCAACATCCTTCAGGCACCCCAGGGAGCTCTGCGGGTTTGCTATGGGGTGCTGTCCCCTCTCTTCCAGCCTTCCCTTCTGTCTCCACAGCTGTCTGTGGTTGCTCTCGACATTTCGTGAGGAACCCTCTCTACTTAAAAAAATCATTAATTGTAGCTGCTTTGTGAAAACCAAGACTCTGAAATAAATATTTCTATAAATCGCATTTTTCATTAATGGATGATGCAGTAGGTTCCTGTAAATATGCTTTAATGATGTGGGAGGGATTTCTGAGGTTTTATTTTCCCCTGTTTCAGATACAAAATTATTTCTCTCTGGACGCTGATACACATAAAAAACTAAATGTTCCTCCCCTGTCCCACTTTCTACTGAATGCTGTTTAACGTCATAGGCCCTTTTTTTTTAATCTCAGGGAACAGAATCTCATTCCTAGCCACATTAATCAAAGCAGTCTTCTCCAACATTTAAATAAATGAATTTTCCTTTACACACATAAGGACAATATAGATGATCTGTAAAAACCTGGTGTTTATCACAGTGATACATCCCTGTTATCACACTGCCATTTCTTAGTCATTGAGGGAAGCAAACTGCTTAGGATATCAAGATGCTGTGACGAAAGGATAAAGGAAGAAAAAAGCCCCTCAAAAACCAAGGTTGGCTTTCAAGGCCTACTCCCTGTTTTACGGTTAGAAATGACAGTGTGGCTTATAATCATACTTAAAATTCAGACTTAACATTCATGACACTTTTTCAGGAGAAAGCAGTTTTCCACACATATGTGTAACGTACAAAGCAAATAAAGCGTTTCAGAAAAAAAATTTAAATAAGCTTTAGTAGTCTTTCTTGAAATTAGGTTTGTATGCATTCAAATGTCTAAGGGAAAAAACAATTTATTTTTTATCTACTTAAATATCTATTTATCTATCTATCAATCAAATTAATCATTTATTTTGGTGGTTCGGTACATAATCATTTATAATTTTTCCATAAACTGCCAGTTAAGATCAAGTGGTAAAGTATAGCCAATTATTTATCAAACTCTAGAAAAAACAATTGTGGATGCAAATATTTTTGAAATTCTACTAAACCATAAGTACTGCTGAGCAAAAAAAAAAAAATTTGGTGAAATATTGGTGACACATAGATAATCTCAGGGTAAATGCTAGAGTAACCTGGATAGCTGTTAAGGTTTTATACAACTAAATTTAATGTAGTTCTACAAGGTATATTTTAGGACAAAAACAAGAAAAAATGCAAAATTTCTGCATAGTCCAGACAACACAACCACTTAACAAGATAAAACAACTGTCTCCCAATTCAAGTTTTCCATTCTGGTACTCTGTTTTAGGCCGAGGGGACAGCCAACCACTACTCTCAGGCGAAAACTGGCCCAGCATCATTTTTGTAAATAAAGTTTTATTGGAACACTAACACACCCACTTGCTGATGAATTGTCTATGGCTGTTTTCACATGCGGTATCAGGACTGAGGCCACCTGACCCATAGACCTGAAACGCTTACTCTCTGGCCTTTTACAGAAAGAGTTTGCTTGCTGACCTGTCACAGGAAACAAATGTGCAAACACATACTGAAGTGGCTGCCAGGTTCTCCCCCGCACCTTGTCTAGTGGAAGCTGGAATGTTCTCTGTATCTCAGTCAGGCTGTCTTGGCGCCTCCCCCACATCTCAGACACAAAGCATCTTGTTATCAAGTACTCCCCTTTGCTCTGTGCTGGCAGGAACACTTTCCCCTGCCCACTGGAGCTGCTTACAGTCGCTTCCAAATGATCTTACACTTTCATTCTTGACTTACTCTAAAATTATCTGCACAAATATTCCCTTTGTGCTAAGCCTGGGCAAGCAGTGATTTATACGTTTGTTGGCAAAATGAGAACCTTGATTAGAATCAATATCGTCAAAGAGCTGCCATCAATTAAAAATGCTTCCAACAAAAAAGACTTTGTAGCAGAGTTGTGTAAATGGACACGGTCTTGATTTATTAGGGAATGGGGGGATGCATAGTGAGAGGTATTGATTGTTTTTTTTTTTTTTTTTTCCCAAGAAACTGGTAGCACACGACTGATTTATAGTATCATTAGAGTTGTTACGGTACTAAGCATTTTTTAATTGCCACTGTTACTTCTCCTATAACCTATGAGTTATTCAGGAGGGCATTTAAAAATTCCCAAACGCACAAGGTCTTACTATCTTTTTATTACTAATTTCTCATGGGTTGCCTTGCAGTCATTCTCTGTATTTGGAGTACAAGTTTGTGAAGGTATGATATACCAGCTTCTCAATGTCATTACTGAAACCTTCTATCTACTTCCTAATATTCTGTCATCTTGAGCTACCAATATCTGATAAAAAGCATGTTAAAAATCTTAAACTGCTGATAAATGTGTTCATTTCTCTTAGTATTTCTGTCACTCTTCTTTCTGGAGCTCAAGGTACATACAATTTCATATTGTGTACGTCTTTTTGGTAGACTTGCCCTTTTGTGTTTATTATATACCATCTTATTTTACTAAAGCAATTTGTACATTAAGTTCTATAATGTGGGATATTAGTTTTATTAAACTTTCTTTTTTATCAGTATTTTCCTTGATTTTGTTTAGTCGTGTCATTTTTATGTAGCTGGATTTCTAGTGGATAAATCCATTTTCACTGATGACAATTACTGATACATTGGGACTGATTCCCACCATTTTATTCTGTGTTTTCTATACTGCCATCCTTTCCCTTTCTTTTCTTTTCGCTCTCCTTCAACTTATTTTTTTAGTTTAACTGTTTATTTCCTTTTATTTCTCCTCACTTTTGTTTATTTATCATATTTTATATTTATAGTCGTTATTTTCATTACATATACTCTACGTTAATTTGTCTAATGAAATCTGAAGTTATTCAGTAATTGTATACTTTGTCAAAACACTGCCTTACTGTCTTGTTACTGTTGACAGAGTTTTTATTTTCAGTGTTTAATGCATAATGCTGTTTTTACATTTAGCATTTAATTAAAGGAGTTGGTATTATCTCATCCACTTCTGCACATGCTGTTTCTAGAACCCCGTCTCTTCTCTCTTGCCTTCTCACTCATCTTCTTAATGAAGAACATCCCTGAATAGCTCTTAAAGTTCTTGTTCTACAGTCTTTGCATATAAACTTTGTTTGTGGAAAAATGCCTGTATTTGATGCTTGGTCTGGAATGTTAAGATGGCAACTGCTTTCCTTCTAAACTGGACTACTGTCGATGAGAGGTCCTTGGTTAGCTGACTTACCCTTTCCTCACAGGTAATCTGATGTTTCACTGTGGTAGCTTAAGAATTTCTCTTCATTCTCAATGGCCTACAACTATCATATGCCATGGAATGGACCAATGTTTACTCAGCTTTTCAGTTCAGAGAGTGTACTTTTGATGTGAAGATTTCAATTCTGAGTAATTTTGGCTATTACTTCATTCAACCCCATCCAGTCTCCAGCCATTCATCTTTTATGAAACTCCTAATAAAATAACACTATAGCATCTCAACCTAGTCTCCAAATCTCAGTTACTCTTTTATATTTTTATTTTTATTTAAAAAAACATTTTATTGCTATTCTTTTTGTTCTAATGCTCTAACAACATCTAATTACCAATTTCTCTTTGAGTATGTGTAATAAGAGTTTATCCCCATAACAGGATTTCCTTAGTTTTATTTTTACTGATAATTGCTACATTTTTCTATGATTTCTAACTTTTATGTTTACTTCTGCCTATCTAAATAACTCTACTGTCCTGTGTCAGAAAGCATGTTTTTTATTTATTTAAGCATTAAATACATTAATTTTAAACTCTTAGAATATTCTAGAACACTCTTGTCATTACATATTAATTTTTTAAATGTTGATTTAATTGATCATAATGAATTTTTATAATGGGTTTCTACATAGGTTTTGGATTTTCAGATTGCGGCTCATTTGGAGGGTTGATTTCTATATTTTTTTCTTTCCTATTTCTTTCTCTTTCCCTCCCTTCCCTTTCCCTTCCAGTTTAGTCCTTGTGTGTAATGATTTCATGGCTGGTTGAACCCTCAGTCCCCCTAGTGATGGTTAGTTTTATGTGTCAACCTTACTGGACCCTGGTGTCCAGACATTTGGTCAAACATTTCTCTGCATGCTCTGTGAGGGTGTTCTGGGATGAAATTAACATTTATATTAGTGAACTTGGAATAAAGCAGACTGCCTTCCATAATCTGGGTGGGCCTCATCCAATCAGTTGAAGGCATGCATAGAACAAAAAGACTAGTCTCCCTTGAACAAGGAGGAATTCTGCCAGCAAACGAACTTTAGATTTAAAACCAACATTAGCTCTTCCCTAGATTTCCAGCCTGCTGGTCTGCCTGCAGATTTGGGACTTGCTAGCCTCCATAATCATGGAAGCCAATTTCTTACAATAAATCTCTCTCTCTTCACACACACACACACACACACACACACACACACAAATTTTGAAAAATGTATTTTGAAGAAAAGGAACTTCATCTACAAGACCCAAAAGAAGAACATTCTGATCATTTTTTTTGCTATGAAAGAAGTTCTATAATTGACTGAGCATCAATGGCCATCACGAAATTGTGGTTTCTACAAAAACAACCTGCCATATAGGCTGAGGTTAAAAGATGATGTAATAGGCTACACGGAATGGTGTTCTCTAGAGAACAGCCCTCTACCTGCCTCAATCTTGTCCCTCTTTCAGATCTCAGATTAAACATTTCTTTCCTTTTGCCTTGCTCAGACCTCACTCCTCCTCCCATCACAGCCACCAATAACTGGTTTAATTTCTCTCCCACTAGGTCCTAAGACACCCAGGGTTTACCCTATTGGCACATTCCACTGGGTATTTTTCTAATTTGTTTAATATCAGTGTCACTCAATCTTCTAAGGGCTGAAACCTCCTCTATCTTATGGATATTTGAGTTGGCTGTGCCTGGACCAGAGTTCAGTGCATAATTAGCCTCCAATCAATATTTTTTGGACGGCTAGCTGGCTTCTCTTCATTCTCAACAGCCTTCCTATTTCTGGGCATTTATGGTCTAAGTACAAAACTATTCCTATGAGACTTTATAGGTCCGCAGTATGTTTTATAATAAACATTTGATGGATTGAGATGTTCTCTTTTTTCGGTGCATGTAGACTCTTATGACCAGCAACAGCTGCTGTCTTTCTCTATAGACCCCTCAGCATCTCCTGGTGGAAGTGCCTCCACTCAGCCTTCCAGGCTTATCTAGCCCACCCTCTGAAGGCTGACCATTTATGATTTCCCCCCCCCGTACTTTCCTACAGAGGGTGATGCGAATCCAAGACTTTCAGCTTAAAAAACGTCTTAGCCTTTTTGAATCTTATTTGGCTCTGGGACAAATGAGAAATTTTACCAGAACTTAAAAAAAAGAGGCAATTTCAGCTTGGTAGAACTTTGAAAACATGATTACAGAAAAGCAAATTTAAAATACAAACACTCTGTGAAAAGTTTTTTCGCACATCCTCGAATCAAAAAGTCAGGACAGGGCTCAGAGGAGTGAACAGTCTGATATGATTGCAGACAGGTTTGAACTGATGACAGCACTCCACCCTCCCCCATCAGCAGGAAGGGCCCAGACCGCCTCTGTAGGAAACAGAACCTCAGGGGGGCAAAGTCAGTGCTCTGACCTCAGATGCATTCCAAGGCCATTATACAAAAACTGATATGAGCTCTAGGATAAAGCACCCCCATCCCCTCAGGTCTTCACAAATTAACCTTTGAAAAACTCTTCAAAACTCAAACTGTCATTTAAAAAGGCATTAGGGAAGATGATGTAATGCAGAACAGACCTTACATAACTAGCACCTGAAGAGACGTGGGGCATAAAAAAAGGAAATGGAGACTCTCTTCCAGGCAAATGGAGACTCTCCCTCAGGCTCAAATGAATGGAGGTTATTTAATGTTTCAATGGGTGGGGAAGATCATATATACATCTGAATGTCTCAAGGAAAACAACTGATTCTCAAAATAAATTTTAATAGACTTTTTGCTACTAAATTTGCAATGATTTATCAAATAACTCACAGGGGGTACAGATTTGTGTCAAAGGACATACAAGCATTCTGAGCTCTAAGTGGTAGAAGGAAGCTGCTTTCAAGTATTTTAAGTTTTCCACCTGAAGGGCAAAGACTAATTCAAACAATGGTAATATTATCAGGGAAGGGAGATTAGGGGTTGGCTAATCAGATAAGAAAATAGTAAATTCTTTAATGCAACATTGATTTGTATTTTCTCTGGCTGCAATTCTCATCAGCTTCCTCTAGGTGGAAACTGCAGATCTTTGTTTTAACAAATACAACTTAACTGAGCAAACCTAAGGCAAGTAGGACCCAGGGCCCTGGGAGGAGGGGATGCAGAGCTTCTCTCTTCCCCCATCTTCCTTGACAAACTCCAACCCTTCCAATTATCTCTGGTGTCTGAGCTGTTGGCTAATTTACTAAGACATCAATGAGTCCAGAATATCACAGAGATGACATCAAAGTCCTGTTCTAAGTTGAATGCATTTGTGAAAGCAGCTCTTTTGCCCCTTTCCTGTTCGCCCATTTCTGTCCCCCTCTGACCTTGAAAGAATCAAATTATAGGAATGAGATCACAAAGCAATTGAACTAACTCCTGATTTATGCTCTCCTGAGTGCACACCATGCCTTCCCCAACCTGCTGATTCTTTTCCTAGATAAAAAAAAAAAAAAAAAAAAAGTCAGAATGAAGAATTAAGAAAGAATGGCTAGCTCTCTACCTCCAAGAGCCCCCTTAGCGATCCTGCAGGCAGATCAGGGGTCAAGATGACCTCTGAAGAGTGAGTCAGCCAGTCTGCACGCGATGGAGATGATGCTGAACCCAGTGTCCTGCCTCGATGATTCACTGAGATCCTTCCCCCCAGCTGTCCCGTTAAAACTGTCACAGTTGAGCAGAATCTTCAGAGATGGTCTCTGGACACAAGCCCATCTTCTCCCCAGATTGCCAGCTTTTCTGATTAAAGCATCTTTCCTTTCTACTGACACTTGCCTCTCGAATCACTGGCTTTTGAGCAGCGAGCAGTCAGCCCTGAGTTGGGTAACATTTGGAACCTCTAACCAAATTGAGGGGGTTCTGTTGGCAGGAAAAGGATACCTCTTGAGCACGGGAGCATGTGGGCTGGTGTCCTTTGCTCCTAACAAGATCTCAGTGGTGACAGGGAAGAGGTGGTTCTGGCAAAGCCACTGGCCAAGCGCAGGAAGTCCCCTAACCTTGGAGACAATGACTGGACAAGTGGGTGGGGTAAAAGGCAATGGCTTGGTTTGGAATCTCTTCCCTAAGCACAGAAAGTGAACCATCGGCACAAACACACCCAGGTGCATGGGTGTCAGCAGCGACCCCATGTTGAAACAGCAGCAGCCCCCAAGCAGCAGGTTTCTGCAGCCTAGGCTCCGTGAGGCATTTGGAAACATGACTGACTTACACGGCTCTTCCCTGAAGCCTGCTTATCTGTGACTTCCTTGCCCAAAAGAGAAACAAACAGCATTCTCCGTGCTTATCTGAATACCATACAGTCCAGGAAATCCAGATCCCCATCTATTTATTCTGCCTTTTGTGGCTTCTCGTCACCCTCAACAAAAATAATAGCAGAAACAATGAGACACCAATGCCAAGCAGCATCTACGCTCGTGAATAGACAGAATCCCTTAGCATCTCCTTAATGTTTGTCTGCAAATATTAGCTATGCCTCCCCGGTTTAGGATGCTTGAGAAGGTTGAGCTGTGCTAACACAATTAATTTGCTCATTACATACATCTTCATCAGCAGGGGAAAGGTAAATTCCAGGCCAGCCGGGGATGGCATTAAAAATTCCAAGTTTTACAGCAATGATTATTGAATGTCTTTAAGAGGTTTTCTCTCTTCCGATGATGACCAATGACTATTTAATTCCTAGTCAATGTGCTATCCCATGTGCCCATGTCAACAATACTAACCTTTTAAAATCCCTCAACATAATCATACTATAGCTTTGGTTGAATATTTAGCCACTTCCAGCTAAGTTTCTGGCCATAGTTACAGGCTGTTAACATGCAAACCCAGTGATGCGTGAATGTTCCCTCGCCACAGAATCTTGTAAAGTTGGGGTCTCCCTACCCCTGGTTCTCCCCCACCCCCTTTAATCTCCCCTTAAATGTCTGTTGCTGTCTCTAGTCCAGAATTTGCACTTTGGGTCCTTGTGCAGAGGTCTGTGCTTCTCCCTGTGTGGGGAGGACACAGCTTCAACATGTTAGGAGTATACCCACCCCCTTTCCCATCTCGAATGCTGCCTCCTCCAAGTAGGCTTCCTGGATATGCGAAATCCCAAGACCCTTTATATGTCTTCCCAATGCAATTTATCACCTTCTTCTTCTTTTTTTTTTTTTTTTTACTTTTTTTTAATTGAGTAATAGTCACTTTACAATGTTGTATCAAATTCCAGTGTAGAGCACAATTTCCCAGCTATATATGAACATATATATATTCACTGTCACTTTTTTTTTTCGCTATGAGCTACCACAAGATCTATCACCTTCTTCTTGATACATACTGATTTGTATTCAAACCCAATTCCTCCAGTTCTCTTTAAGAGAGGGGAATGAGACTTCTTTGTGAGTCTAAACTCATCTCTTCCCTGGGCTGTAACAGGCATTCAGTCACAAAGCACTGCATTCTCATTACTGAAGAGCCCTGCCAAGGCAGGGCCACCTCTAGGGAGTACGGTCTATTTACCTTCACAGGCAAAATCCGAGGTCTCCCCACACGGAAGCTGAATCTCCTCCTGCAGCACCACAAACCAGAAATTCCATGGAGAGAAAATTATTTTCCACCTAGCATCAGAGTCTCCAAATGGCAATCATTATGGGAAATAGAAGGCAGTAGTATCTGCACATTTTGTTTATCACATGGTGCTCCTGGGACAAAAAAGAGATGTGGAAGATCAAGTAAGGACTGGCTACTTATGGGGGAAGAGAGATCAAAAAGAAACAGGTCAGAAATAAAGATGGAAGGGTCCAAAGTGAAGTGACTGACGTCATACTTTTTTCCGCAGGGCTAGCTCTGCCAGTGACAGTAGCATCACTAGAAGATTACTGCCTCGAGGCCAGTCCGTGTTGCTTCTCAACAGCCCCTGCACACAAGTTCTTGTGAGAGGGAGCTCATGTGGGGCACCGATCACGGTACCACCTCTCTAGGCTGTGGTCCCTCTACTGGGTTGCTCATCTCTGCAAAAAAATCTGATATTCTTCAGCCTTTGGTTTGAATTCGTGAGACCTCCAGGAGTATATTTGATTTCAGTTACTAATTCCATCTTTCCATCCAAATTGAATTTCCAGACCCAATGTCACTAGGATGAGAATCCATTCCACATTAACTCTCCAAATGGTCATGAAGATAATTAGCAAATGAAACAATGGCATGTTTTAGGCACAGGGAGAAGATAACATGAATAAACAACCCAGACTCTACCTTGGCCTAAACTTCTCAAAGAGCCCAGTGGACTTGCTGTAACACGAGCGCATCAAAGACAGACAGACACGCACTGACGTGACAGAGAACAGGCAGAAGCAGGCATGAACTGGGTAACAGTATGTGCAAATGGCCAGCGAAACGCACAAGTATCCAATGAGTTTGCACAAATGAGGAGCAGATTATCTAAGCTACCTCAGGTTTTTCCTGCCGAGCAGATGCAAACGGCATCTTTAAACATTTTCCACTCTGTGTTTCTCCATCCATGGAAGGCTTTGATTTAAAAGCTGTAATGAGAAATGGAAGCTTCTCAAAGTTCAGTGACTCATTTCACTTTTGGACAAGTAGGGCAGAGACAAATAATTCTATTAAAATATTCTCAGCAGCCCGCATGGCAGAAGCTAACCCATCTTCAACAGTGAATAATAGACTCACCTTAGAGTAATTAAATGTTACAGAGAAGCAAAACATAAGTGCAGATTTAAAACCTTTTGGTATCTTTACGGCTTCTAACTCCAATGATGTGGAAAGAGCACAGGCGCGGGGCAGGGCAGGGCTCTCAGCGGGTCACAGGTGAGCGTTGTCTGGCAATGACCCCCCTTGCAAAGCAGGGGAATCAGAGCACTCTGCGGCTTGCTTCCACCAGTGAACCTCTTTGACCACAGAGGAACTACTCTGCATCATCTTTCTCTCATGTCTCAAATGGAAATAATAATACCAGTTACAAGGATGTTGTGGAGAAAACAATGAAAAGACAAGATAAATGAGAAGATCTTTGAAAAACTAACACTAGACAGAAAACACCTTACTTAAAGGCAAGTTGCTGTTTATCCACAATTTACTTTTGCACGTAATAGCTGCTCAATTAACATCAGATGCTTCCGTTGGTGACCCCTGACCTCCTGGTTGCTAAATGCAGTGGATTCTTTACAGTCATCATCCAGCCCACCCCCCAGCTTTCTCAAGGCTTCTATCAGCCCTTTTCTGAAACACCTCTCTTGGTTCAACTTTTACTCTGTCACTTTCTTCCAATTCAAATCCAAATGGCAACTCCAGGCAAAGTCTTTCAGTGGCTTGTTGTCCGCTGGCTTTGGGCTGTCCCAGCTCTCCGGGAGTACTGTCCCTGGGTCATCTCCTCTGCTGCTATGTCTGTCCCTGCTCCCACACCTTGATCTCCATCGCCTCTAAACTCCAACTAGACATCAACAACTTTCTGGGTGTCTCCACCTGGGACCCCTTTCCTCATCACCTGCCTAAAATGGAACAATCATGTCTCCAGCCCCTGACCCTACAGGCATCACTGCTGGAGTCCACAGTCCCAATCGGTCCTTAGCTGCGAAGAACCGCAGTTTTCCACTCTTCTGTCACCCCCTGCTCTCATCAGCTGATTACAGGTCACCCAAGTTTGCCTTGGATGCATTTCCTGAATCATTCCAGCCACATACAAGGAAGATTCTTTTCATACCTTCACCAAATTACTGCAAATAAACCACTCTGCTGATTTCCATGACCTCCAGGCGTTTCTCCTTCTAATCCATCTTCCCCACCATTGCAAACTGATCTCTCTAAAGCTGAAATCTTGTCCTGCAGAATTTAACACTTCCCCTCACCCCAGTGGCTCTGCTTTGCCTCCAGGAGAAGCCAAACACTTTATGCACCTTGCCGGCCTCCCACCACAGTGGGTGGAACTGACCAACAGAGACCCCAGCTCTAGAATCCATCCTCTCATTTGCACCGAGGCCACGCCTCTCAGGGACTGCTCCCTGCCAGTGACTAAGCATGATGGAAACACTAACACAGGTACAATTCTGGGAGACATGGGACTCCTGTGTTGGCTCAAGGGCTCCCCAGTGGCTCAGCTGAGCCTTCCTGAGAGTTCATGGCCGCCTAGGATGCTTCCAGCCAACCTCTTCTCTCCTTCCTTCCCGCTCAGACTTTACTTTCAGGCTTCTCCAGCTCCTTCCTAATGTCCTTTCACACAGGCATTTTCCTTTATAAAATCCTTGAGGGTTTCATGCTGCCTTGAGGTCTGCTTCTCAGGACACTCAGACTAACACACATCACAAACACGTATGTTTTTGTTCTGCAAATTCCTACTTGTACCATTGATTGCTGTCATGCGTTCTTACATTTTTCTATTCTCTCTGTTGTCAGCATTGTTCTCTTTCTAGACCAGTTCTTGCTCGCAGGTGGGCATCCCTTTCTTTTAGCTAAATTAGGCCCCTCTCCTTGGTAATCATCCAGCAGACTATGTACTGTTCTCTACTCCCTGCTGTAACCGCAGACCTGCCATGTTTCCACTGTTAGGATGTGAGCTCTTCAAAGGCAACAGTCACATCCACAGTCCATCCCTAGAGTCCAGTACAACACGTTACTAGACATTCACTGGCTGCTCTGTTCTCATGTTTAGATTTCTTCTGCTTTGCTATTGCTGTGTTTCAAAACTTCCAAAATTAATGGCTGAAAACGGCAACTGCTATATCAGGTTCATGAGTCTGTGGTCAGGAATGAAAGCAGAGGTTAGACGGTATGTCCTGGCTCTGCTCTGTGGTTTCTGGGGCTTCAGCTCGGCAGCTCCAGCAGCTGGAGGTGGCATGACTCACATGAGTGGGGTCCAGGTTCTATCTATCAGGCTGTAATGGCTCCTTTACGTGCAGGTCTAATGCCTGGACTGGGATGGCTGAAATACCTGGGTGCTGACCAACATCTCTCTCTCCCTCCCTCCCTCTCCATGTGGCCACCTTGGGCTTCTTCACAGCATGATAGCCTCCGAATGGTTGGGCTTCCTATGTGAGTGCCTTACACAGGAAGGAAAACAGGAGCAACCGGTAGATGCCGCAAAGAATCTTCTGGCCAAGTCTCAGAAGCCCTAGAACGCCCCTTCTGCTGGATTCTGTTGACCACAGTAGGCACAGGCCAGGGGCATGCAGAGGTAGAGGGGCACAGACACCTTCTGTTGATGGGGAAATGCATGCCCACACAGGGAGAGGAAGAACTGAAGGCGGTCCTCTTGCAGACAAGCTACCTCCAGAGTCCATCTTAAGTGACACTTGTCAGAGACACCTCCTTTCTCAGACATCCCACCTAAAGGACACAGTCCCCAATGGCTATTTTGTCACCGTGTTTATTCCCTTTGAAACACTCGTCCATCTGTGTGTCTAACTGCTTCCTGACCACCCCTGTGCTACAGTCTAAGCCCCATGGAGACAAGCTCACCGTTGTATCCCCAGCCCCTGACACAGGGCATGGGGAGGAATAGAGGCTAGTTTTTAAGTGCACACACAAGAAAGAGAGACTCTCTTGTTCAACAGAGCCTCCCAAACTAGACACGGTTTCTATATAACAAAGACTATGCCTTTTTGAACCCCAAAGACAACATAGGGTTCCCATAGCATCAATAACCCTTTGTTGAGCAATAATAACAATCTGGGTCCTCACCCAGAACGTTCCTGGAGGCATTTTGGTGGAAGCCACCTTCTGCAGGAAAGGCCACTGGAGAAGATCGCAGGTGCTGAAGCTCACACCGCCCCCTGCCTGGTCCCTTCCGATTTGCCATGAAGGGCCGAGGGCCAGTGAGCTCCCCACTGTGGTGGTTCATCCCTGAAGGCTCAGGGGAAGGGTCGAAGAGTGGACAGATGAAGGACAGTCGTCCTGGCACAAGTCACCCACCTCCTCTGAGCCAACTGTCTCTTCTCTAAAAGGTGGCTGTGAACCCAGGGAGTTGTATTCACAGAGATAATAGCAAAGAACTTGTTGAGAAGTCTAGGATGAGGGAGGTGTTCAGTTCATGGTATTCTCCTCATCTCAAAGGCCTGCAGTTATAAAGGAGCACTATCTCTAATTCTTGACAACCACACTTTAAATATTTCACATGCTTTCTATCTAAGCGAATCAATAACTTTTGTCTTGTACTTTCAAACAAAGAGGCCATGAAAGGACCCGGGAAAGGACCACAAGAAACACAGTGCTCCAGCTCTGTCTGAGATAACAGAAGTGAAAAATGTTTCCACTGAGACTTGCACTGGCTTGGACATGATTCATAACTGGCCCTCAGAGACAGCACAGTCACACTCTATCAGTACATTAAGGCCATCAGAACCAAGCAAGGCTGACCTCTGTTAATTTTCTAAACTGCACTGACAAATAAAGGTTACAGAGGAAGAACTGGTGTTTGTAAGCAAGCTGGTAAATCATAAACACTTGTGATATTTTAACTCTAGACACCATAGGAACAAAAAAAGTAACTACCAAGACGTAAGGCAAGTAAATAATGCTGTTCTCACTGGCCTGTCAGAAGGATATTAAGAAAGATATTTCAAATGCACGAAGAAAAATATATATTGCTCAAGCACCAATCAACTCTAGTTCCATCTGCTGAAGGAAGATTATCTGGTTTACAAATCACACGTGTCACTAGCTATTTTTCCCCTTCCACTATCAAGCTTTTGACCCATCCACAGAATAATGAAAAGTTGTGCCAAACAGGCACTAGATGCGACGAGAATTACAAAATGGAAATAGTTCCTTTTTGCACATAAGATTCTCTGGCCAGTTTGTGGATATGAGAAGAGAGTTGAAATATGTTGAGATTATGTTTAGTTTACGAGTTGTGCTTTCTCTCCCCTGTTTGTAGTGATAGCTGCAAATTACATTGCAAATAAAATATGTGGTATGAAAAAGCAGAATCCATTTAAAAGGAAATTCTATAGAGAAAAGGAGAGAAGGGACACATAATTTGGGGGAGAGCAGAGTCTACAAGGCATGGAACTTGGTGTAAAATAATACTATTGTTTTAAAACATTCCTTTAGTTAGAGAATTCAAGTGTATCATTTTTGACTTTATTGAAACCAGGCAAAGACCTATTATTCTTCGGTTTAGGTAATAGTATAGACTTAGAAAACTTTTTTCTCTTACGGGCTAAACAGTAAATATTTTCCTATCCTGTTGTAGCATAAAAGCAGCCATAGGTGCTACGTAAATAAATGAGTGCAGCTATATTCTAATAAAACTTTATTTACGAAAACAGATGGTGGGCCAAATACGGCCCATTTGTGGTTACCTGCTGACCTGTGCAATAGAACATCATAAAGCTATGCTTCCCAAAACAGAGACAGCTCTAGAAGTAGGGGGAAAAACCCCCAAAAATCCATGTGCACAGCCTGAGGAAGGTAAGAAAAAGTCACTCAAAATAAAGTTTAGGTTTAGCCGCCCTTTTTAGTAGGCACGGAGGACAGACAGCTCTGTCCTGCTGTCCCCTCACAGTCACCCCCCATCCCTAACCCTGGCACCCACTGATCTGTTCTCCATCACGACAGTTTGTCTTCTCGAGAATGTCAAGTAAGTGGACTCATATAGGATGTAATTCTTTGAAACTGGCTTTCTCCCTCATGTAGGGTTCTGTCTTTAAAGTTCATCTAAGTTGTTGCATGTATCAATAGTTTGTTTCATTTTATTGCTGAGTAATAAACAATTGTATCCAAGTAGTTTTTTTTTTAATCCATGTACCTATTAAAGGATGTTCGAGTTTCTAGAATTTTGACCATCACAAATAAAGCTGCTATGAACATTTGGGTACAGATTTTTGTGCAAGTGTAAGTTTTGGTTTCTCTGGGGTGGATACCAAGGACTGGTATTGCTGTGCTGTATACTAAATGTGTATTTCATTTTATACAAAACTGCTGATCCTGTTTCCACTAGAGAGGTTTTCTAATCATTGCATTATTATTTTTCCGTATTAGGCAATAACCTCCACCTGGTAAAGCTCCCACGTGCACTGGCTGAGGGACCCTCTTGAGCAAATTCTTCAGGTTCTAACAACCATCACCTCCTTTTGAAAATGGGGGTGACCATGGTTCTTATCTCACATGGTTCAGGTGAGTCAAGGAGAGGATGGTGCCGGAGCACTCAGGCCAGTGTCCACACTAGTGGCTCTCAACCACGGGCCATTCCAACCCCAGGGACTGTGGCAACGCCTGGAGACATTTTCAGCTGTCACAACGGAGGGAGGTCCTCTGGGTATCTGGTGGGTGGAGACCAAGGATGCTGCTCAACATCCTACAATGCACAGGAGGCACCTCCAACTGAGAATTACCCCGGCCCAGTGTTGAGAAACCCTGGTCCACGCAGAAAACACTCAACAAATACCTCTATCATCATCACCATCATCCTTATTAATAGAAAGGATGTTTATTCAAACTCAGCACATTACTCAACTTACTCAAGAATTCTAGGCACGTGAACCTCTCAAGAAGAATACTGACTTTAAAGGAAAAGAAGCAATTCCCTATTATCCTGAAACCAAGAAAGTGAATATGTAAGTAAAATTAATCATCACTGGTTTTAAAAATCTTAAGGAAATGATTAAAATCTCTTAAGGAAATGTTAATGTCCAAAGATTTTTCTGAAACTCCCCTGAGAACCCTGCATATGCCTAGAGTCCTAATATGACTACCAGCGGTGCTAAAAATAATAATAAAGAACAAATATTTCCACATTTTTCACCATAAAAAAAAAACTGTTTCAAATCTTAAAATACACTATAAAAGAAACATTGAGATGTTGCTAGGCATCCATTCAAATCAGCTCAGTTCAGATGGACTTCACTTACGAGTGTGAGAGGACTGCTGCAGATCTGACCTAAGGTGAAGCTGGGATAACACAAGGAAAGGACCAAAATAGTTCTGTCACTGTGAATTAAAAAATGTCTGTTCACCTCAGATTCTTCTCCCCAGCTTATTCTCTTGGTACAAGTAAACAAGTAAACTATGTGACTCCATTTAGCTTGACCAGCATATAGCCTGATTCAGCTGCATGACTCTGGGCCTCCTACGCCCGTGGTCTCTTCATCTGCAAATAGACCCAAAGCACCATCCAGGCCCCTTCCAGGTCAGATGTGCTTTGGGGAGGTTCCATCACCAGTTGCTTGTAGGACAGCCCTTGGGAAGAGGCTGGGGAGAGGCTTCCAGCTCCTTCCACTTCTCCTCCAAGTCCCAGAGTAGCCTAGAGTACAAACCATCTCAGGGTTTAGCCAACCTGAGCTTCCCACGTAAATCAGGAGAGTGACTGGCAGAGCCGCGAGTGTGCGAGGAAGAACAGACATTGAATTTGTTTATTCAATGTTTTAACACGTTTAGAATTTATTCAAAGTGCATTGAGCAGCCCTTGAAAGAATGTTAACGTGATCTGATTTGCATTTATTGGTTTGCTTTGTTTTATTTTCTCCTGCTTTGTTGTCTGTGACAGCCTTATTAAGATATAATTCACATATCCATACAATTCACCCACTGAAAGTGTATAATTCGGTGGCTTTTAGCATATTCACAGAGCTGTGCAGCCCTTACCACAATCAATTTTAAAGCATTTCATCACAAAAAGAAATGCTGTACCCCTCCCTAGTCGGCTCACACCCCCTCACATCAAGTTTAGCTCTGGGGATAACCGACCAAAGTAAATTTCACAAATCCTTCCAGAGCTGTTCTCTAAGTCTGTTTTTCCTTTTTAATATGATTGACCATTTTTGTCTTCTGGTTTCTGACGGGCAACATTTACTTCAAGGTTAGGATTAGGTGAGGAAGGTACCTGGCCTCCAAAACAAAATCTAAGGCAGCGCTGAAGCACTCACTCATCAAGAAAATTAACACTACAATACCATATTTAAAACTCAAAATGAATGTAAAAGCTCCAGAATTTTAAGCTAGAATCCCCTAATCCTTTCGGTGATAAAATGTTAGGTATTAAAGCAGGTGCCAATCTATAAACCATAGTTTACCAACTTGATCTTTGAAAATCTTTGAAAAAATTTGAAAAAATTCTCTGGCAGAACTCAAGGGCAGAAGTGACACCAAACACACAGACTTGCTGCAGCGAAGGTTTTAAAAAGATCTTCGGGACAAGGTGAGTGGAGGGTTCGTAGAAGTTGCTGATACTAATTTATTAAGTTAGTAAAAATTATGAAGGAACATAAAAAGCAGAGTAATCTTAATAGGGCTCTACAACTGAGCCAGCTGATAAAACGAAGCCCAGAAGGGAAACATTTCAGGAATAAAACCCAGAGGTACTCAGGAAAAACAGCCAATGATAAACGACCCTGAGAAACCATTAGTTTGGCAAGATGCAAAGGAAAAAGGTGTTTGGCTACATTAATGAAAGGATATGGAAAACTTTAAAGATACTAGATCGTGCATGAACTTCCGCCTCACATGGTAACGCCCTTGCCCCAACCTCCCCCAACAGTGGGTGCTTTTCTAAAAACTCTGGTCCATTTGATTAAGAAGCCCAAGATGAGGGACACATGTCCTGAACACAGCCGCATATATTTTTTTAAAAAGGTTCAACTAGGTCAATACAGCTCAAAAATAAGTAGCTTTGAGAGACATATATACATGAAACGTCAAATCTGGGTCTTGACACTCATCCGGAGGCCCTCCCACCACGTCCACCCCGCCCGGTCTTAGTGCACAGGGGCCACTGGGAAGGAGGAAGCGCTTCACCCACCTTATGCAACCATTCCTGTTGGGTTTTTCTGTTTGTGCCAGATTGTGCTCCCCACTCTTTTCTACCCTGTTTACTCTCTGAGAGTCTGACCTCCCTGGGCTGCATCTGTGGGTTCCTGCGCCTCCTGTTTCTCATTTGGTAACAGGCAGCCCCTGGGGACAGCAGAGGGGGAGCTCCTCTGAGGCTTCTCGGTGACCGTTCACAGCACCATGGAGAGTCCCCAAATGACTGGGAGACCACCTAAGATCTGGGCCACACCCCAAGCAGGCCCTGAGGCTTCTGCCTTCCAGGCTTTGGCATTTCAGCAGCCAGACCTTGTAGCTTTAGTGCATGCCGAGACTGGCAGCATTGGGGTTATGCCTGTCATTTCCCCACGGAGGCAGTGTAAATATGGCCATTTTACAGAGAAGGGTCCTGTGATAAAGTACAGCCCTTTCACGACAAGCCATGGATGCTTCCTCCCTTTAAGGGTTTTGGTGTTGTTGCTTATTGTGGTAAAATACATACAACACAAAATATGCCATGTTAACCATTTTTAAGTGTATGATTCAGTGACATTATTAATTCACAATGTTGTGCAACCATCACCACTGCATGTCTCCAAAACTTTTTCATAACTTCAATCTTTAACCTCTTTTCTAAACAATTTTTCTGGTAAAATACACAAAACTTGCCATCTTAACCACTTCTAAGTGTAGAATTCAGTGGCGTTCAGTACATTCCTACTGAGCAACCATCACCACCATCCATCTCCAGAACGTTTTCGTGTTCCCAAATGAAAACTCTGTGCCCATGAAACACTCTCTCCCCAACTCCCTCCCCCAGCCCCTGCTAGCCATCCTTCCACTTTCTGTCTCTGTGACTTCAACGATTACAGGTACCTCCTATGTGAAATCACACAGTCTTTGTCGTTTGGTGTGTGCCTCATTCACTGAACATAATGTCCTTCATGTTGTAGCCTGTACCAGACCTTCACGCCTGTCTAAGACTGAATATATCCCATTATATGTGTAAATCACGTTGTCATCCACTCACCTATTGGTGGACATTTGGGTTAAGTCCACCCTTTGGTTATCCTGAATAACATTGCCATGAACATTAATATACATTATCGGATTCCCAGTGTTCCACTCTTAGGAATACAAACCTGGAATAGCTGGCGCATATGGTAACTCCATGCTGAGGTTTTTGAGGAACTCCATGTGAGGTTCATTCTTTTATTCAACAACAAAAAAGAAAGGTTAAAACCCTTGACCTACATGTCCATTCTTATGCAATTTTAATAAATAGATACTAAACCTACGAGAACTTCCAGTGAAACCATCTACAGAACTTAAAGAGGGAAGGTCATAGCTCAAGTGGTAGAGCACATACTTAGGATGCGTGAGGTCCTGGGTTCAATCCCCACTACCTCCTCTAAGAATAAATAAATACTAATGAAACCTAATTACCTCCCCCCATCAAAAAATAAATAGAAAAATAAACTTAAAAAAAAAAAACCAAAACAAACAAACAAAAACATACATAGCACCTATGGAGGGTAACAATCCAATTCCTGGTACTTGGCTGGTTAATCCACGGCCTGGTGCTTGCCTTACGCCACTGTAAATGCAGCAACGTGAGAGCAATGATACATCATTGTTCCTCTGAAATTAAAGTTGTATCAGAAACATCTTCCTAAACTTTGCTGTCAGTGAAGTAGTCAGCTTTCATTACTATTTTTAGGGATATAATTATATGGGAAAAAGTCCTTATTTTGAAAATGAAAGCCCTGCCACGCCTACGCACAGACACAAGACGGGAGAGAGACGAAGCTCCGTTGTCCCTGCAATCTTTTAATCCACACCTGCACCAAAATAACCTCCGTCGCATCCCAACCCGGAGCGTCTCTGTAGCCTCCCCCTCTATGAAATCTAATAAAATACCAGGGGTAAGTGTGCATCTGCCTCACCACTAAGAAGGGAGTCACTTGTCACCGGAGAGACGGCTGCGGAATCTTCCAGGCGGTGACTCCTGCGCAAAGCGGAGCTCAGAACAAAGCGTCATCCCCGCATCCCTGTCCAATAACCGCATCAGTGGGGAGGCGCAGTTCGGAAAGCGATCATGACACCCGCAGCACAGAGCCTGTCTGCCCCCAGTAAACAGTGATGTGTCAGTTCCAGCAAACTCGACGCTGCTCCTGCAAACATCCTCCCTCCAGTTTACCTGGCGTTTGGACCCCGTGATGGCAGGGGCCTGGGGTAGGCCGACACCCTTCTCTGAATGTGGCTAGAAGCAGGGTTTATGGAACCAACACCAGGAGCATCTAATGTGGAAGTCCCATCGGACACACTGCCCGGGTCCCAGCTTGTAACCAGATGCCTTCCAAGACAAAAAGAAATGGCAGCTCTTTGCACAAAACTGTCAAATCCACTGCACCGAAACTCACTCTGACTCAAACATCAGATGAAAATTTTATCCTTTCTTTTCTTCTTTATAATTTTAGGGGGGAAATTGTAGATCATTTCTAGAGAGATATTTTAGAATTTTTTTTTCCTTAAGAAGTAGAAGGTGATTTGTAACGCACAGGCAAGCAGCCCTGAGGCACACTTAGTCAACAGTTCTCAGATTTTAAGGTGTCAAAAGTCACCCCTGCCATGCGCTGGTTGAAAGTGCAGGCTCTCAGGCTCCACGTCCAGAAGGTTATGCTCCTTTAGGTCAGCATGCTAGGAATCTGCAATTCTAATTCTGATGGAGGTGGGGTGTTGGTTTACCATACCGGTATTACAGATCTGCAAATGGACGGCTTAAATCATGAATTTATCCTCTGACAGTTCTGGAGGTCTGAGGTCTGACAGGAGCCTCCTGGGGCTGAAATCAAGGTGTGGGCAGGACTGTGTTCCTTCTGGTGGCTCTGGGCAGGGATCTGTTTGTTTGCTTTTCCAATGAGATTCTAGAGGCTTCTGGAGTTCCTTAGCTGGTAGACCTCCCCCCCGCCCCAATCTCCAAAGTAAGCCACATTGCATCTCTCTGACCTTGTTTCCATACATTTGTTTAAACACACACACACACACACACTCCACACCACAACCACACCTGCATCACTCTGATGCTCCTTTCCTGTAGTCAAATCTCTCTCCTGTCTTCCTCCCATGAGGACCCTTGTGATGACACTGGATCCACCCTAGATGATCCAGGACCGTCTCCTCACCTCAAGGTCCCTAAGCTGAATCACATCTGCAAAGTCCCTTGTGCCCTGTAAAGCCATGTATCTACAGCTTCCTTGGACTAGGGCGTGGACATCTATTCTGGGCAGAGAACAGGACTTACTCGGCCCACCGCAGCTGGTCTACAGTGTACCAGACATAGAAGAAAAAACCGCAAGGAGCAGTATTTTCTCCATTTTTCTAGTGACCCACGAGACCCGCAGGCCAGTGCTTCTCCACCAGGGAAGAAGGTGAGGGGGACATTTGGCAATGTCTGGAAAGAGCTGTGCATTAGCATGTGGGTGAGGACAAGAGAGAACGAGAGCCCATGGGTAGGAAAGCAAGATGGTGACCCAAGGGTCTAAAAAGGTAAGAGCAAGGGTGTGGTTTTCCACAAGTCCCCTCCTCCCTGGGCAGTTCTAAAGGAAAGGACATGCATTGCGGGGTCAGCTGAACCCAGGTCTGTGTCCCAGCTCTGCTGCTCCTCTGGCCATGACGTGGAGGTTGTTTCATGGGACTCTGAGCCCCAGTTTCCTCGTCTGTAAAGTGAGGAGAGTCAGATGCCCTTTGGAGAGGTGAGGTTAGCCTTCGGATATGATGCCGCTAACACGCCCTTCGCCAGGTTAGTTCCCCTACTACCAACTAACGTGCACCCATTTCAGTCTCGCTCAGGTGGCTTCTCCTAGAAGGTAGGGACTTTGTGTTACTTACCATTGCCCTAGAAACTGCCCAGACCTAGCTAGATGCTTACATCTAACCAATAGTGGTCAGATCAAAAGGAAAATAAGTGAAGAAGCAGCTCTCACTAGTACATAAGCCTATATGTTGGTCAAATGTGAGACTTCAACTACAACACTAGGGGAGGGGATTATGAAAAGTCACTGAATTCTATAGAAATGCACACATTACGATCCAGTCCCCAAAGCACTGCGTACAAAGCATGAACATCAATGGCAGGTGTCTAACTAAAGACCGATGGGAAAGGAATCGCATTGTAAGAGATAAACAAGGGATGGAGGAAGGGGACATGAGTCTGCACACTCTCCAGCTGGAGAGGAGACCCAGCAGGAGTGACCCGGAGCCCTGCTGGCGGGGTTACACATGGTAAGGGTGGACTCGCCGAGCAGAAGGGGCCCAGGCGCAATCCTCAGCTACTAAAGTCTTGGGACAAAACAATTTCCGGCTGAGGCTCTGTGTGTACCCAGCGAGGTCCTGCTTGTGGAAAGGGCACACACAGGTGAGCACCCCCATTGGAACCCCGCCTGGCGTGGGAGGCCCTGCTGCAGAGGCCAGCTGCACAGCTCATGCCCGGCACCACAGGGCGCAGCAGGACACACCACCAGCACCCTCATCCCTGGAGCGGGCGAGAACAAAGTGCTGGCTTCCGTGAAGTGAGGGAGGCCCCGGAAATGCTTCATCCTTGACAGGTCAGCTCCCGGCGCCAATACCAGAGGCACTGACTGTGACCTGCGTCTAACAGTTCATCAAGTTACGAGGGGAGCATCTTGCCTTTTCCTGGTCAGAAACCACCCTGGGTGTGGCTTCCTCTCCATCTTTGCCACACTGAGGAAAAAGCTTTATAAAAAAAACACATTGGACCCTTATTCATCTGGGATTTGCCTGCAAGACACGACGAGATTTAACCTAAAAGCCAAAGATGAGCGGGTTTCCCAAGTGAGAAGGCAATCCTTCGATAGCATAGCTATCGAAGTTGTGTCAGACCAACTTCTAGTGTACAGCTCCCCACTGTCTAGGAATCACGTCAAGGAGTCACAGCGCTGCAAAGTGGAGCACAAGACCCCTTCCTCCAGGTCACTGCAAATCTCTATCACATGCTTTTGTGACGTGTTTAAGTTTTTAACTCTGTTATGACTGACAGACAAGTGGGTCCGTTTATCTAAAACAGGGTCCCTTTGCATCCCTTTGTAGCAGAGACAGCAACAATGAAGAGCAGAATTTGTTAGCCTGGCTTTAAAATTAGCAAAGTGATTCAATTTTTATGACTTGTGGTCAAGAAGCCTGGCTTGTCCGTGAATGTGTTTCGTGGCTTTGCAGGGAAGAGTGAAGAAAAGATTAAGGGGGAGAAATGTCCGGCTTAGATGTATATAAATATCTATATGTTGTAAAAATCTAAGAAAGATCATTTAAAGGGCACTGACCGGCTCTGGGAAGGAGGCAGGGAGGGAAGCTGCAATGACTACAGAACCAGATCTGTAATCTGGTTCCTTTTAGAATGCTCTGAAGAAAAAGGCCAAAATGTAAAAACTGCACTGTATCTTTCTGTTGGGTACACTTAAGATACCATTTCATAAATGAGATTCTGGACCATTCAAGGTCCTGTCAGCAAAAATAATTCAACTCAGAAGTGGAAGGATGTGGGGGAATCTGGAGACCTCACTGTTGCTCACTAGTTGGGAACTCTGGTTGCTAAAAAAATAAATGCAACATCACCTGGACTGCCGAAGGAGCAGCAGAAGTCTCCCTCATTAACAACATTCACCTGTTATTAAGAATTTCTTGTTCCTGAAGAATTGTGACCTCAAGCTTTCCTCTAGTAATCTCATGTTTTTCTTTTAAAAAATGACTTCTCTAGTAAGCTACAAATGCATTTCCTACTGTTTTATCTGAAACCATATTAACAAAAGTGGTTCTGTATTATTTATGAGAAGGAACAGAAATATTTCTTGAACAGAAATGTGGGTTGCAGCTGCTAAAAAAGAGAAAAATACTACGGGAAAAAAATGCAAAAACAGACCTGGATAAGTTAGTAAGGAATTTGTTTACTGTTGTCTAAAGAGTATTATGTAATGGGATTGGTAAGTCTGAGTAAGCTCTTATCACAGATGGTAAGAAAATCTCTCTCTTCCGTTGCCCCAAATGACCCTGAAAGTGTAAATAGGGTAATATTGCATTTCAAAGTTGGTAAAATAAAACTGAAGTGTGCTGTAACAATGGGAAATAAGGAGGGAGCATCTATAGTTATTATTTACATTTTCCAACATCTTATTAGCAGGGGAGACACTTCTAATAACAAGATTTCTATTTACATGCAGTGGGATAATAAGTTAAAATATTCACTGCTAGTTCTGTAATTATTTTAAATTTTGCAGGGTGCCTGTACTGATGTCATTTTGGGGATGGTCTGCAATCATTCCATTAACTAAATCAACCTAAATGGTGGGGAAAGTCAGTCATTAAGCATTTTACATCTGTAGCTTCTGCCTTTCTCTTGCTTCCTGTCTTCAGAACACTCCTGCAGTCCATCCATGGTGGATGATGTAGCACTTTGGTGTATCATCACCCTTCTCCAAAGATTTGTTTCATAAATAAAAAGAAAGAAGGAAAAGAAACTGGTTCTTCAAAGCAAAAATAAAAGCAAGTTCCTCCAGGTCACCCAAACTCATCCCGAGGAGAGGTGGCCATTGGCCTCACTGTCCAGAGACCAGAAGGATTGGAAGGAAAAAAACAGGAATTTAGATAAGCATATGAAAATATATTGCTTAAAAGTGCCCCTACTCACTTTTTTTTGTTTAAATAGGCGTGCCCTAGGGAGAATTTCCATTGTTCTACTGGGTAATAAACACTGAAAGAGACTCACTGCTGCTTAATCCCACAACAGGCATTCCTCTCCTTGGGATGCCAGGCTTACAGAGTGAGGAAAACAAGTTAACCCTTTGAGGACCCAAGTGCCACTTGTAAGTGTGCCTCCAAATTCCTTAACCTCATAGCAGGTTCATCCTCTGAGATGTTTGTGCACGGAAATACCTGATTAGAGAACTGCTCTATTTAGCATTTTAGGAAATCCTTCAAATTTTTAACTAACTGATATAATATTATGATATTTAAAACCCAGTGAATGTCTGCAGCCATTGTGGAAAACAGTATGGAGACTCCTCAAAAAACTAAAAATAGACTTACCATATGATCCAGCAATCCCACTCCTGGGCGTACATCTGGAGGGAACTCTAATTTGAAAAGTCTAATTTGAAAAGACACGTACACCCCAATGTTCACAGCAGCACTATATACAATAGCCAAGACATGGAAGCAGCCTAAATGTCCATTACAAATGACTGGATAAAGAAGATGTAGTATATTTATACAATGGAATATTACTCAGCCATAAAAAAGAATAAAATAATGCCATTTGCAGCAACATGGATGGACCTAGAGATTGTTATTCTAAGTGAAGTAAGCCAGAAAAAGAGAAAGAAAAATACCATATGATATCACTCATATATGGAATCTAAAAAAGAGAAAAAGGACACTATGAACTAACATACAGAACAGAAACAGACTTGCAGACATAGTAAACAATCCTATGGTTCCTGGGGAAAGGGGGTGGGAAGGGATAAATTTGGGAGTTTTGAGATTTACAAATGTTACCCACTATATACAAAAATAGATTTTAAAAAAGTTTCTTCTGTATAGCATAGGGAACTATGTTCAATATCTTGTAATAGCCTTTAATGAAAAAAAATGAAAATGAATATATGTATGTATATGCATGACTGGGACATTGTGCTGTACACCAGAAATTGACACATTGTAATTGACTGTACTTCAGTTAAAAAAAAAAAGTGAATGTCATATGTAGCTTACTATAATTCGAAACTTTGGCATGAAGAATTGGAAGTTTGGTTAAAAGGGAGTTCTACACTGGTTTCCTAGTTTGCAACTGGAACATTTGTTTTTTGAACACCACCAGAGCAGAAAATGCCACATTTTCCCAATACACATGTAGAACTGAATAGAGATTGCTAGCAATCCACTTTCCTTCATTTATTCATTCATTTGACTGTACATGTTTGAGCACGTCCTATGTGGATGGACCAGCAGCAGAGGTTGGGAATTATGCAGATAATGGAATCTGAGATGCCATTATCAAAAAGCATGGATGTCTGTGCAGAAAACGCAATGGCTCGGGGAAAGGAAGACAGAGTGCCGACTGAGGGTGAGGTTTTATACAGATTGAGGAGGCAGTGCAGAGAACTGAGGAGAACTCATTTCTGAGTTTTGCCAATTTACTATTGTGAAAGATGTTAACAATAGGGGAAGCTGGGCAAAGGAAATACAGGAACTCTCTAGTATCTGCAATTTTTCTAAATTCAAAAATCTTTTTAAAGAAAAAAGGGGTAAAAAAAAGAGAGAGATGCTGAGGCCGTTTCACAGAGACAGTATGACAGGAAGAGGACTACACAAATGTGAGCAGTGATGAAGCTGACGGGGGCAGAAGTGGAGGAGAGGACGAGTGGGATGGTCTTGGATACATCTTGAAGGAAGAACCCACGGAATTTGCTGATGGGCTGGATGGTGGTAATGAGAGGAGAAGGGAGTCAGGGATGATTCAGAGTTCGGGGCCCTGGGCACCAGGAAGCATGGAGGTGCCCGTGAGTGAGACAGGCTAGGACTCAAGAGTTCATTTTGGATGTGTGAAGTCAGAGATGCCTGTTCACAGGCTGAGCAGAGAGGCAAAGTCAACATATTGGAATGGATTAGTCTAGAGCTCAGAAGAGATCAGGGTTTGAGGTACAACTGAGACACCATCAACGTCAGGCACATAACCCACCATGTACGTGGGAGAGCTCACAGGGACTGCGTGGGGGTGCTTGGGCGGGAGGGCGGGGGGTCAGGAGCACAGGGCAGGGAGGGAGGGAGGCAGGTCCGCAGCAGCCCTGTCTGTTACCAGGTAAAACCCCTGCAACCCAGCTAAGCCTGTCACAAATCAAAAGGATTTCCGATGGAGCCTTTGTAGCCAGGATGTTGAAGAGGCGGGGCAACTGAGGTGGGAGTTTGTCATGGAATCGTCTAAGTGTGCATGTGTGTGTATTTCAATCTGCACTCTGTCTTTCCTTAAAAATAGGTCCCTTTTGAACCGTTGTACACTGTTGGTGGGAATGTAAATTGGTGCAGCCACTGTAGAAAACAGTACAGAAGTTTCTCAAAAAACTAAAAATACAATTACCATATGATCCAGCAATTCCATTCCTAGGTATATACCCAAAATAACAAAAACAATAATTCAAAAACACTCAATGTTCATAACAGCATTATTTACAATTGCCAAGATGTGGAAGCAAGCTAAGTGTCCATCAATAGATAAATAGATAAAGAAGGTGTGATACACAGATAAATAGATATACACACACAGCAGAGTACTACTTAGCCATAAAAAAGAATGAAATTTCATCATATGCAACAACATGGATGGACCTGGAGGGTATTATGCCAAGTGAAATAAGTCAGAAAGAGAAAGTCAAAAACTGGATGATATCACTTATACTTGGAATCTAAAAATTACATCTAATTTGTGAATATAACAAAAAAGAAGCAGACTCACAGATCCAGAGAACAAACTGGTGGTTACCAGTGGGGAAAGGGAAGTAGGGAGGGGTAATATGGGGGTAGGGGATTAAGAGGTACAAACTACTATATATAAAATACATAAGCCACGAGGATATATTGTACAACATGGGGAATACAGCCAGTACTTTATAATAACTATAAATGGGAGTATAACTTTAAAAATTGTGAATCACTATATTGTAAACCTGTAATATATATTATACATCAACTATACTTCAATTAAAAAAATAGGTTCCTTTCCAAGATCCTCGGGGACTTCTGAGATTTTGTGTCAGTAGTTGTGTCCATTCATTTACAACCTATTTGCATAGCAAAACCCAGGTGATTCTGTATGCCAAAGGGCTTAATCTGGACATTCTACCACTGACAGGGGTAATGACAGGGGTCAGATATTCAGGAAAACCTCTTTTGGCTTAAGAAAGCAATAAACTCAATAAATAAAATCTACCCCCAAAGGCAAGGATTTATAGTACAGTCAATGAGAACTTTTTCCCCTTTCCATTCTAGCTCTAACACAGCATTCTTAAGTCCTGCAGAGAGAATTCTGCATAATAGTTGAGGAGACTGGACAGCCCCAAGTCACAGCCTCAAAGCCCAAGGGATTCCCTTATTGGGAGACCTGACTGCAAAGAAATCGAGGGTACACGATGCACGTTATTCTTTTAAGTGGGTGTTTTTCAAACTGTTAGATCATACAGAAACATGGGAGTACGTTATTCCACTTACAGTTTTATTTGCTTCCTCTGCTTAATTATTTTATACAGTCCTTCTCAGAGCTATTTCCCTAGGCTTTCAGAACTGATTTGAACAGGAACTTCCTGCTGGTGAGAGCACATCACATTTGCCTCAGGAGGGTTCGTTACCTCTCCTTCCTGTCGGGTACCACTTCCCTCTTCACTGAGGCATGAATCCAAGAAGGAGTTGCAAATAGTCATTCAGGAATTTTTAAAGGGTACTGTCAAATAAACCAATGTGGACTTAGTAAGGAGAGACTTTCTTTGAAAGGATTATTGCAAGAGAGGGAGGAGAGAGACCGATGCAATCGGGGAGAGTGACTATTGCAAGAAGGGAAACACTCTGACCATAAGGACTGCAGCATCTCCAAGGTTAGGCAGAAAGAGGCTTTCTAGTATAAGGAGCAGTAAACATGGCTAGGAAGAACCAGGGGTGGGGAAGCAGGAGGAAAGGGTGGCCTGATCGGAAGGGAGATCGGAGAATGGTTTACCCCTAGGCCAGCCTGGCCTCAGGAGGGGGGCTGCCTGCTGGCACAGGCTTTGGGTGGATCCAAGTTTATGGCCTCTGGGAAAGGAGAGAAGCTGAACCAAACGCTGGTTAACAAATGTCTTAGTCTGTTCTGGCAGCTGTAACAAAAAGGCACCTTAATCATTTTGTAATCTGTGTCTGTATCATATCAGCACCTTAAACTCACACAAGGTTACATGTCAATCATATCTCAGTAAAACTGGGAAAAACTACCGCAGATCAGGTAGCACATAAACAACAGAAATTTCTCTCTCACAGCTCTGGAGGCTGAAAGTCTGAGATCAAGGTGCCAGCACGGTCAGGTGAGAGCCCCTTCCTGGCTCACAGCTGGCACCTTCTTGCTGTGTCCTCAGATGATGGGAGGGGAGAGGACGCCCTCTGGGGTCCCTATTATAAGGACACTAATCTCACACATGGGGGCTCCACCTTCATGACCTCACCACTTCCCAAAGACCCCGCTTCCTAACACCATCACCTTTGGGGGTTAGGATTTCAATACATGAATTTGCAGGTACACCAACATTCAGACCATAGCAATGAGCATTTTGTTCTAATTGACCCGTGGGAACAAGTAGTTTGGCTAATCATTTGAGATACAAAGAAAGGGAATTTGGAGGGCCTTGTCCTAGGTAAACAAGGGAAGTAGGGGAGGCCTCTGTGAGTTCTCGGTGAACAAAGGGGACGCTGTGACTCCTATGTAAGCACTTTGGGGATTGGTTCTTTGCATCAGCAGTTTTCCAGAACACTGGGGGTGGGGAGATTTCTTAATCATCACTATTTTCCAGGATCTTAAGGCTTGGGGAAAGTTTGATATTGTCAGCACAAATGAAAGAAAATTAAAAAGTATATAATCAAAGGACAAAGGCAGGGCCTTTAGACAGGACAAAGTAAGGAGCTAAGTAACCAAGAAAGCTCGCTCTTAAGTCACCCCTAGAAAAACACACAAATAAGATGAACCCATTTTTGTAATTTCTTGAAGTCAAGTAATTAGTGTTCTCTTATGTCCTGACAATGAAAAATCCCGTGGCTGGAAATTTCACTAACTGTTTAAGGTACTATGAAAAGGCGAAGCCCCCACCACTGAGAGCTTCCTGGAGACTAAAGTGTGCAGGAATATCAAATACTTGAGCCACGTAGCCTTGTGACGATCGTGGAGACCAGGCTGAGGAGAAGGCCACATACTCATTCTGCTCCCTTTCGTGATGAGTGGACAGAGGGGCTTTTAGTTTTGATTTTATGTGAAGGACCGTCCCCTTTCCAAAGCTTGCCTGCAGTTTTTAGTAAAGAAATTATAAAGGCTCCTAAAGAAAAAGATGGTGAACAGGTGTTCACAAGCAATCAAGATAAAAACTTTTCATAAATCAGAAGCAGTAAGTCAAATGCCATTTGTGCCAGTTTTATGCATACTTGCAACAGAGATTCAAGGAAGATGGTGGGAGAGGTGGTGTGAAGAAACCACTACTTGAGAATTACTTACAACGGATTCTCCCAGCTGAAGTCTACAAGTGGGATTCCCTGGAGCTGGAGCTACTTAACATTTATTTACATTAGACAAAATTCACAGAGGTTGGGAGAGTCACAAGTATTACTGTAGCGAAAACACTATCAGACTATTTTTTATCTAAGGGTTTATTTGAGATTTTTTAAGAAATGAAAACATTAGATTTTAATGCACATTATAAATATAGGGCATGTCGTCTCCTTAGATGAAAAACATTATATCCAGTTAATTCTCCATTAACCTCAAGCAGATTATCTGTAATTCAATTCAACACAATTACTGACTATCATAAGGCACCACGCTAACTGCTGCAGATAAAAGAATTAAACAGCATCCCTGCCGTCTCAGTATTCACCGTCTACTAGAAAGAAAAATAGATGAGCAACCAATTAAAATGAAATATGATAAATGCTACTCATAGGAGAATAAGAAAACAAGTCTGCTGTTGTGGTTTCGCCAGAGGCTAAGGAAGGTATCAGAAAGTTAAAGGCAAAGTGACAGCTGAGCTGAGCATATAGTTTTTGGGGTTAAAAAAAAAAACAAGTGGGGATGGATATTCCAGGCTGAAAGAGGAGAATAATCAAGACACAAAGGCATGGGAGTTGAGGATGTGTCCTGGGACCCGTGAGGAACCCAATGCAGGCGGAACCCATGGAAGTGAGTATCTGGGAGGAAACGGCAAGGCAAGGGTGGGCCAAGGAGGTGAAGACCCGTCAGAAGTTGATACTGGCTGGAGTGGTCTGCCGGGAACTGTGTTTTAAGACCCAGAGCTTCGTGTGGAGGGTGATTAGAAGGGGGAGATGCTGACAGTACAGAGACCCCTCGGCAGCCAAGTGACGATGAGAAAGTCCAGGCAAGAGCAGTGCGGAGGACAGGGCAGGAAGATCGGAGAGATGCTCAAGACTGAATTGAGGGCGTCTGATGACCAAATGGAGGCATGGATTCAGGAAAGGGGGAGTCAAAAGACTACAGCTCCTCATTAGGCAGTTGGAGAGTGTCACTACTAACGGAGCCAGGAAGTCCTGGGGGAGATGCATATGGGAGGGGATTTGATGTGGACAGAGTGTATTAGCTTTGGGGCACAAGGGATATTCAGGTAGACATGTATGATCAGAAGGCAATTAGGAAGAACTGAGAACATGGAAAAACAGACTCAAACAGCATCTTCACATGGAATTTGATAAAGATCCAGAAGTGCTTTAAACATACATTCCCCCGGAAGAAGGACAATTCGAGAAGCCTCAGGCAAGATGAGAACCCAGTCTGGAAAATATCCACCTCCTTCTCTCCTTCCTATGGTCTCCACATCCCAGTTACCACCTCTCTCTGCCAGTGCAAATATTTGCATTTCCGTGTTTAGATGCTGGCATTTCTTTGTGATTCCAGTACTCTATTCAAAGCTGCCTCTCAGCTCATGAACCAAACCTCTTCCCAAGACAGACAATCACAGACCTTCCTAGTTCTCATCTGCACCACTTGGTCTGGACTTTGTATTTCATGGGGTGTAACCTGCACAGCAGCTTCCAAGAGGAACATGTGACAGTGGTAAGAGGAGAGTGCAGAAGGTAGGACACAGGGAAACAACATTCAATCAAGAGAAGAGAAACAGGAGAAGGGGGGCAGAGAGAGAGGCTCTGAGGAAAGAGGTGAGACAGTAAGAATCTGTGGCCAAAGAACACTTCTAAGATTTTGGTGCTGGCTGCTCGAAGTCAGGTGAACTCTGCAATGCCATTTTGCAATACGAGCCGTCTCTTCATGGCTGTTTGAAGCTCCAGTATCCACTACTTATCTTGCAAATACCCATTTGTCTTTTTTCCTTACTGACAGAATCCCACATTTACACAGACCAGCAATATTTTGCACTAACACTACTCATTATCACAACCTCCCTTGCAGCTGAAGGAGGTAGGGTGGGAGGTGGGATGAGTTCTGGACAATGAGATACAGGGAGAAGTCCCTGAGTCAGGAATCCATAAATGACTCAAAAGATGAAGCTTCACAGAATCTTGGCTTTCTCCTCCTCATGCTTAAGTGTGAACATGATGTTTGCAGGAACGGAGTCTGTGTTCTAACCATGGGACTGAAATCAACATGCCAAAAATGGCTGAGCAAAAAGTTACAAGGATCATGGGTCCCTGATGGCATCTTTAAGCCTCTGCCTCTGCTTTAAATATCCTATTTTTAGACTGACTGCTTTGTGAGGAAATGAAAACTTCCTGTGTTTATGCTAATTGCTAGTCGCCCTTTTTGTTGTTGTTGTTACTAGCAGGCATATGCAGTCTCGGTTCATGAACAAAGTGCAAGGCCATGGCAACGGGAATTGGAGAGTAAGTCAGAGGCACTGGTACTCAGGCAGTCAGAGGTGGGGGGTTAGACCTCTGCAAAAGTGTCATCGTGTGAAGTCTGTACCCCAGGAAAATAGAGAGAGGTGAACAAACAGGACCACTGGGGTCCCACAACTCCAGATCAACTCTATGAACACTGCGTTATGTAAATGGGAGCCATGGGATCATATACTTAGAAAAGGCTCTCCAAGCAATGTAATGGATTTTTACTCTGGAAGCTGCCTCAGTTATCCAAAGCTGAATTACAATGGAGATTTCAGCAGTCTTTCACTAAAGCATTAGGTGAGCATCACCAGCAATATTAGTGGGGCTTTTGATTCTGTCTGCGTAAGCAGATTCCAACGTGTTATCCAAGGCTGAAAACAAATCTTTCAAATTTAGGGCTTTTGAGAGTGACCCATTTGCAGTCTCTCTCTCTCTCTCTCAACCCCAACTTCTCTCTATAACCCCAATCCTCCCAGTCTTCTTCTCCTGAGCACGATTCAGCCTTCAGCCCTTCTAGAGAACCACTAGCTCTCTTCCATAAAAGGGAACTCTCAGCTCTGGCTCAATTTTGTGTCTTAAGCTTCACTTTAGTTGATGCCTGCAAGGTTTCTCTTCACTCAGGCTCTGCAAGGCTACGCTCTGGCATTGAATGTGGCCAGAGGAGAAGGTATGGCTTCTCGTCCAACAACCCGCTGGGCTGGCTTTTTCCTGATCTATAGTGACAGCAAGCTCACCTCCTACAACTTATTAACTTTGTATCCACAACATGGCTTGTTCTCTTATCTAAGGCATATTCATCCCAGGAATATAACTCAGGATCAGGAGAATTGTCAAAGTTATCTCCTCTAACACAAAGGGAGGAAGGTCTTAGTTCATCTCACCACGTATGTGAGTGCCAGGAACGTAGGGAGCATTCATTGCATGCGGAATTGTCTTCAATGCCCACCCTGAATTCACCATTTACTGTTGTGGACAGTTTACCCATACTGGTTCATACGATACTAAATACAGGTCAAGTTAATAGTATGGTAGCATTTTACTTGATTAAAATACTAAACCTTATTTATGTAATTTAGTGAATATTAATTCACCTGATGTCAAACCATAATTTCACCTAGAGGGTATCTACTTAAGTAAATATTCCTTAATTTCTTTCTAAAAAAAATGCAGTGTTTGCTTTGATCTCTAATTTTGGAAATTATGTGTAATTACCACTTTGAAGATTCACAGCTCTGGTGATTTGAAGTGGCAGTGGGGTTAAGGACAAAGATAAGTTAGGAGAGAGGCATGCTCATGAGAAGTGGTGGAGCCCCATCTACATCCTGGCAGGAAACCAGCAGAAAGGTGGATGGACTGCCTGGGGAACATTATCACCACAATAAAACAGAAACGTGACGTCCCCACCTTCTCTTTATTACACCAAAAGTGCCTCTAAGTTTGTGCCTCTTTATAACACCAAAAGTGCCTCTTACTTGTTACTATTATTTTCTGAGTATCAAACTCACGTAATTTTTAAAAGTATGCTTATTAGATTTTTCCCAAATGACAAAATTATGTTCATTGAAAAAACATGATCATTAACAACAACAAAAAAGGAAAGCCAACATTTTCCTCTCTCCCTGCCTAGTTTTACAGTAATTTTGTGACACTCCCTGCTAACAGTTTCATATGCATTCTGCCATGTATCTTTCAATGTGTATATTGCATACGAACATAATGATATTCCTTTCAATAAAAGCAATTTATACACCGTACACCAAAATGCATTTTAATTTTTATAACACTGGAAACCTTATAAATACTTTTTGATTCTTGAGTTTTCGAAAATCAATTTTTGGTTTGAGAAATATAGATTGCATAGTTACATGGGAGCAAGAAAAGTAACATCAATGTTTGAACTATCCGTGATAGTTGTATTAAACATTAAAACACAATTAGCAGTGCTTTTCCAAGAGATTTCCATTGTCTTACACCACACAAATACCCAGGAGAGTATTTATAATGACCCTAAATAGCCAAACACCTTAGATCCTTCCAGAAGAGTGCAGATACCCAAATATGCTCATTAATCAAGGCTCAACTAACAGGTGAAAGAAATTCTATTGGATGGTTGGTTGACTGAAAAATATCTGAACTGGATAATTTAAATATATTTGAATGTTTCTACTTACCATCTTTCAAATATCATTGACATATTCTGAAATTCAGACAACTGCCTGGTTTTCATGCTCTACACAAAGCCTGCACTGAATTATTTCCCATTGTATACAGCATTTGAATTTTTTAAAAAATCCTCTTCTCCTTCAGCATTTTCTTCAACAGTGAAGAGAAGTATCCTCAACCAGACCAGGAGTCTTGAGGGGGCAGGTCATGTTGATTTTACTCTGGGTTCCCTTCGTTCATAGTCTTAAATGTAATTGGTTGGCCCTAATGAGCAAGTTCAGTAATATTAGTATCCTTATAATTTTTTTTTTACTAGATCCTTCAACATAATAAACCAGGAAAAAAGCCCTTTAATTTCCTGTTTTTCTTTTTTGGTGGAAAAGTTACAAAGGCTAGAACAGGAGCGATTTAATAACTGATCACTCTAACAGATCACCAAAAATGAGATTTTAGGATATCAAAAGATTTTTGCAAAGGAAAAGAAATACAGAACTTGCTTTTTATGACTCATGGCTTTCTTCTACATAAAAGGAATGTATTCCTACTGAGATTCATTTTTTCAAGATCCCACTCCTTCAAGCGTATATCTGGCCAAAAATAACTCAGAAGCAGTAAACTTTAATCTCTTGGAGCTCTGAGCCACATTTCAGATATTACTATGAATGTCAGGGCTGCTGGGGCCTCATAAGCAATGCTGACTTCCAGCAAGACAGAGCCTTTTCAAAGAAGAATAGAGAAGCTGTGCGTCAGAAGTGGGTATCTCCCAACACCACTGAGTCCGTTAGCTACAGCTGCATAACAAATGTCTCCAATCTCAGTGTCTTAAAGCAACTCTGGGGGGTGACTGAGTACTTCACTGGTCTTGCCCAAGCTCACTGCCCAAGCTGCAGTTATGAGCTAGAGGTTCTAAGAGGGCCTTGCTCAAGCGTCTGAAGCCTCAGTGAAGAGGCCAGTATGGTGGGGATGGATGGCCTCCCTCTCCACCTGGGTTTCTTGCACCTGTTTCCCTCAGAAAGGGTAGTCGCAGGATTCTATGAGTATGAGAGTGGAAGCTGCAAAGCCTCTGGAGGTCTTGGCTGGAAGGTTCACATTGTCTCATTCTACTAGGCAAAGGCAAACCATCTCAGCCTCGAAGGGATGGAGAAAGAGATGCTACCTCTTAATAAAGACATTGCACAGAATCGTAGGCCATTTCAATTCACTTCAGAAAATCAAAGCTCTCTCACACCTCTTCCACCCAGCCCTGTCCCATCCAAGCCTGGAAACAATGATGATGGGTAAGAGCCACCATCACCTTCCAGGTCTTCAATATGACCACCTGAGAGTAGGATTTTCTACAGCACACATCTCCAGGTGAAGTGGAGAAGGAAGTGCAAGGTGATGCAACACGATACACCACAATTGTAAAAGATGAAGGAAAAGTTTAAAAGGCGTGTTTAATTGCAGTAGGAACCACAGTCAAACAAGATCACTCTACAGAGCTTTAAATTTAGAGCAATCATGTACAATTTACAGAAATCATGTACAAAGTTTGATGATTCTTCATGTGATATCTACCAGTTTTAAAAAACAACTGTTTATACATGCAGGAGATAACATCTTTAATGAGTCATTTCATATCATTAATTCCCAATTAATAAGTGACAACCTACAGATAGTTGACTTATAAGAAAAGTTGATAATGACTCATTACTGTCTCCCATTAATAAATGGAGTCGAGATCACCCACCTCATAGGAACTGCTTGATAATTAGATATGTCCCCATGTGCCAATTTCACCAAATGGTGTCTGGAACATAATAAATTATCTATAACATTTAGTGTAATGATAACTATGATTAATGTCACTAAAAGAGTTTATCTTTTCAGTAGTAGTAAATTTTGTATTTAATTTCAGAAGTCAGGAAGACAATGTTTGCTCTTCTGTAAGATAAAATAACAAAGGCTGATGTACTTAGGGTGTAATACACACACACACACACACACACACAATTTGAGCTGTGTCAACTAAAACTCTCAGAGTGGAGGAGATAGAGCCTGCCTTTGGAGTCACTTAATTTAATAAACATATATACAAGGTTTGCCTTATGCCAGGGGCAATTCTAGAGAACTTTAGGCATTAATTTATTTGGGCCCCAGAACAAACTTATAAAGTCGGTACTTTCATTACTTACATTTTAAAGACAAAGAAGTCAAGGCATGGAAAGGTCCACACCAGTAATGAAACAGCTGTGACTCCAATACAGATGGTTCTGCCTTTAGAATCCACGTTCTGGCCTCCACCCTGTCTCCCTGTCCACATCCAGGCTGACAAATTCCTCATTCAAAGCCCCACATGGCTATGTAGCTAGCAAGGTATGCCCTCTGTTCAATTAAAATTCCACAAGAACTAATGAACTAGAGAATGCTATGTATGGCACTGGCCTAAATTTCAAGGATTCAAGGATGAGACAGTTATAAACAACTGTGAGGCTTTGTTCTGGATGTTCAATTGCTGTGTTGTAAAACACGTATCATAAAGCCTGAGGGGTGGGGATACAGTTGGAGGACGCTGGGGTTCAGGATCGTAACTTCAAATTCATCCGTCCTCAGACTTGAATTTGGCCAAGAGGGACAACGGGTTATGCAGTCATACAACTGTGCACTTCTTGCTTCTGAACTCAAACTATGTGGTGACAAGAGGCGGGTCTCTAAGGATTGGTTTCTTTCCATGTGAAAAAAAGAACAAAGAGAGAATGGAGTACAATTCCTCATTTACTCTGAAAACAGGACATGCTTCCTAAGTGCTTGTTAACGTTCCCCTGCAAATCACTGGGAAATACACAAGGATGGAAACTTTGCTTTGGTTTAAATTAAAATTGAGCACAATCACAGAAGCAATGGTTGGCAAGGTCTCCTCTTCTGGGCCCGTGCATTTATTCCTCAGTCCCCTGCAGCTACAAAAAACTCTGCAGCAAACAGCATTCATTCTCCCATGAAGCCAAAAAGTGCTGGGGGTCTTGGCGGCAGGTGGCTGACTTCCAGGAGAAACAAACTCTTCACAAGAGGCACTGTCTGGTGTTAAGAATTCAGCTCACAATGATCAATTCAGACAACATTCAGAAAAGTAAAGAGAGTGCCTTTCTCTTTCACATTGTCATGAAATTCAGAAGTAGAGTTAATTTGGGAATCTGGCTGAGCTGCCGGTGACCTCCACCCACATCTCCACAGAATGATAAAAGGCATACTCTTGCTAAAATGAGTTTATGCTTTCAGGTCATTTTAATCCCAGTGGTCTATTCCAAAGAGCAGAACATTCTTTAAAAGCTTTATATTGTGATTAGATGATTAGGGCTTTAGGGTGTAAGTGATATTTTTCCTTCAGCAGAGATCTGCAAAAATTGAATAACTTTTCAACAAATATTTGCCTGAAAAGAAAAAGCCTTCATTTTTCTTACTGTGATCCCAACCTTGACCGTGTCATCATTGGACCTGTCTGCTTTCAGACAGCTTGGCTTACCCAAGGCAAGCAAATGCCTTGAAAATGCCTTTATCCAAAAGTACACATTTTCTGTCTAAGGCAAGTTTTGAGCACAAACTAATTTCACCAATTCATTTAGGGATAATCAGCTACACTAGAGATGAGATTATTCAGAGCACCTCCTAGTATAAAAGCATACTTTTGGGACCTTGAATATCCCTAGGGAGACAGCCTAGGCTCCTGGCTCACAGCTTCGTGTCAGGACAGCCTAGAAGGTTGTGGAGTGCAGCTGGTGGTTTTTCCAACAATACAGGTAAGTCCTAATTTCTCTGACAGTATAGAAAGTAAATTTGAGATGCCATCACAGCAGAGTATGCCAAAGTGCTGCATGAAAGATAAACTGCGTTCTTTTAAATGTTTAGTTTTCCTGCAACAACAACAGTAAGGAAACCCCCAGGGGTCCAAAATGACAAGGATATTGAAAACAAAGTTGTGGGTAAGAGTGTGTGCATGTATGCAGAGCCAGGACAGACACCTGCATCCTCGGAGATGGATGTGAGGATGCAGACGCTGTCGACAGCTTGGGCCCATCAGAAACACTCACCCTCTGGCTCCCGGGGGCTCTGGTGCAGAAAAGGTTTACATGAGTATTAATAAATGAAGGTCTCGTATAAATGAAAAATTGTGCTCTACACTGGAATTTGACACAACATTGTAAAATGATTATAAATCAATAAAAAATGTTAAAAAAATAAATATGTGAAGGTCTCTCCTTGTAAGGAATTAAAATTCAAATCACAATGCCCCGTGTGATCTGGGCACACCTAAGCTAAGGGTTTTTTTTCCAAAAGGTCCTGTGATGCCAAGTTTGCCACGAATGAAATCGTTTTTTCAAGTCTTTGCTCCAAAGTCACCTTCTCAGTGAGGCCTTCAGGGGTGGTCATAGGATGAAATTTGCCCTCATCCCAATTCCCTTGTCTAGGAGCACTCACTGCCTTCTAGTTTCACGCTGTGGACATTACTCAATTATCGGATCGTTTGCCGTCCCCAGCAACAAGACTGGAATTTCTAGGAGGACAGGAGCTCCATACCTGCATACAGGAGCCTCCCGAATGGTCTCTGTTACAACTGGCATCCACGTGGACTGGACAGTCACAGGAGGCCTTTGAGTGCTGCATGCCTGTCTGGACCACCGGGTTAGATACGGACACTTTCCTAAACACACTGAGACTTTCCGGCTTAGTGCTGGGTTGAGTGAGTGGACTTGAATCTGGTGATTGCAAAGTGAAATGAAGAAACTGCGTGCCTGTGTGAGTGAACAAACAACTGGTGGGGGTGGGAGGGAGCAGGAGGGTCCCGAGGAGTGAGGGAACGGTCGGCATGGATAGGTTCAGGAACCACAGACAGAAAACCTCAACACGCCTGGCCCAGGCCCAGCACAGAAGCAGAGTCATAAAGGAGCCTGATGTCTCTGAAAGGAGGCGATCCCACAGTGGGCGTGAGATGGACGCAAGGTTTCAACGATCCTTCCGAGGAAGTCAGATACTGATAGAGAGCGCCCCCGAGTAACGCAAAATTCCAGCAGCGCCTGGCAAGGTGCGTTATCTTCCCCTAATTGAAATGAAAATGTCAGCTGTTCGTCAGCCAAGTTTATAATCTGTCTTCCACCAGTGCCCCAGAGAGCAGCTAAGAAGATGTAACAGCAAACCCCATCAGGGTCCCCAGCAGATTTCAATCCTTCTGCTCGTAAGACAGCACTCCATCCATGAGGCCATGATCAAGGGTATTCTGAGTTTTCCGGAAACTGCAGAAAAAAGTGACGGACTGGCAACCCAAACAGCCTCCCATTTCATCCTAGGCATTCTTCCTCATCCACATGCCCTCTCTTCCTCCTGGGTAAGGCCCGCTTTCCCCTTCTGCTGCTTCGCGATATGCTAGCCGCAGCTTCCCACAGCTGTCTGGTAACTGATCTCTTCCCAGGGCTGTCTTGGGAGGCTTGTATTTTACACACAGGAAAGACATTCCCTGTCTAATGCCATCCCTCTGAAGCTTTTCTGAGAGAATCAAAGCAAAGATTTGACACTTCTCTTGCTTGCTGTTTTCGTTTTTGCATTTTATTTTGAACACTCCATTTACCTCAACTAACCACACACACAAAAACTTGCCTTTCCCCATTGCTTCTCATCTCTTTCTTATCTTTAATGCCATGCAGTACCATGACCAGAACATCTCCAATTTTAATTTTTAAATAGCTTCCAAGGAAGGCTGTTCCAAGATAAATACATATCTAGAATTCCTAAGTAGACGCTGGAGTCGCTCTCTTACCGTTTTATGAATTAATACATAAATAAGTCCCTTTGTAAAAACATTTATCAAATTTAGTACCACAAAATATGAGACGCAATATTTAGCAAAGCACCTCAGTGCCTGTAATCAAGAGGCACTGTTTTGTGCTTCAAGACAGAATCTATTTTCCTATATTGTGTAACATGACATAGCTCTTTTCAACTCAAACTTGATACGTACGCCATTTAACATACGTAGATTCTGCCTGAAACGGGCTGTGATTCATTCTCAACAAACTCCGTGCATACAAGTGACCAGGACCTGCTTTGTGACAACCAGGGTTAGCGACATCATCTTTCTGGGGTGGTGGAGTGGGGGGACCAAGAGCAGTGGCTCATTTAGGAAATAAAGAAAGCCCTCAGAGGACATCACCTCATGTGGAATGCAGAGCTAGAGCTGGCCAAGACACAAATACCTCGAGGTTTCGCTTTGTTTTGTTTACTCCACGGTGGAAAGCTGTATTCTATTCAGGGCTCAGAGGAGGTTTCTGTGGCAGGCTGAATAGGGGACCCTCACGAGATTTGCATGTCCTCGTCTCCAGATTCCGTGAATATGTTATGTGACCCAGCAAAAGGAGCTTTGCAGCTGTGATTCAGAATCTGGAGGAGGGGAGGTGATCGGGGGTCACCTAAGTGGGAGTGTAATCACAGGAGGGAGGCAGAAGGGAGATGTGAGTCCAGAGAATGCGACTCAGAGTGATGCAGCATGAGGAAGACCCAGCCAGCCAGCGCTGGCTTTGAAGGTGCAGGAAGGGGCCACAAGCCAAGGAGAACAGGCGGCCTCTGGATGCTGGAAAAGGCAAGAACACAGATTCTCCAAAGAGAATGATCCAAGAAGGAACACAGCCCTGACGATGCCCTGATTTTAGCCTAGTGTTTTAGTCGGGGTTCTCCAGCGCAACAGGACCAGTAAGAGATTCAGAATGAGGCACACTGGCTGACGCGATTCTGGAGGCTGAGAAGTCCTACCACCTGCCGTCTGCAAACTGGAGACCCAGGAAAGCCAGTGGTATAACTCAGTCCAAGTCCAAAGGCCTGAGAACCAGGGGAGTCGATGTGTAAACCTCAGCTGGAGGGCAGGCAGAGATGAGATGAGATGCCCCTGCCCACACAGTGAGGCAGGAGGAAAAGGGATGAATTCATCCCGCATACACTTTCTGTTCTATGCAGGCCCTGGACGGATAAGATGGTGTCCACCCTGGGGAAGGCCATTGCTAGACTGAGTTCACCGACTTAAATGCCCATCATGTTAGGAAACACCCTCCCAGACACATCCACAAGTAATGCTACATAACGCGGACACCCCACTATCAGTGAGGCTGACACAAAAAATCAGCCATCACACCCAGTGAGACTGATTCTGGACTTCCGACTCCAGAATAGAAGATAATAGATTTTTGCAGTTTTATCCACTAAGTTGGCAGTAGTTGGTTACAGCAGCGATCAAAGTGGTGTCTAGGAGTCAGGACAGCCTGGCTGTTAGGAGACAGGAAGGAATCAGGCTGCCCGCATTTGGACTTGTTCTGCCACTTAGCTTTCGGCCTTAGGCAAGCTTCCCAAACTATCATCCTGAAAGACGATACTAAGGGTATATACCTGCCTAGTCTGGAGTGCCTCAGAAGCTGACCCTAAAACGAAGATTCAAATGCAAGAGTTATTTGGAAGGTCCAGAGGACATCCGTGGGGGTGGAAGGAGATGCAGGGAAGGAAGAAATATACATGAGCTGTGTCACTAAGCCAGCCAGCCATACAGTGGGCACCTGGCACTTCATTCCTTGGGTAACAGTCCCACAGTCTCCCTCAGAATGGCCCCAGTCTCCCCCACGCCTACCACCCTCTTGCCAACCTCCCTGTCCTGTTCTCAGGAGGGACAGCTGAGGTATTTGCTGCAAATCCCTGAAAATAAGTGGTTGATGGCTGCTCCTTGAGGTGTTCATTCCCGTCGCTTCCCACCTGGGGTTTGGCCAGAATGGCCTTTAGCATATGTGGTTCCAAAAAGAAAAGAGAGAGAAAGAGCAAAGACACACAGATGGTGGCAGCTGGCAGCAGGAGGAGAGGGCTGGAGGGATGGGGGTGGGGGCGGAGAGACTGCTGCAGTCCTTTGTAGGGGGTTTGGAGGATTCATGCCGCGTCTCCATCTTTCCCTCACGCAGGGCCCAGCACACAGAAAGTGCTCAATAAAGGTTAGTTATCACAACCACTAGGGCCCTCTCCTCTGTTCCCAAAGCTCCCCAACTGTCATCCTTAGCAACCTGCGCTGTGACCACCTGGTAACCTCATATTGCCCTGATTCACCTGTAAGAGCTGCAGGGCAGCAGCTGGGACTTCTTGATTTGTGTGCAAATGCCACGGCGGCACATGGCGGGGCCTCGTAAATGTCTGCTGAGTGGCTGCTGCATGAATCATGCATGACAACCCAAAGCACTTGGCAGTAGGAAGAAAGGACATTTAGGAGTGAAGAAGAGGCAACAAAGAGTGACCACGTGACCCAGCAACTCCACTCCTCGGTGTATACCCAAAAGTGTTGAAAACAGTGACTCCACATACTTATATACAAATGTTCATAGCTGCGTTATCATCAAGACAACCGAAACAACCGAAAGATTTATCAATAGATGAGTGGATAGAGAAAATGTGGTCCATCCATACCATAGAAGACTACATGGCCATAAAAAGGAATGAAGCACCGATACCCTCTACAGCATGAGTGAAGCTCGAGAGCATACGGTAAGTGAAGGGAGCCAGTCACAAGGCCAGATACTGGAGCATTCCAGTATATGAAAGAACCATGACAGCGGTATCTGTTGAGTCAGAAAGTGGCTACCAGGGGCTGGGGTTGGGGTGGGGAGTGTGGGCTAATCCGGGTTTCCCTGTTAAGTGATGAAAATGCTCTAGAATTAGGGGTGATGGTTGCACAACCTAATGAAGGTACTAAAGGGAACTGTTCACTTTATAATGATTAAAATGATGAGTTTTTAATTTATGCGTATTCCACCTCATTTTAAAAAAAAGAAAAGCGCAAGAAAGAAAAACAACTCCCTTGATGTCAGGAAATCAGGCTAGTGTGGGAGCAGAGGACCACACTTTCCCATTTCTGGAGCAGAACGCTGTGAAAATCTCAAAGTTTCAAAATAAGCAAACTGAGTTTGAATCCTAACTCCACTCACGACTAGACAGGTGAGCGGCAGTTGAGGGTCATTTTTAGCAAAGTGGAGGTGAATGCATTCCAGGACTGTCCGGAGGCATAAAGGGAGAAACGGACAAATGCTCCTAGCATGTAGTAGGCTCTTTAATGAACATGAGCAGACAGCCATCCGGACTTTGGTGGCTCCATCCTACACAGCAGTGTGCGCAGTCCTTCTGCCAGGCCAGAAGAAGCGTCATTACAGCTAACATTTTGCAGAACGTGTTTAAGATCTGCTGCAGTCTTTGTTCCCACCTTTTCCTGGGTGAAGGACTCATGCGTCAGACACCCTCCTTCATTTCTGGAAAGCAAGGAAGCCGAGTCTCACTGAAGGACCACCAATGCAGCAGGGGTACTACCCAGGCTGTATTTTCAGACCATGCAACCGGCAGTGAGAACTCGGCCTCGCCTTAACCCACAGGGCTGAGTTCACAATGCCAGTCTCACAGAGAATGCCAAAGCGAAACAATGGATGCCCTGAGTTTCATCCGTCACCTTCCACAACTGTCACCCCTCCTACGTACTTATGAGTTTACGGTCTTGGCAAAGGTCTAGCTCCAGTTAGACTTAGTGTCTCCCCTTTAAACCAACCGGCAAAACCAGTGGGTTGAGACTGCCAACCTTCAGAGTCACTTCGCCAGCTCTCCCAGGAATGCTGTAAACTGCAGAATCTTTGCAGCCCAGTGAGCAGGAAAGGCCCTCCCGGATTCCTGAGCCCGGCCTTTGCTTGCTCTTTAAAATGCACCACAGTTGCTGAAAGATGCCTGTTTTGTTTTTAAAAACTTTTCTAATGGGCTCACAGAGGTCAGCCCTCAGCTGCTGTACACAGCGCCCATTAAATTTAGATTATTGAAGGCTTTCCCTGTCACTGTCAATTTGCCAGGCTTACTGGGAACAAGCAACATTCCTATTAAATTTAATAAGCATTTAAGAAATATCAACAGGGGGTCTAGATCCATTTATAGTAGTGGTTCTCAACCTGGGGCCATTTTGCAGCCCCCCGGGGACCTTAGCCACTGTCTGGAAACATTTTTGGTTCTCAGGACTGGAGATGGGCATTGCTACCGGCATCCAGTGGGTGGAGTTCCGGGATGCTGGTAAACATCCTACCACCTCCAGCAAAAATAACATGGGCCCCAAATGTCACTTATTCCAAGGTTGAGAAAACTTAACTTCAAGGGGCAGCTCAATAATTCAAACATTCATCTCACTGGCCCCCAAAGGGAAAACCATAATGCAATTGATTTTTCAAGCACCTGTTCATTCCTCATTTATTTGTTCATTCATGGATTTGTTTCTGTACTGAATCTAACTGAGATTTCCCCCATCAGGGTGCCATAGAGCCTCTCTAAGCATTTCTTCGCCTTTTTTCCTCCAAGAGGTTCCTAGGAGGTGAGAGAAGTCAGCTCCTTATCCAGAGGATAATCAACAGCTTAGTCAGGCAGGGTTCCAGCAGTGCGGTTGGGCTATTTCCTCTTTTTTTTTTTTTTTTTAAGAGAGAGAACAGATTCACGCAATAAAGTATCTCAGCAGGGTTTCTGCTTTATTTGGGTCACTCTTCAATTTCAGGAGAACCGTGACCACATGACATCACCTGAACGAAAGGGAACTGAACGTAAGATCCTTAACTAGTACTGGACTTGCTCCCCACTCACGGGCTGAGTCCTCCAAGGGGATGGGTCCCAGCGTCACAGGGCAGAGTCCGTTCCAGACGCACAAAGTAGGCAGCAGAGCAGCGTCTTGCAGACAGGGCGCACACCAGGGCCACCGGGAGAGCCTGTTACCATGCGGACCCCCAGGCCCCCTCGGGGTGCCCAGGCAGTGAGCACATGTGGAAGAGGCAGGTCTACACTGACCCCAGTGTCAACAACCCCAGTCATCCACAGAAGCTTCTCAGCATCCCAACCAGCTTCTTTCAAGGGTGCCCTCCAGGCTCTGAACTGCTTCTTCCCAATTCCCCTCCTGGGTTTTGCTGCACACCATGTGGCCTGAAACAGAAATTCTGCGGTGGGGCGAGGTGGAGGGCACACTTGAGACAAGAAACACAAAGCAGGACGGGTGAAGAATGGAGCCAGTGGAGCACATTTGTTTGTGGAGACTTAACTCTAGTGTGATGGCTGTTGGTCACTCCTTCCATAAGGCATCTCCTTGGGCACATATGTCTTGATTTTTAGGTCTTCAGGCCCACATTTTCATAAAACTGTGCAGCAGATGTTGTCGAAGCCTCTGTAAAGCACAACGCTGAAGAGACAAAATCAGTCTGCATTTACACAGAAATTATCTGTCCACCTCCAGGTAAACAGAATCAGCCCGTGTGCTTATCACATTTGGAGCAGGAGGCTGTGAAGTCAGTGGTGTGTCCTGGAGGTAACTGCATCGGCAATTATTCTCTGCAGGCAGGACCGGTCCATTTTATGTGCGATGGTGCCTCGTAAATCAGTGACTAAAGCGATGACGGACATACCACAGCAGACAACCTTACAGCAAGTAGCCCTTGGACCAGGGTTGTCTGTGGTAGCTCAGCAAAATATCTTATCTCAATCTGAGCCCCAAACTTCTAGGGTTTATTACGTCTGCTACCTTAAGCTGTCAAGGGGCAGATCTACCTATTAGAACAAGTACATACCTGGGAGTTTTACTGAGTAACAGAACATTCCATACTTCTCAGTTCGACATTTACTAATCCAGCCTTACAAAGACAATATGAAAAGCAATTAATTTAACATCTGTGGACCGTGGAAGAGCTAAAGATGCACCACAGACAGATGTGGAATGGGCTTCCAATGCCCTCACTTGGTCAACTCAGTTACCAAAGTTCACAGTAACAACTGGCTGGGCTTGAGAGAGCTCATATTTTCAGTTTCCCTCCTTCAATGACTTTGTTATTGAAACATCTACCGTATCTCCATTGTCCATCCTAAATGAGAGATGCAATGGCCCATGGTTTCTTCAGGGAAGGTCAAATAACCAACCAACCTTATCATGTACTGAGTAATTCCTTTAGCCTCTAACTTCTCAGAGAGCCGACAAACGCTCTTTGTCCCTGGCTTGTGAGAGGAATGGTTTCAAACCTGGAGTGTCACCCCGGATGCATCCTCTCTGATGACCTGGCAGGTGGAAGGCCACAGGGACATCAACCCATGGAAGTACCGTGTGAAGAACACAAGCCACTGATTTACTCAGCAGTGTGAACTCTGAGTGGGGACGCTGGATGGGGAAGGAAGCAGGAAGACACCTCAGGGGTAGCTGGACAACTCAGTCTTCCATCCATCCAGTCCCACCCACTCCCAACCACTCTCCCACGTCCAGTGAGAAATAATAGGCCAAGTTCTTTACGTTTTTAGATGGCTATTCCTGTGCCTTGACTTTGGCTGGGTCAAGACAAAAATCAGCCTGGATCAGAGAAAGAAAGAATCACTTAGGGTGATGGGAAATACTATCTAGCATTGCACAATAAATGGAATGAAAGCAAAATGAATGGTAACAAATGAAGATGTTTCTGAAATATCCAGACAAGGAGGTTCCTCTTTGCTTAATGTAAGCGGCATACTTCTTTAAAGCCTTTACCTCCTGTGAACCCTGTAACAAGTCGGTGAGATGAAAGATTTCCTCAAGGGCACACAACCATCAACCGGGACTAGAGGGAGGAACACAAACCACAGCCCTCTGAACTCCAGGCCCCCATTCATTTCCCACTGATCCACGGGATATTCTCAATCTATCCGTCCATCTGTCTATCTTTCTACCTGTCTACCTATCTATCCATTCACCTATCTATGTTAGCCAGTATTGGATATCACTACCGGGAATAGGCAGAGATGTAAAAAATCACACTTCTTAGGATGGACGTATCATAAACCAAGCATGCACAGTTAGAATCTAGAATGGACCAAAGTTAGTACTTCCTGTCTTCTCTTTATATTTGTTCTATAAATTGAGGGAGATGTCCAGCCTGGGCTTAAAAAGAACTCTGACCTTAGACATCAGGTAATATATGAGGACGAAAAAAAAATCAAGACTTTTTAAAATGATTCTTGACTAGTATTTGGTACAATTGAATTCATTTCCAATTTGGCCAAAAACTAGCTTCAAGATTTTGGCCAAGTTACATAAAGTCTCTGGACCCCAACTTCTTCACAAAACAAGGGTGTCATGCTAGGTTAGTCCTAAACATCTTGTTCTAAAATACTTGGAAGCTTTACAGAAATGTAATTTCTATAGCTCTATATTAGCGTCACTGGACCCTCTCTTTGGCAAAGGTTTAATGATCTTGACCACCCTCCTGACACTATTAAAGCTAACAGAATTTGCAAAATAACCCAGAAGTTTCAAAAAGAAAGAAAGAAAGAAAGAAAAAGTGGTCATTAGGACCACTATTATATAACCATAGTTAAAAAATGAAACCACACAGTGAGAATTTTCTTCGGGACATAATGACACATAATTTCATAAAATTATACAAATACATCAATTGGCACACAATAAAAAATCAAACAATACTTATATAATTTTCTAATAGTGCCCCTTTTGCTAAAAAATTTTTTTCATTTATAATATTTCTTCAAAAAAGCATCTCCAAAATTTATTCTTATAACCACTTACCAAGAAATTATGAAAAAAGATAAGTCACTTTGATTCATTTGAATAACCCCAATTCTTACGGCAGTTTCTTTAAAAAACTGTATATTCACACTTGCTCCAGAAATTATTTACGATGTCTTGCTGAGGTCACTGCATTTAGAGGCAAAGCCTATCCACTGCAGCAGTCTTAAATGGAGTTTCAAAAGACATCGTCACACGTCTAGGTGTGAAAAAATGCCTTGGGTCTATTAAGGAGCCCTGAACGCCACGCAGCACTTTCTCAAGGCTTACAAATCGAGCACTCAAAACGTGTGTCCCCTGACTAATACCAATTCCCATCTCCTGCTCTGTCTCCCTTTTACGTTTAACATGGTGCCTGACCTTCAGACACTTAGACTCTAATGTAGGAAACAAAATGCATACACATGAAATAATCAGAGCACAATTAAGAGATCAAGGTCACATGGCTGTAAGTACAAAGGTCTGCAAAGAAGGGAGAGGGTGCTGAATGCTTAAACAGCTAAAGAGAGGACTGAGTCCCTGAGGGAGGTGAGACAAAGCAGCCCAAAGCCATGACTCAAGAATGAACGCAGCTTGCAAGAACGACAGTGCAGAGCCTGAAGACGAGACTGAATGTGGAAATGGTGGGATACAGGATTGCAGAAGATGGTGAAGGTGGGGGGCAAGTCATACTGGACCTTAACTGACTGACCTATATTTTTAGAGGTAGACATTGCATTTTTATCTTCACCTTCCAAAAAGGGTAGGATACTGTATTTCCCATGGCACAAACCTTGTCCAGTAGGAAATGGAAGATGAACTGCTCCTCCTTTGCCCACTCCACGGACTATTCAAGGTGAAGTTCCTGCTTGCAGACCTGTCACGTAAGTCCCGCATGCCTCGGGAACACATTCACAGAGACTCGGCGTGCTTTTTTTTGTGGCTTATCATGAAACAGCAGTTAGCATGACTAAATGGCATACCCTACTGGTTCACAACTTTTCTTTCTTCACTTTTTTCTCCTCATCCTCAGGCCCCAGGCTTACATCTTCCCCAACCATCATCCTCCAATCGGTGCTTTAATATTTACCATTAACACAGTTTTTTTCCACCTCTACTCCACCTTAATAGGGTGGGAAGTCATCTTAGAGATGAGAGTGAATAGATATCATCTAAAGTTGATAAATCATTATGTGGAGGTTTATTATGTTATTTAAACTACACCAGGGAGGTGGGAAGGGACATACTGGGATTTCAAAATGTAGAACAGATAAACAAGATTGTACTCTGTAGCACAGGGAAATATATACAGGATCTTGTGGTGGCTCACAGAGAAAGAGAATGTGACAGTGAACGTATGTATGTGCATGTATAACTGAAAAATTGTGCTCTACACTGGAATTTGACACAACACTGTAAAATGACTATAACTCAATAAAAAATGTTATAAAAAAATAAACTATACCAACAGTTATCAGAACTAATACATAGCCTTAAAAGTCTATATAATCATAAAGAGCATACATAAAGCATGCACATTATATGTCAAAAATAAAGACAAAATTATGAAAAGCAATCATAACATACCATAAAGTAACAGAACTGAGATCACTATTGGTGAACTGGTTTATCAGTAAATAAAAATGGAATAACTCACATACTAAAAGGAATGGACTTCCAACTTGGACCAAAATAAAAAACCTGAGTACAAGCTGTATGTAAGAATGCAAGTAAAGAAAAATTATATTCATACAAAGACATGTCAGAAAATGCAAAGAAAAAAAGTATGGATATGTATATTTATATCTCACAAATTTAAAATAAATGCTAAAGAAAATAAACCACTGACAAAGCACATTAAATAACAGAAGGCACAATCACTGCAACAATCTGACATGAATCACTTTGTGCTTCACATAGCAACAACATGCTCAAATGAAAGCCTGCAGGAAACAAAAAAAATCAAGTGAAAGTCAACAGTGATATGAGACTTTGATCCTTGTCTGTCCTGGAGAGACCAAACACTGGTATATTTCCTTTAGTGCCATCTGTACAGCAGTGGCATCTTAAATTGCTCTTTTGGCATTGCAGTAGAGTGAACATTTTCTTTCACTTCGCATCAATGAACTCTTACCACCCTCTATAGACATACTCACTCAGTCATCACTATATTCTATGCCAGTTGTGGTTTCCCAAAAGGACGAGAAAGTTGGGGAGAAGTCTACATACATGGCCACAAGTGAATGTACGTATGTCATGTTTGCTGACTATGTTTTCTTTCGGAGGGAAATTAGCACTAAATAGTCTTTAAAAGAACCTTCATAACGTGAGAGAAATTTTCACATGCTGTTTCTCCCTCAGTATTAATAAAGCATAGAAGGCAGTGTTCCACTGTGATGCGTTTGAAGCATAATAGCGTTGTGTTGGAGAAGAGACCAAGAAAATGCTGCACAAGGGAGCCACAGAAAAGCCACATTAGAGAAGTCCCACACCATTTTGAACCCCTGCTCTAGAAGCTGCAGGAAGAGTTCAGTCCTAGTATGTGATACTGCACTGAACACCTGGCTACCTTTCCTCCGGACCTCCAACCATACACTTCTCTTACTTTTCTCCACAGTCCTTAGAATTAAACTTTTTAACAACTTCTCACTGAAAACTTTAGGAGTGCTTCAAAATTATTATATGTGTGTGTGTGTGTGTGTGTGTGTGTGTGTGTGTGTGTGTGTGTATTTATAAAATTTACATCAAAACCTAAAGCTGGACACAGAATTAGAAGGAATATCACTAGCCTAGTTCAAAAACCTACAGAGAATCTATATATTCCTTATATTTTCTATGTTTTATATAATTCATTAGTAAATTCTGAAATGAACACTTTTCTAATAAGAATAGGTACATAATGCTTCATCATTTACTTGATTTTTATGTACAAACCAGCACTTGTTTTCTTAAACCAATCTAATTGGAAATTTATTAAAGAATTAAAGGGGAAATTAAATTAAAACATAATTAAAGGGAAATTATTATGTCCAGATATAGAAAATCAGAGGCACAAGGATATAGTGACCAGACCTATTAGTGGGGAGTGAGAGGGGTCTCTGAAAATAATGTCCCAGACCAATGGCTTAGTTCCTTTTTAATACACAAACTTCCTAGATTGCAAGCAATTCTCCAAGGAAGAAATACAAATGATCAATAGGCACATGAAAAAATGCTCAATATCACTAATTATCAGAGAAATGCAAATCAAAACTACCATGAGGTATCACCTCACACTAGTCAGAATGGCCATCATTTAAAAGGCCACAAATGACAAATGCTGGAGAGGCTGTGGAGAAAAGGGAACCCTCCTACACTGCTGGTGGGAAGGCAGTTTGGTGCAGCCACTGTAGAAAACAGTATGGAGATTCCTCAAAAGACTAAGAATAGACTTACCGTATGACCCAGGAATCCCACTCCTGGGCATATATCCAGAAGGAACCCTACTTCAAAAAGACACCTGCACCCCAGTGTTCATAGCAGCACTATTTACAATAGCTGAGACATGGAAATAGCCTCAATGTCCATTGACAGATGACTGGATAAAGAAGAGGTGGTACATTTATACAACAGAATACTATTCAGCCATAAAAAACAATAACATAACGCCACTGTAGCAACATGGATGCCCCTGGAGAATGTCATTCTAAGTAAGCCAGAAAGAGAAAGAAAAATACTATATGAGATCGTTCATATGTGGAATCTTAAAAAAAAAATAAATAAATAACAGAACTACAAAACAGAAACAGACTCATAGACATAGAATACAAACTTGTGGTTGCCAAGGGGGAGGAGGGTGCAAAGGGACAGACTGGGAGTTCGAAATTTGTAGATACCGACAGGCATATGTAGACTAGACAAACAAGATTATACTGTACAGCACAGGGAAATATATACAAGATCTTGTGGTAGCTCACAGCGAAAAAGAATGCAACAATAAATGTATGTATGTTCATGTATAATGGAAAAATTGTGCTCTACACTGGAAATTGACACAACATTATAAAATGACTATAACTCAAAAAACAAAACAAAACAAAACAAAAACTCAGATCTTCTCAGGAAAAAAAAAGAAGAAGAAAGGAAGACCAACATTTTCCAAATGCCAAACCGCAAGACTTCCACATTATGACTTCAAACAACATTTCAGTTTGTCACATGGTTCCCCTTTTACTTGACTGATCTCCAGGAAAACCAGACTTTTCCTTCATATGTCCCTGATATCATTAATATTTCATCCCAGGCTGACAAAATTCCACCCAAATTTCAAACTCACCTTAAATGTTTCCTCTCAGTGCACTGTTCCCCCGATGCTTTTAAATGTATGAGACACTTTTCCTCATTCAAACCCACTGAGAGCTTTTGTCTGTCATGGGAAATCTGCCTTATATTCTGGTTGTTTGGAAAGTCATCTTCCCCATGAATCTATACCTTAAGGTTAGGGACAGATTCACACACATCTGTATGACATGGAGGACTCACTGTACACTGACTACATTAAATCAAGCAAAACCGAAAGAAATGGAGCTTTTTATCTTAAAGTAACTCTTCAAAATTGAAGAAAATATCATGAAAAGGCCCCAAATCACATAGTACTTGAACTTGAGTAGTTCTGCTAAGTGGCATTTTTATGAGTCCTAAATGCTGTGCTCTACCCTTATGAAAGACAAGACTGCAAATAACTGCCATGCCTCCCAGAGAGACATCGGTAGGTGATTCTGACCCGTTAGGGTTTTGCTGTTGTTGTTGTTGTCTCAGAACATAGAAATAAGTTCACAGTTTGCATAATAAGGCCAGCTCCTTTCTAAATTTTCTGTAGACGACACTGGCATGCCCATTTTACGTTAGTTAACATCCTTATTTCATCTCTATATGTATCCACAATTCTTTCTTAACTCTGATGGGTTTCTGGGGTGCTCTTCTCCCTGCACAGCTGCAGGTCACTACAGAGAGTAGAATTCGGAAATCAAAAAAAGGTCTTTGTCAAGAGAAACTACAAAGTGCTAGAAATTATATGAAATAATATAAATAAATGGCAACTCAACCACCATGAGTGGCACTGCTCTATTCGACATGATTTCTCAAAATGGTGATACTCTTTGTAAACTCACAAATAAAACAATGTAAGGTCTACCCTCAAATTACATAAGAATTGCAATCTGGAAAAATCCAAAGTATATTAAAATTGTGTGGAAAAAATTTCCTTTACACACAAAATTGTGTAATTCTAGCTTCGGGCAATTATATATTGTGGGGGTTTTGTTTGTTTTTTTTCTTGTTTGTTTGCTTTTCTTAACTTATTTGGATGTCAAAATGAAATCTGGAGTATCATGCTGTATTGTTCAAGGTATTTGCTGGGCTCACGTCACCCACCATCAGATGCAGTATAACCGTCCAATTATCACAATGGTACACCACTACTCTATAAATAGCCAAAACTTTCCTGGGGGCGAACCACCAAGCTCAATTACAATTCACTGCCATGTAAGGTGTTAAATATTTCAGTTTGGTATAAAAACCTTTTCTGCCTGGAAGAAACTCTTCAATGACCTGACTCATATATAAAGGTTAAACAGCAGGAGAATGGTGGTTATTTATTTCCAAAGCATTAAACACACTGGGCTCTGATAAACATGCTTGGTGCGTCACAGTCAATTAGAAAGCCATCCACTGTGAACAAGTTTCTGACTTTGAGAAATGCCTCTGGCATCTGAGAAACAGACAGCAGAGACTGGCGTCCTGAGCAGTACAGCTGTCCGTGAGCTACATTCTCCTTCAGATACCAAATGCAATTCCAACTGCCTGCAAAGGGTACAGTTCAAAGGAGCTGCCCATTCTTTGGCATTAAAAATGTATTCTATTTTCCTCATGCAGCAGGATTTCTTGTGACCCCAGCACAACCTTGTGTAGCTCAAAGGTAAGGAACAGCCCACCACATGTCACAGATCTCACCATGAACTGCTCTGTATGGATGGGACAGTAGGCACATTTGCATAAGAAGGAACAGATCGAACTAAAAGTTGCTTCTTTAGCATGTTGTCAGACTTTAGCTTGACCTATGCTTAGGGAAAGCATCTCTGCTATAAAGAACCTACTTGCTACTGTGACAGAAAACTAGTGCGTGGAAAGGGAAGATGTCAAGGTATGCGTTGTAAAGTTATACAGTAGGGAGTTTTGAATTCCAAGCTATTTGGAATATTTCTAACATTGTAGCAGGGAACGGTAACTCTATGCAATCGAACAAGAAGGAAAGAGGACTTTTGAAAGTATCTAGCGAAATTCAAAATTCAACTAAAACAGTTTGTTACTTTGAGATGATAGAGGCAAAATTATGGATTGGTATGTATTCCAGCAGTATTCAATCAGCATTAAGAATACACGTCTAATTAACGTTGCTGATCTTAACTGCCTCCTACAATAGAAAAGTAGTAAAATTTGTTATGTCAGAGTATTGAAAATTGTGTCATTTCTCACATGGTCCAGGAGCAGCTTGTTAATAGAGTGTATGGTATTTCCCTATGTGAAGTACAGAATATATTTTTATGTAAATATTGTCCTTTTTTCCTGGTTGATAATATAGGTATCTATGTACCAGTATTAGGTATCCTTAGAACAGCTGTTTTCAACTATAAAGTAGAGAATCATTATCTCACCATAATTTAACATGAAAAGTAAATTAGAAGTTTAATTAATTTGTGGTCAGTTGAGATAATCTAAAACAAATATCCTTATTTCTTACCTCATTAATGAAAGTTGGACTGGGTTTGGCTTTATTGAATGAAACAGTGCTTTTTGTTTGTCTGGAAAATCATCTAATTATCCTTACTCATCACATGACATTACCTTTGAGGATTACCTAAACATTCTACATTTTTTTCTCCATTAAGATGAAACACTGAACATTACTAACCCAGTTGACTGAATGGACACATATAGAAGACACATACACAAATGACATCTGAATAAGACACATTTTTTTCCAAGGGCATTTGGAACATTCACTAGGATAGACCATAAGACAAGTCAAAAGCAATTGGAATCATACAGACGATGTTCTCAAAACAGAATGAAATTAAAATAGAAGTCAGTCAAAAAACAAGATAAATATATTTCCAAACGTTTTTAAATCCAGCAACACACATTTAAAAGAAACCCAAATGCAAAAAGACGAAATGACAACTAACATTATAAACTATTTTGAAGGGAATATTAGTGAAAATAAAACGTATCGATTTTGTGGGATTCAGCCCAAACAGTGCTCAGAGGGAACAAATACATAGCATCATTGAATGAAAGTTCCCTGTCAATTTTCTCCACCAAGGCAACACTGCATCCTCACTCTCTGTCTTTTAGGGAGAATACTATTCTCCCTTGAATGCAATTAACATAAAAGCACGTAATTTTATCTCCCTTATGCATAATATTATGCCCTTCATACAGACTTCTAATGTGCATCTTGTGGCTATGGAATTGTCTAGCTGTGTTTTGCTATTGTTCATGTATCTTTAGATCTTTACTGTCATTTTATCATCCTTCATTCTACCAAAAGCTGGGTTTTGTTTCTCTTTCTTCCTCCACTTGATTGATTGCTTAAGGAACAAAATCTGACGTATAATCTGATTAAAATGCCAACACTCACATATCCCATCTTCTTCAGATGTGCTGAGAAAACATCTCTTATATTAACAAGTCATTCATTGTGCACCCTTGTGTATAACCCACCCCACAGCATAGAAAATAAGACTCTTAGGGAGACCAAAAGGACAGTCATCTCTGAATTCCCACCCCATCAGAGCCTCAGATAATGGATGGAATTTATGCAATCCTTCTCCCGAAGAATTGTAAGTAGGATAATAAAAGCCTTGGTTGGTTCACACCATTTCCTACATTTTTGGTGACAGGACTAGCCCAATGTTTGAGGTGAGTCGAGATCTTCAACTTTCACCCATCCGGCATAAAACAAAACTCACTAGTTTCCCATTCCAGGGGCCCTAACCTAACTGGTTAGTCTCTGTGCAAGGAGATCAAACATCCACGTATGAAGCAACAGCAAATGCCAAGCTGTCACTGCTGGGTGAGACCCTGGAGAAGTGTGAGTTCACTGAGCTTCACCCTGCACTCTGAAAGCCCCCAGGAGTTCTGAGGAGCTTCTCAGGGGTGCTGCAGGAGACTGGAGCACAAGAGAATGAGCACCACCACCACCACCACCACCACCACCTGTGCCCAATCATCCAGCTTCATGCAGAGCTAGCCTTGGTTTCCACACAGAGCTCTGGAGTAAGACTGTGCCTGAGAACAAGAATTCTACACCCAGCCAGACACCGTGGAGCAGAGAGTCCACTGATGTGCCCAAGGTCACCCAGTTGATTAAAGACCAATCCAGAGCAAGTGTCCACATTTCCCAATATAGCAAGCTGACTTTGTCTACCAACACAGGATTTAAGAAATGCTCTGCTCTGAGGCTTCCTTCTCCACAAACTCTCACCATCACCACTCATTTCCCACCAAATAGTTGAAGTTTAGGGGGTGGGGGCAGGCAGCGAGGGTTAAGATACAGTCTTAAGAAAGAACCTGTCAAAATGCAGATGTATTACCAGCAATGGGCTCTGAACTCAGTGATACAGACAAACTGCAGATATGTTACCAGTTTGCAAACCTGGTCCTTGATGTCGATGAGGCACAGCAATGGAGGTAGTGAGGAAGAACCACCCTCCCCACCTCCTAGGCATCCAGAGGAATTCTCCTTCAGATGCTGAACACCCAGGCAAGGCCCTGAGATCTTGGGAAGTGGAGAACTCCTCATTCCCCTCCTGACACGCTTCCCTCAAAGAACACCACAGTGATAGAGAACTGAAAGACCCACATTTTAAATTACCCGCTGCTCACAGTATGTAAGGTGTCTGTGGCAGAGCATGAGTGGAAGTGAGCATGTGGGGGCGCACGTGTGCTTGTGTGTGTGTGTAAAGTCCCAGCCGTGTACACGTTACATGCCTCCCCTCTGCCACTCTTTTCTTTGACACCCAGATAAATGCGCAGCCTATTTCTGTGGGAACTTCACGTTGCTATCGAATATTTCTTCAGATTCTGGGGCTGAGGCTGAAAATCTCTGGGCTGTCCACTAGCACCTCCTACTCTGAGCTCCTGCCCGCCTGCTTTCACAGTATCTGGACCCTCCTCCTACCTGCTGTCCTTGCTGCCCTCTCCACCCAGAGCCCACTCCTCCTTTTCCTAAAGCACCTAACCCAATCCTACCATACTAGCACACTTGGCCAAGGACCTGGATAAAAGGGGGATGGCGGCACAGAATAAAAAATTACTGAAAACTGAGTATCAGGTTCCATATCAAAAGTCCACTCAGCCTTTCTTGCACAGAGAATTCCTTATTAATTTCCCATATTTCTGGAGCCTGCCTTTCCTTACTCTATAAAAAATCGTTCATTCACCCAACAATTAGTTGTCAAAACCTTACTTATTTACCAGGCATGGGGCTCGGTACAAGAGATTCAGCAGTAAAGAAAATAAACTCTGCCATTATGAAATTACTTCCTCTGTATCCATCCCTTCTTTTTTGAGCCCTGGATTCTGAAAGCCCATGGATCAAAAGAGACAATGGAAAATTCATGTTGCCCTACTATGCTGTATTTTAACCTCCCACTGTCTTAACCTCCTTCTTTCAACCTTTATAACCAAAAGAACAATTATGGTGTTTTCCTAAACAGAAGAACACCTTTCATCTTCATATGAATTCTGCCTCCTCTCTAGAATGAAGAAATGGTTCTAGTCTAATTTTTAAAACAATGTTTCCTTCTCTCTACCTTTGCCATTTCAAAATTCCACTTAATTGAAACCATTCCTCTGTTATAATATCACCAATGTATAATGATAATAGTATAAAATCTGCCTCTTGATGTTATGAGAACTAGATGTCCCACAAAACATTTAAATACAAGCACTTAACAATATTTCTGGGAAAAACTAGCTGAAATTTGTATGTATTTGAATCTAGACTACACAAATTCAGAAGTGTAACTTAGATTATTGACCAAGCGTATGTTTAAATGGTTATTTCATGCTCACAGTCAATAAAAAACATTATAACAAGCCAGCAAAGGGAATAGAAATAATACATGTCTTACTCCAACACTCCCATGTTGAATACTTGCTATCCGTATGATACTGTTACATATTTTAGAGAAACAAGAGGGAAAAGTGCCCTAGACTCCTTTATTTATATTCCCATTTCACCCCTCCTCAGAGACAAACTTCTTGAAAGAACAGTCATTGTTAAGTTCATTTCTTCATCTCCCATTTCTTCTTGATCTGTCTCCATCTGGCTTTAACCTCAACCACACCGCTGAAAGTACTTTTCTCAAGACCATGGCTGGCTTTTTGTTCCCTGTTTTACTTGACCATTCCATAATACTTGACATTGTTGGCCATTTCCATCTCTGAAACTGTTTACTCCCTTGGTTGTCAAAGAAACATACATTTTAGCTTTAGTTCCTTTCATGGGCTCGGAATTCTCTGCCTGCCACTTAAAGGTCGGGTTCCATCCTCAACTCTCATTTCTTACTCTCACCCTTTCTGACAGACCTCACTCACATCTGTCCTTTCCATTACCCTAGAATGTCTACAATGGTCAGTTACCTGTCTCTAGTACATCTCTTTTCTAAGCCTACAGAATCAAATTTTTAAGTACCTACTGGACTTTCTCCATCTGAATGCTACATTAATGTGTCAACTCCACCATGGTCTAAACTTGATGCATCATATTTCCTTCCTCATTTTTCCTTCCTTCCTACTGTCACCGCCCTCAAGATGCAATCCCCACTCAGGGCACCGCTATACCCCATCATCCTTGGCCAAAGATTTCAGAGTCATTCATGCAATCTTTCTTCTCCATCACCTTTCCACTCACTAGCTCCTGAAAATCTGATCATCTTAACACTACACGGCCATCTCGTCCTTGCCATGTACATCGCTACTATTTTTGCTCAGATCTTCAAACTTACCACCCATAAAATAATACAAGTGTTTCCTAATTGGTCTCCCTAAGAACAGACTTGTCATTCTAATCTATTTTTCATTATGTTATGACATTGATCTCTCTAAAGCACAAACAAGTCCCTCCTCATTTAAAAGATTACTCGCTATTCCCATTTTGTAATCATAAAATTCCAAACTGATCAGCATTACACACAACCTCCTGCATGACCTGCCTCCTACCTATCTTTCCAATCTCACCTCCCATCCTTTGTCCATGCCTCCGCCATACTGAAAAGCTTACGGTACCCTTGAGCATATGATATCATCATATTTCTTCACACATTTACACACACTGTTCTCCCTTCCAGATATGCCTTTATGATACCTTTGCCTACATAGTAGCCCTACTTGTCCCTTCAAGTGTAACTCAAGGATCTCTTCTCTTTGAAGCATTTCAAGAACCTCTAGAAAAAAGTCAACCCATGCTCTTGTGGGCTTTGAGAAATGCATGGGAAATAGACTCAATAAGACCTGACTTAGCTGATGTGAGGAGAGAGAACACCAAGCAAACAATTCTAGGGCTTTGAGCCTAGAAGTCAAGAATCATGGCAAGCCACTATTAGAGAAAAAGAAGGCTGAGGTTTTACCAGAAGGGTGGAGATCTATGAGGTTATTTTTTTTTTAAAGCAAACTCCTTATTGACATAGAACATATGTACAGTAAAGTGTAGAAGTGTCCGGCTTACACACACCAGAATGGCTAATATTCAAGAGACAGACAACATCAACACCTGCTGTTGGCGAAGGACTTGTAGCAACACTCATGTGCATCTGGAACATAAATCCTTGCACCATTTTGGAAAACAGTGGGGCAATATCAAAAAAAGGTAAACATATGCACACCCTAAAACCCAGCGATTCCTTTCCCAGGAATACATCCAACAGATATGCTGACATAAGTTCATCAAAAACATGTACAGGATGTTCAGAGCAGCTTAACTCATTATGACAAAAAGTAGAAATGATCCAAATGTCCATTAATCCTTGAATGGATGAATGAATTGCATTTTATTTACACATGGAAAACTATGTGACAATGAGAATGGGTGATATACCACATGTAAAAGTATGGATAAATCTCAAACATAATACTGAGGGAAAGAAGGCGACACAAAAGAGAACACACTATATGCTACGCAAAGTACAGATAAGGAACACGGCTACTCTACGCTTCTGGAGGGCAGGATGGAAAGTCAGTGACCAGAGAGGAGTGAAACAGGTGATTCTGGCGTGTCAGCAGGCTCTACTTCATTCCGTTGCTCATTACACAGTTGTGTTCCATCTGTGAAAGTCCAGCAAACTGCTCACCCAGGGTAAGTGCATTCTCTGTGTACTGAACCACAATGAAAATGTTTTAAGTGCACAGCTTACTGAATTTTCACTGAGTGAACATTCCCATGGAACTAACATTCAGCCAAGACACAGAACACTGCCAGCACCTCAGAACCCCTCATACTCCCACCCCATCAATCCCCACAAAACCAGCTCTATTTTGACTTCTATCCTGGTGGCAAAGACCTCACTTGTACCATTCAGTGCTATTTCCTCCATATCTAAAACATATATTGGCATGCTATAGATATTTTATAGATACATGTTGAAATAATTAACTACAGGCAAAACTGGGAAGTCAACCAAGACATCTGAAACCTTGACCCTGGCCAAGCCCATGAAATTAAAAGGATAAACTGAGGTAAAGAAGCTAAGAAGGAAACTGCAGTTCCTTGGAGAATGTCTATATTGAGAAGTAGGAAAAGCAATTCTGAAGAGTTGTCTGAAAATCAGTCGAACTATGTTTTCATTTCATAAAACTAATTTACTAGTTTCTTATCACCGTGTTGAACAGGTCTGTTTTGTATGATTAAGCAAATTATTGGTCAATCAAAAATATTTTATTCATGAAATCTTTTTGGTGACTATATTATAAGCGTCTTTGTATTCACAAACAAGGCTCTGAAATGTATGACTTAGGATCTGCATTGTCAACTTGAAAATAGAAAGAATTTCATCTTCCTTGCACCCTTTGGATTTGAGCTGTCAGCAACTGTGCAAAGAGCATCAAATCCATTAAAAATTTATAACATTTGAAACGCCCAACAGCCACAAAACTGATTTTTCTTTAACTCTGTGATTCATCCAATCTGATACTGAGCGTTCACCGTGTAGAAAGGAAGAAGCACCAGGACCCACTATGGGAGGTTGGCTTGCCTGTCCATTTGCATCTGCACAAACACTACCTCTCCCCACTGAGCCCCAGGACAGGAACGGCAGATGTCCAGGAAATAAACTGTTGTAAGTTATTACAAAATAAAAGCATACACAGGGGAGTGGACTTCTGCCTGCCCTAAGTTTCTCTGGCTGCATGTCTGGAGTGTCTTGAATGACGGCAGTACCCACATTCCCACAGGCAGCTCTTTCTTCTATAACTCCATTTACATTCTGTCCGAATGTCACTTCCAGCATTATTACAGTCCTTACTCTGGAGTTGCACCGTGTCCAGAGTTTGAAATAAGCTGTAAGATTCATTGTGTGATTGATGCTATGCTATGCAATTTATATTAATCTGTCAGCACAATTAGATTAAGTTCTTTGACTGGAGGGTAAGGCTCTGACATACCATTTGAATCACAAAAAGATAGTGTGGGACAAAGAAAGAGTGTAAATACTTAAATAGTTGTTTAATCAGGTTATTTTTACATTTAGAAATATTGCAAAATACCCCCAAATCTTGGATTTCCATTATGATAACTAAACTTAAGACTAGTTCAGAAAAAGCTCATAGTTTAGGAAAGATCATGATTAGCCATCCAGATGGATGGGAATTACACACCATCCACAGACAGTGCTGACTGAAAAGGAGGATGGCGGCTTCGTCTCATTAATCAGCAGAGACAGGGCAAGGACGCCCCTGCATGGCAAAGCCTCAGTGCACACCTCAATGCCAAGGCCTCCCTGTTACCTGCATCTTGTCAAGACAGAAAGACAAAGCCAGGCCCCCCTTAACAGGCCACGTGGCCAGAAGTCCAGGGCTGCTCCTCAACTGAGTATGCTCAGGTTATTTCCCGGGTGCCCATTTCTCATCTTCAACTGACTATGCTATTCTTAAATTTTTTTAAAGTAGCACAAGTGACAGAAATTGGGAAATTTTCAAAAAGTAGAAAAACAGAGATCATAAACATTCACCCTGTTACTGTTTGGATGTAGTTGATCTTTGCTGTGGATATTTTTACGTATGATGATTATATGGAATCTTTAAAGTTACTTAAGCTTTATAAATCAACAGGTATAATGCTATAAATAATACACATTTATTGTTCATTTTTTAATTTAAAAAAATCTTAAAGACAAAAATGATTTAAATCCATATAGACAGAGTTTTCTCTGTTGTTTTGCTGTCTGCTGACTCTTTCTGAATGCATCAGAATTAAATTCCAACGTTTTGACGTCTAATAGATAAGCCCCTTATTACCTAGTTTAGAGGGCTGACTGTGGACAGAGATATAAATCAAGCACAGAACATTCCACCAGTGTAAATCCTCCATCCTTGGTTTAAACAACTTTGACTGGCGTCCCAGGCTCCAGATATTACAAGGATGACCACTTCAGACCTTCTCAGAGCAGGCTGTGGGCACGGCAGGTAACCCAAGTCTTCTCGGAGTAGGCGGAGGGCAGCAAGTCAACCAGATCTGTAAACCAGCCCAAGTTCTGTGGTTTGAATAAATGGGCATAAACTGGACGAAGACATCAAGCATCTGTTCAGGAAAAAATCGTAGGTGCAGTGTTTTCCGGATCCCTCTACTGTCTAATCATGGCCTTCCCCAGAATCTGCACTTGGGGAAGTCAACATACTTTGTTATAATGTTCTCCTTTTTTCCAATAAGTATTTTACTTATTTATTTATTTATTTATTTACTTTTTTTTTTTTTGGATTAGTGGAGGTACTGGGGATTGAACCCAGGACCTCATGCCTGCAAAGCATGCCTTCTACCACTGAGCTATACCCTTACCCGACAATGTTCTTAAATTATAACACTTTTCTTCCTGAAAACCTGTAAGTGCTTCTCCACTATCTTCTGATGCCTCATTTTTCAGAGGAAAGATAGAGTTTATGAGCTTATTTCAGTGACAGGCAAGAAAAACTCAATATATTTAATATAACCAAAAAAGAAGTGTGGACTCATATACTGAAAGAGTCCAGCTGCCCCCAGGGGCACCCATGTCACTGAGATTGTGTTGTTTCACACTCTCCCCATTTCTACCCTCTTTATTATTAGCTTTATTCCCAAGCAAGCTTTCCATGTAGAAATAAAGATGGCTGTCTACAACGCCAGACACAAAGTGTGGTCACACAGAGATTTCTTTTTCCTGATATCTTGACAGAAGTCCAGCTAAGAATGTCATTGATCTGGCTTGGGTTATGCGTTCAGCCTTGTTCAGAGGATAGGTATCCTAATTAACTAGCTTGAATTCCAAGGTCAGTTTTGTACTGGGTGATACAGTGTCATCTGATTGGCAACCCCAGGCAGGAGAGCTCCCAAAATAAATGAAGGGCTATGTCACCTAAAAAAGGATGGAGAGATAGCGGGCTGCAGATACAGGTGGAAATTTCACTTAATTTGCATGTCTTGTAGATAAGCTTCTTTTCTCCTTAAAGTGCATAGATTGACAACCCATTTTCTTAGGAATCTTTTTTTTAACTAAAGCAATTTTTCAATTACGTCTCTTTTTATCCTATTTTTTTTTAACCTCAAAGCAATCCTAACTGCCTCTGATGCCCATTTCAACTCCACTATCACATTTTTTATTTCCTTGCATCCTCTCTTACCTCACCTGTCTTGTTTCCTCATGTTATCTTTTGGTTTTTCATCTTTCCTTCTTTCTAATTCCCCCTCAGGACTTCATTCTCTGGCTTGCTGCCGTCCATCTTATTTTGAATTCCTAACAGTTTTCTAAATTTCTCTTCTATTTCCTGATTTGCTTAATATTAGAAATTCAGTCTCCTTCTGGGCTTTCAGGGTAATACTGCTTTTAATTCTGCAGCTTTTCCCATTGGCGCTGTTGGTCTTGCTTTGGTTCTTATTTGCTTGTCACGTGTAAAGGAGACTCATCCATTTGTGGCTGCTGTCCCCAAGTAGGCTGCATGGATTACACTCATCTTCACTCTGCATCCATCTGGAGTATTTTTCTAATTCCATTCTTCTACTTATATTAAGATCAACTGACTGCTCTACACAGCCCTGGGTCTGCATCTCAATGTATAGCAAATATTCACCTGTCACTTGCACGCTGTAGTGAAATGAGAACTACCTGGGTCTCCACTCCTAGGGGATGCACACCCTGCTCCAAAGGGGTCTGTGCACAAATGCATATTCCAGGTGCATTCCCGTTTTACTTCTAGGGACCATCCCTTTGCACAGGGTTCTGCACACAACCACCTGCTCCCAGCCAACCCTCTAACTGCCAAGTATTTCTGAGGTCTGGTGTCCAGACAAAAATACAGGGGTTTACGACAGCGGCCTAGAAAAGATAACTCAGTCTTTGCTTTGGAGTCTCTGCCTAGCCTCAGAGACAGGAAGGGCAGAAGGAAGATCTTTGCCCCTACTTTCATGTGAACTAGCAGGCCTATGGTGTTCTAGGTAGCTCTATCAGGTGAAATTGGTCGAAATTCTTCAAAACTTATGGCAGTAGGTTAGCTGTTGGTTTTCAGAGGTACTAGGGTGAGAAGCAGGAAGGAATCATTACAGGAATTGAGGGTGGAAGTAATTTTCAAGTGGAAGGGCTTCCCACTGATTGAAGCTGAAATCCATTCCTAAACCATATGGCACGAAGCCTATGTTACCATTAAACAAATATTTTAATTCTGAAGTTATCCTTAGAAGGCCATTTGTTAAGGCCTTTTCTTTATTTTCTGAAAGTACTGCAGCTCCGCTGTTCAGGGCAAATGATACTTTTTCCTAAGTTTGAATGGTCCAAAGAAATGTAATTTCACGAGCACCCACAACAAAGCTCTTGCAAAGTTCCTGATTATGTCCACTGGGAAATTTTCTTCACATTACACCCCAACCCCTCCTCATGTTATGTTTCAAACCTGCCTTTTTCTTTTGAACCCCATTAATAGAGCAGCTTAGCCAGGACACTGGAAAAACAGAGCCACTCACTGGGTTTGTTACAGCGGCCCAACCAAGGGCCATGATGTCCATGCTGGGGGGTGGCAGCATTTAGACAAAGAACACCGTTCTCACTTACCATATGCTGTAAGCTTCATTTTAACCATCTAAGATCAATGTAATTATTTATTAAAATGTCATTATTTTGTGAAATTAGCCTTCCTTCTTTGCATAATAATTTTATCATTAGCCACTGTTAGAAAAAGAAAAAAAGAAAAGAAAATCTGATGATTGCTCTGTGGGACTTCCTCAGTTCTCACCAGGGAGATACACCCTGAGATGGAGACAGGCAGGGAGTTGAGGCAGCAGCATTTTTAAAATCAAGACCTTTGGGAAAGTGAAGGAAAAAGAAAAGGTGAACTGTGAGTTGGTGACACCAAGGTTTCTGCTGATCCAGTGGGACACTCTGGAGCTGGACGGTCCTTTGAAGTTGTCCTAAATTGAAGTAAGGGGACTGTAATAATAGAAAATAAAGAAAGAAAGAAACTGCCAGTAATTGAGTGTGAGTAGTTCTCAGGGAGAAGACATAAGCAAGGTTTCTCCCCTCACCAAGTGCATCTCCCAGACAGAGACGCAGCTGTCAACACCCCCCCGCAGGTATAGAAATGAGTGCCTCAGTCCCGAGACAGTATCTGAGCAGCACAGCACAGAGTCCTCTCCAAGGACACAGCTTCCATAGGATGGTGTGTCAGGTTGGCGAGGCGCAGCTGTATGTCCCAAAAATCCTGAAATTCTGATGACTTAGTAAAACAGTATATTATTTACTCATGCTCCCTGACCAACACATAATGAGTTCTCACTCATGTCACTTGAGGACCCAGGTTTATGAAGACTCCAAAACAGCGGGTATTTTTATGATCATTAAGGTAGAAGAACAGAAACATAATGAATCATGCACTACCCTGAAGAGACCGAGAAGTTAAGTCATGTCTCTTCCAATCATTTTTGTTGCCAAGTTATGTCACATGGCCTAAAATCCACTGGAAAAGCGTCCAGTAAAAGGGGAGAATCAGAATCTCTATGACCTGATGACCACCACAAAGAAACACTCATTTCTACACCTGCCCGGGGTCTATAGATATTAACTGACTATTGAAATATTGACATACCTTTTGTTAATCTTTGCACATATATTCTTTAATTGCAACTAAAGGATAATCCAAAGGAAAAGTACATTTGAGATCTATAAACTCAATTACAAAACTGAAGAGCTAAATATTTCCATAAAGCACTCTAATGAAGGAATTGCAAGAAAATACAAAGAAAGCAAAAGCGGATGACACTTAAGAAGAGACTGGAAACTCGGTACATTCTCTAATGCTTTTTAAGTCCCTGAAGTTATGAGCATAAAAATCCTCGAAACAAAAGCCTCTCTGTGTTTTGGAAAGAGTGGCAAAGCGAAGGTATGAGACATGTTGACTTCCTCATGCCATTGTACAACAAAGCAGGAGGAGGAAGAATCCTCAAATGGAAGGAATGATAGTAGCTACAAAAAAATAGAAGGGGAAAATGTGATCTTCTGCAAGGAAGAAAGAAAGTCCCTGGCTTTGGAACTAATACTGTGAAGCTGTTACAGCAGCTACAAGTACATAGTACACGTTGCCTTGAGAGTGTGTACTTGTGATGTGTGTATGTGCCCATGCATGTGTGTGTGTGTCTGCACATGGCTTCCCAGCATTCCACTCAGACAGCGACAGCATCATCCGGCCAGCCCAAGGATAAGCTAAGAGCCTGGCTGTTGTAATTACTTCCTCATATCTACTTTGAAAACATGAGGGACCTTTTCCACAAACGGTGATGGGAAAACCAGACATTCACATGTAAATGAATGAAATCAGACCCTAATCTTACACCACTCACAAAAATTAACTTGAAATGGATTAAGACCTGAAACTATGAAACCCCTGGAAGAAAACATAGGGAAAACGCTTCATAATATTACTCTAGGCAATGGTTTCTTGGACATGACACCAAAAACACAAGCAACAAAAGCACTGACAAACAGAACTACCTAAAACTAAAAAGCTTCTCCAAGCAAAGGAAAAAACCAACAAACTAAAAAGGCAACTTGCTGAATGGAAGAAAATATTTGCAAACCATATATATGATAAGAGGTTAATATCTAAAATATATAAGAAACTTATGCAACTCAATAGCAATAAATAGATAAATAACCTGATTTTTAAATGAGCAAAGAACTTGAAAAGACATTTTCCCAAAAAGACATAGAAACGGCTAACAGATACATGAAAAGGTACTCAACATTATCAGTTATCAGGAAAAAGCAAATCAAAACAACAATGAGGTATCAACTCACACCTGCTAGAATGGCCATCAGGAAAAAGACAGGAAGTCAGTGTTGGCGAGGACATGGAGAAAAGGGAACCCTGTACACTGCTGGTGGGAATGCAAACTGGTACAGCCACAATGCAAAACAGTCTGGAAGTTACTCAGAAAATTCAAAATAGAACTACCAGATGATCCAGCAATCCCACTTCTGGGTATTTATCCTCAAGAACTGAAATCAGGATCTCAAAGAGACATCTGCACTCCCATGTTCACTGCAGCATTATTCACAATAGCCAAGATGTGCAAACAACCTAAGTGTCCACTGACACAGGAATATCCGGTACACAAAATGTGATATATACATACATAAAACACTATTCAGCCTAAAGAAAGAAATCCTGGCACTTGCAACAACATGGATGAAACTGAAACACATTAAGCTCAATGAAATAAGCCAGTCACAAAAGTACAAACAATTTCACGATTCCACTTAAACGAGGAAATGCACAGAGAAGCAGAGAATCAACTTTTATTACTTTGGAACTGAACTATCAGGAAAGTTTACACTGCTCTAAGTGGCAGGGGCTGGGGGAGGGGAGATGGGAGCTGCTGTTGAGTCAGGAGGGGAGGTGGGAGCTGCTGTTGAGTGGGGAGGGGAGATGGGAGCTGCTGCTGAGTGGGGACAGAGTTTCAGTTATATAAGATGAGTAGGTACTAGAGATCTGCTGTCCAACATTGAGACTACAGTTAACAATTCTGTATTGTGCACGTAAGATTTTGTAAAAAGTGTAAATCTCATGTCAAGTTGTTAAGTGTTCTTATGACAATTCTTAAGAGAAAGAGTTTTTTCTGTTGTCAGTAATAAAAACAGAATACGTATTTGAAAAACCCAAACAGAAATCCACTAAGAAAAACTATTTCAGGTTTGCAAAGTAATTAACGGTACACACTGGAACAAGACATGTGATCCGGGTCTTACTGAAGCATGACTTGATGGGGGTCAGAGTCCTGACGTGGCTTTAGGTATCTGCAGTCCTCGCCACTGCTTTCCCATCCTTCTGGTAGACCTGGCCCCCGCCAGAGACCACAGCAGGGAATGTCAGTTTGCATTTGCTCAGTCCTCTTATGACCGAAAGTTCTTGGCTAGACTTCCTAATGTTGCTGCTGAGGGCCTCAATTTTCTACCAACTGTTTTCTCTGCCTGGGTACTTTTACCGTCTGTGATCCACTCCTATTCTTGAACAATTTAATTTCCTCACGTTGACGATTATCACGTACTTCTTCTAGGTGTACTGGATATTATGCAAAAGAAGCACTCTCTGTAGGTCACTTAGAGCAGCGTATAATTTCCTGATAGTCCCATTCCAAAATAAAATATAGACAGCAAATAAGTCTACATACACACACTGCGGCAATTGCTTTTTTCCCAAAGCATATCCTCTGATTCCTCAATTTCTTCCCACTTGAGGGAGTCAGTAAATGTGGGAGGGTGGAAGACAGATATTTCTTTTCTGCTAAACTTCATCACAAATTTACTTTTTTCTTGCTCTTTTATAGGAAAGGCTAATGAGAATCATTAATCATCGTGTTAACATTTGCATCAAAGGAAGAGTTTAAAGTAATGAGCAGTAAAAACATAAATGAATATTTTATTTCTAAGTGAGTTTTCCCCTTGAGTTTCCTGAATTGTTCATTTTCAGGGTCAAATGCCAGGCTGTGTTTCCCACTCTACAGCAATGAGAAACGGCAGATAGGAAGAGGACTGGCACACACTGCAAATGACTAACATGCATCATAAGACTATGTTGAAGATTGAAAGTTAAATATTACAGGTTTCAGGTGGTTTTATGTTTACTGTGTAAACTCTAGTTCTATAATCTGAGAACAAGTAACTATTCATTTTGAACTTTTTTTTTATAGATTCCATCTCAAATATAGTTCCCCCCAAATTTGCTGTATTCAGATTGTCTTAACACTGTCTGTGAATTGTGTTCCCTTGACAAAAGCACGTGAGAAGTTTAAAGGATAATGATTTTCTAAAAATACCAATAATTTGCACTTTCTTTTCCATCTCAAAGCAATTGGATTTATTACATATTTTTATCCACTTGTCAGGCATGGAGAATGTGGTTACCAAGAACTCTCAAATCCTTTTGTGCTTTCAAAATGAAATGATCAAACCAAAATTAAATCGATAATTTAAACGACACTGCGTGTGTCCTCAGTGAGACAATGGCATCAAGCATGCGTTCTTCCTTGAAACCAGAGGATCACTTTATATTCTCTAACTTGACTCATCCGACTGTATTTCAGGCTTTCAGTAAACGGGATTGTGGCCAACACCTTTGCCCAGTTTCTTCAGAGAAGAGAACATAGTCCATGAGTCTGAATATATGGATTAACTGTCCATCATTATTAGGGCAGTTCCTCACCTGACATTTGATCAATAGCACAGAGTCTTGCTCACTTGTCTTGTCACAAATCTCATTAAATAGCTTCTAAACGTAACCACACACAACAAAGAGAAAATACATATCTATTTTTTCCCAGTCAGTAGTCTGAGTTGCAGTCATGTAAAATACAAAACTACCTCAGTCTTTAAATGCTGGGAAAAGGGGCTAAGTCCTTTATGCAATACGGCTCTCAGAAATGTCTAAGTGAAGCACCCCTGTTAACCAAATCTAAAAGGTCAGTCTAAATAGTTTAGCCATTTGTGAAAAGATAACATTCTGGAAGAGTCTTTCCTACCAATTTGGAGTCTCCTTTAGATTCTGTAAGAGAGGGATAATAATAATTCTTTCCAGGTGTGATATTCAAACTATCTAGCTGCTGATATGATGTGGGTTCCAACCAATGAGAAAAGGCAGTGACAACTCACACTAGCCTTAGACCAGTGAGCCCCACCCAGGGGCATCAAGCAGCCTTGCCTCGTCCACAGGACTGGTGGGATTAGGAGATTAAAAAGCAGGGCCCTGAGCAGAGTCTGACACACTGGATATTCTGAAAATGTCAGCATTTTCCAAATGAGGTCTCCTGCCACAGTAGGGCTTTAATGCAACTATATGCATAGTTCTGGAGAGCTTCCTCTAAATATTAAATGCACTAAAGATTAAATAGTGACACAAAGTTATCTGGAAAATGGCTGTGAATACGTCAGTAACTAAGTCTTCATTTATGATCCAAGGTAGGAATGGACAGAAAGTTCCATGCCAGGCACAAACCAGAGTCAGAGATGCAGGTAGGAGCATCGACACCAATGGACATGAAGGCTTCAACAGCTACAGGTCACTCACAACCAGCAGGGAAAGAGGGTGGGGAACTCTGCCTTCACGACTACAGGGCCCGTCTTTAAACACGAAGGAGTCAGCAGAAGGGAACTGGATAAAAATTCACAGCTGTACCTCACTCATGGTCAATGCGGCTTTCACTAAAAATAAATTCTTGGAAGAATGGAAATACCCAATTTACTAAATGATTCTTCATCGAGTGTCTCCCAAAACCAAGTCCTCCTGATACACTGAAATTTCACTTGATTTTCAGAGATTTAGAGAGAATATTTTCAGCAACACACATATCTAATAGACAATGCACACATCCACAATCTTATTTTCCAGAAGGAAATGCCAGGACCTGTGGCTGTCCCAGTTGCTATGGAGACCACAAAGCCCTTGGATGAAGTCCACCGTCCAGAGCTTTGAGGAGAACGAAGCCAGCGGCTGCAGGATTCAGAACCTGACTGCCATATGGGTTCTGCAGCTGCCAGACCAGAGATCCTAGAGAAGGCCCGGAGAGGAGGGCAGGGTGGGAAGAGAATTCTACTTCTTTTGAAAAGAGAGGAAAAGAAAAACAAACAATGGGGGAATGGTTGATCTAAATGCAATTACACTACTTAATGAATCCACCAGAGCCCACGATATTTTAAACCATCTCAAATGATTAGGAAATTAATTCTAGCATGACTTTAGTCAAAGAACATTATGTGATGAATTCACACAATCTGAATAATTGCAGCTATCAGCTGAAATAACAGCAGGAAGATGAGTAAATAGGTCAGCTATTCTAGGAGATAAATGTGTATCCCCTGATGTCTTCCGCACAACTTTTTGTAAAAAGCAGACAGTAGCATTTTCCTAATTGTTTTTAAACCTTTCTGCAGAGGTTATATGTCGGAAATTCAAGAGCTGGCTGATAATAATCTCCCGTGACCGATTACTTTTCACCACAAAAGGAGCAAATTACATTTCAGAGATTTCTTTTCTTAGCTATTATTGAACATTATGGAGAACAGGTGTGTGGGCAGAAGAGGCGTCTTTAACACAGCTTAGGATGAGGGCAGACTCTCTGTAAACACTAAGAGAAATTTTTAAAGATCAATTGTGAAACGGCTTATTAAATCACTCTCTAGATATTTAGTGTTTAGCACTGAGCATCTAGGAATTGAAAGCACAGGGTGTGTACCAGAAAGCTTTGCTTTGTTATTGGTTATTTTTTAGGTTTTTTCTTTTTTGGACTGGAGAAATTATGAACTGATGGGGAGACATGCTGTCATATGCACTGGACACTTTTTTTTTAATCTTCAGTTGAAGAAATCAAAGCCAAGCAAATGCCCTTCCAAGTGTGAGGTCATAGTTGAGTATTTGTTGGCCAACAGCCACGCCGTTAAGTCATTCCTGGGAACCGTGCTGTTTCAAGGCACTGCTTGTGGATAGAATGGACGGTACAGCATTGCCCCTACCACCCATCCCGCCTGAAGTCAGATAAGGAGTCTATGCACGCAAGGCAGTGAGATCCAATGCTATGGACCTACGTCAGCATCTCCCCTTCTAGTTAGCGCTGAAGTGTCTACTTCGGTCTCTTCAACATTTTGTCCTTATTACTAAGCACCCATAAATTCCTAGCACTAAAATAGATGTTAGGAAAGAGGGAATAAACAATAAGCCACCCCCTTTGTCTCAGAGAGCCAAGAGTAAAATTGGGTTTGGGTTGTTAAAAGGGGTATTTGTGGAAGAAAATCCAACTTCTCTAATTCTCACCATGGAAATGCCTTGGAATTGCAGAACGTTAGAGCTGAGAAAAGATCTCAGAGGCCAAAAGCACCAAACCTTCTTGCTTCACTGATGACAAAATTAAAACTCAGGGAATGTAAGCAATTTTCTCCACAAATGCTGTTGTCTAGACAGCAGTGCAAGCTACCCTGTACACTGGAGGAAGGACCTGGTCTTCACGGGCTCACAGCCAAGTGCCTACCCATGAAGGATGCACATTCCATCAGGAACTCTCTCTGCCCTGCTTTGGAGCAAGAGCTCTGCTCCTCAGTACTCAGCCAAAGCTGAGCACGGAATGGGAACCTAAGTAACAAAGTCTGCTATTGTGACTGGCAAGCAAAAACCTATTGGAAAGACGACTGATTACTGGTTCACATGAATCTGAAATAACAGACAGTTATGGTTATTTATGATCTCCTACCTTATGTTCCACAAGACTTTATTAGCACAAATTAAAAAGTGCCTCCAATCTAATTTTTAATTTAACGGCTTCCCTGCAATTGAACTAAAGTTCAATAGTTGGTTAAACTAAATCAAGAATTTTCATCACTCACCCAGTAGTACAATACATTGCATTCCACTCGCGTGATCTTATTATAATACAATTTCCCACTTGCTGAGAAAGTATTCTGTGCAATGCACTGTGTGAGTAGCTTTATTTACATTATTTCTTATTCTTACAGCTATTCCAAAAGGTAGGAATTATTATCCCCATTTTTTAGATGCATGACTTTATTTTCAGAGGGATGAAGCAATTGGGCCAAAATCAGTGTGTGGGCAGTTACAAAGTTAACCTCAGAGCCCTCATGCTCCAAAGCCAGATTCTCAACCAGGCATCATAGCTTCCATACCCTGCCCATTCTTCCACAGTCAAAGAAAATTAATTATTCACTTATTTTAAAAAGATTACCTATGTCAGCATACTGGAAAGATAATTAAAGATCATGCTGGAAATTCCACAAATGTCGATGAATAATTAAGTCTTTCTAAGACAACTAGAAATTGGAAGCTGACCTCCTGTGCAGCATGAATACAGTTCCAGGTTATCTAGTTGAAAAGGAAAATTGGCAGTTGGTGATCACAGAATGTTTGGAGTAATTTCAAATCAGCCCACACAGAGGAATAAGAGATGAAACCCTCTGTAAATAGGCAAATATTGATTAAATATATTCCAGGGCAAGACCCAGGACTATGAAATTAACAGAACACAGAGGCAGGGCAAACTTGAGACCTTTCCCTCATACAGACTGATCAGTGCTTTTCAAAAGACAGAGCCAGAGTGATGATGTGAAATTTTAACATCAACTCAGCAGGGTCCCTCCTTTCAAACACCAGATGTCCTCTTTATTTCATCTTCTGCTCAACCCCGATTGTTTACTCCTGGGAAGACTGCATAGGCAGTTACAAAGCCATTCCCTTTGGCGTCTGCCTAATTCCCTCACCAGAAAACACATTAAAAAACAGTACTGGCGATGAGCAATATGACCAACACATGCACCCTGACGGATGAACAACTGCGTGCAGGGTCACAGGGCTCTGTCATCATAGGGCACTGAGGGAACTGTGATGTGTCTACGTTTGACATCTCCCTCGTTGCCTCCCTTTTAGATTATCACAGCCAAAAACAAAGAGCTATGATATGCTTTCATCTACCTCCTTCTCCCTGGGTGGGGTGAGGTAGGGAAGACGTCACAGATTCAGGCAGGGGTGGGCACACCGTGGCCCCTGGGCCAAATCCAGCCCAACACCTGTTTTTGTAAAGAAGTTTTATTGGCCCAAGGCCACACTCATTCGTTCACATAATGCACATGTGGCTGCCTTCCTGTTACAAAGGCAGAGTGGTATCATCGAGACAGAGACTACAAGGCCCGCAAAGTTGAAAATACGTACTACCCGGCCTTTTACAGAAAAAATAATGTGCCAGTCCCTGTTAGGAGCTGGAAAGAAAAGACCCTGGCCCAGAGAAAACACGTGTGAATAACCAAGACAAAATGAGAAACCTAAACTCATAAACACAGAGAAGAAAACAGGAGGGAATGATGTGGGCAAGATGGCAGAACAGGAGTTTTCTCCTACCTTCCCCAGATGGAACACTGATTCTGACCATCACTCACGAAGACAGCACCTCTGTGATGTCCAGGAGTCCAGTGGAGAAGCTCCAGCACAGCGCTGGAGGGGAAAAAAAAAATCTGAGGTTAGACACAATGAAGAGGGAAGAGGAACAGTTTGATTTTACCCCGTCATCCCTTCCCCAAGGCAGTGCGGCTCAGCCCCAAGATTTTTCCTGGGGCAGAGAGAGCCTGTCAGTGAGCACCTGGCCTCCCCAGATGCGCAGGGCACTGCTAAAGAGACCCCGCTCCTTCCTGCCTGATCCAGAACACGGAGAGGAGGTGGGTGACTTGGGGAAGGGGTGGCTGAGAGATCGGCGGTCGGGGTTCTCAGAGGAGGACAGTGGGGCACAGACCTCACCACCTGCTTCATGACTCCATCAGGAAGCTGACACAGGAGGTCCTTGTGGGCGCCTAGCCTAGGGATGCCCCCACCCGGCCCCTGGGCACCTCCCCAGGCTCTGTGTGCCTCACCCGCACACCCTCACACTGTGGCTGGCTTCCCCCGGCTGGCTCTGCGGCACTGGGAGAAACACAAACGTGAGCACTCAGCACCTCCCCGGAGAAAGAAATGGGAGGCTGTCAGCCGTCAACCTGGCTTTGCAGGATCAAGAGAAGGCAGGTAGTCTTAAGAGTTCCTGCCCCTCTCCCGCAAGAGGGCCTGAGAAAGCCTCAGAATCCCCAGCAGGGCTGACAGAAGATATTTCTCTTCCAAAGCCAGTCAGTAAAGACTGGAGGAGGTGACTGCTTCTTCAAAAGTGAAGACAGCAACACAAGACTTCAAGGCACATGAGTGATCAAGGAAACATGGCCATGAAGAACACATTAATTTTCCTGTAACCAACTCTAAGGAAATGGAGATCTGCGATTTGCCCAGTAAGGAACTGAAAATAGTCATTTTAAGGAAGCTCAGTGAGCTACAAAACACAGAAAGACAATTCAGCAAAATCAGGAAAACTATACAAATAAAAAGAGGAATTTAACAGAGGGATAGAAATCATTAAAAGGAACCAAAGGGAAATTCTGAAGCTTAAGAATACAAGGAATGAAATGAGAAATGCAATGGAGAGCTATTTCATGAAAAGGCAGTGAAACACCAAGAAGGAATAGTCTGTTTTGAAGGCACTGCCTTTCACAGGAAGGCAGCTTTCCACACCCACTACACCCACCGCTGGGCTTACATCAGCATAGCTACTCCAGGGAAACAGAGATAGTAATCACGTAACGCAGAGCAACGAAGAACGGAAATACCAACCAAATTCCTGACTAATGCCTGTGCTGTAATTGCCCTCTTAGGTACAAAGTGAAATGGTTTGTACCCACATCCAATTCAGATTCGTGTATTCATAATGTAACTTTTCTGTGTGTGTATGTATACTTAAAACCTTTACATATTTAAACTATTTTTGTGTATGTATATATGCATATATATTTCAATAAAGACAAGATGTATTTGTACAGAAAGTGAATTTGTAAGAATACGGATTTAGCTTATTTGGAAAGAATGATTTAGTTGTGCCATTCCTAAATACCGCTGATTTGTTCAACAAGCACATTCAACAAATACTCCATGTTAGGCATGATTACAGGGTCCAAGATGCACTGGTGGAAAAAACAAAACCGACAAAAATGTCTCTATTTTTTTTTTAACTAGTTTACATTCTAGTAGGGACGGAGAATAAACTGACAGTAAGCAAAATTAAAGTGTCTACTGTCATGTAATATTACACAAATTTAGTGGCCTAAAATCACACACATTTATAAGTTCACAGTGTGTGGGGGGAGGAGGCTGAGCATGACTGAACTGCACCCTCTGATGCAGTCCCACGGGCTGCGACTTCATCTGAGAGCCCACTCAAAGGCTGCACTGGGGAAGAATCTGCTCATGTGGCTGTGGGTAGAATTTAGTTGCCTGAGGGATCCTGGATCTCGGGCCTCGGTTACTTGCTGCTACGGATGGAAGGTCTCCCTCAGTCCCTGGTCACAGAGGCCTCTCCCACAAGGCAGGCGGCTTCATCAAAGCCAGCAGTGAAGATCTAACAAGCCAGAGGCACAGTCTTTTGTAACCTGAGCAGAGAAGTGACATCCCATCCCTTTTGCTGAATTTTTCTTTTAAGAAGTGAGTCACAGTCTACACTCAAAAGGATGAGATCACAGAGGCTATGATGATCAGGAGGCAGGGACCATCAGGGGCCCCCTTTAAAGCCTGCTTACCACAGCAGGGCATAACGTGCAGGGCCTGGTGGGCCATTGGGAGGAACTGGATTTTACTAGGATGCAACGACAATTTATGAGAGGCAGCTCAGGATTTACTGAGTTGTGATGTATACTGACCAAGTGTCTACTTCACCACCATCCACACTGCTCCCACGAGACCCCACAACTTCCTTGTCTCACGGACAAGGACAGTGGTATTAATCTTTCCGCATCCTGTGCTGTTCTTACACCCACTGCGACGGGTCCTGATTACACAGGCTTTTCCCCAGTCACCGATAATCTCTCCCTGTATTTCTCCTTCACATAAGTTTTCCCCCCAACTGTCTCTTTCCTGCTGAGATCCATTGATCATGGTCCTCTCCCTCTCGTAGCCAACAACATCACTACCAGACCGTTCATACCATTATTTAGCATCTTGGGAAGTGAATCTTTCATCCAGTTCAAAATAGGGAACACAGAGTTACCACAACTAAACTAAATGGAAAGGTTATTCTCTGACTTTTTTTGCATGTGCTAAAAATAGCTGGAGCAGAAAGTCAGTGACCCTGAGTACGATTTAACCTGTCAGCTACACTCGGTCAAATCCCTGTTTTGCTGTGGGCCTTCCCAGTTCCTCACAGAGCCCAGACACTGTCCTTCTACCCTGCTTTTCTTTCCACACCCCCTTTACACTCACATTCATGCCTCACTTTCTCTATTACTGATCACTCCATCTCCCCAGAAAGCTGGGTCCACTGGCTAACAACACGGACGTTTACAATCAGTTTCCTCCATGAACAGATGCTTTTCCCACCCAGCCGGCCTTTCGAATGCCCTCCCAGGGATCCCTTGCTCCCCAACCTCCACATCTGGACGTTTCCTTTTTTGCTGGCATATGAATAAATAATACTTGGAGCAGTATTTTGGAGGAGTCCTCCATTTCTGTGCTGAGACCACATGAGAGTGATCAAGGATAACATCATAATGATACAAATTTTAAAATATGGCTGGGTTGGAAAGGAGCATCTTGAAATATTTACGCAAATTTAAGAGGTGACATCTTCATTCCTTAAAGTCCTTTCAAGCCATCTGACCACATCGGCCAGCCACGAGGCGTTTTTGGAAGCTGAAGAAATGAGTTGTTAGGATGCTCTTTCCTTAACAGGAGGTTTTGTTGTTGATATTTTAGGGGGAAACATGATTTCAGAAATTGCTAAAAACGCTTTTCTAAGATTTATTCCTCTCCTCATGATCAAAATAAGCGCGGCAATGTCTGTATTTGCCAGAAAAAGGGACAATATTTTCCCTCAGGTTTTGAAACCCCTTGAAAACCTCTATAACCTGCTGCTGTTTTTATAGTAATCGAAGCTAAATTGGGGCTGAGAGAAAAATGAAGCATGCGGTACAACTGAAGGAATTCCATCGCAAGACTGCACAGATTTTCCAAATGCTCAGCTTTTCCCCCTGGTGTAAATACAGCCTTTTTCATGAAAATTGAACAAACATTTTTCTAAATTTGTCTCTCAGGAGCAAGCCTACTCTGCACATCACAGAACATTTTATCCTCCAAAGATAGGCTGAAAGCTCTAAATTACTCATTATATGGCTTAACAAAAGAAGCTCATTGTTAGTTAATTGGAGATAATATGGCCTTGTTCCCTGATGCAGATATATTAAAGTTGCTGGATATTTCTGGAGTTAATCTCTTCTGGAAAAAACTCTCAGTCATAAAATGTATTTTCTTCTGATAAGACATGAGGTAGCATGAAATAAATATAGGACTTGGAGCTGAGAGGATTAGAATACTGAAGAGGAGAGGACGCTGTCTCTGAACAACTTGCCAAATCAGTTCTCCCGAATGGTATGCAACCTGGTCACCCCAAAGAAAAATATCCCAATTAGCTGGACCTCACGGGGGCAGTGCTAGGGTGAGGCAAGTGCCTCGGGTGCAAAATTTCAAGGGGTGCCTCACTCGCCTCGCCCTAGTCCTGGACCCAGCTGGACTTCTGAGCTAAACTGAGCTAAACATCTGACTCCCTAAAACTGCCTCTTCTCTAGAATGAGTCATTTAACTGCTCCCTTGTTTTTGGACTTCTCTCCTATTTATTTTGTTCCCTGGATCTTTTACAACTAAATCCATTACAACTAAAATACAGATAGTGGATTCCTACAGATAATGGACTGCCTCTGGGCATAAATAACGCCCAGAAAGCCATGGCTACTGCTGTAAGAGGCTTTTACTTTTACTCCTAAAGGGAAGAGAAAACATGCATTCCTTCCTCCTCAGAAAATCCTTGCTTGCACTCTCCTTTGCCCTTCAAACTAGGGTCACGATTCCTCATGCCAAATGTCACCACGTCACCTGCTGTTCACTTTCCAGCTCATGACAAGCACTCTTCTTCACACATCACTGGAATGAAAGCCCTGAAACCATGTGAGACCTCCTAATTCATCGTAAACCCAGGACTTGAAGGATCGTTGAATGTCATTGGCCTGAGGCTCTTTGATGACTGAACACCCCTCCTTTCTCGGGCCTGTGTCCTCACAGTCACCATGGCTTCTTCCAGTATTTCCGATCCCTCCTCCTTCGACTTACATGGCATCACCTTTTTTTTTTTTTTTTAATCTATGAACTTCTTCCTAATGTTGACACAGTTTGGAATCAGAACTCTCTTCTCTTGTTGCTGTAAAGAATCTCCCCAGTCAATCCCAGCTGCTTACAAAAGCCTACTTCCTTGGCAAACACAACTGACTTCACAATCTTCATCCATGGCCAAACTTTTTCCACTGGGAACTCCGTTGTCCTCCCTCTTTAGATACATTTATTAAATTACTAAGTTCCTAGGCATTGTGAGTGCACAGACGACCCAGGCGACCTCAGACCTCAGACTGCAACCTGGCGGAGAATGCTGATGAGTCTGGAGGAAGTTACAACACAATGTGTGTTATAATGAAAGCATAAATCGGATGCTCTAGGGCGATGCTGCTCATACTTCGGTGTGTAAACAAAACACCTGGGCCTCTTGGTAAAAGAAAGATCATGATTCAGAAGGACTAGGGTCTTCAGAAGGTCTGAAGATTCTGCATGTCAACCAGCCTCCCACGTGGGGATTTGCTGGTGGTCCATGGAGCACACTTGGAGTAGCCAAGTTTGGGGAGACTCCCCCAATCCTACCTTCGTCTGTGAAGTCAGTCAGGAAGTGATGCCTGAGGTCAAGTCTTGAGGACAGCCTGAGTGTGCCAGGGGAACAAATGGGGAAAGCCAATCTGGGGGGAGGAAGGAGCATGGTCAAAAGGGCAGGCGCATGAAAGCATGGCGACTTGGGAGAACTGTGCCTGGAGCCCGTGCAGCAGGGGTGGGAAAGCCATGTGGGTGGAGTGGGTTGTGGAGGAGGTGGAAATAGAAGGAAGTAGAAACTGGGTGATGAAGGGACCTGTGAAATATCCTAGGGGGGACACACCCAGAATGAAAAGCAGGGCATAGTCAGAGAGAGGAGCACTGACAACCAGCCAACATCTGTGCTGAGCACCCTGAGGGTCCAGGGCACTTGTCTCCCGGGTCCGGGCCCCCTTCCAAAGGCAGCAGTGGCTGTGCTGGGTTCCCTTATGCCACTAAAGCACAGCTACCGTGCCTGGGGCTCCTTTTGGTTGACACTGTGAAGAGTTTTCTTAAACCTCTGACTTGCTCAAGACAACTGCTTCAGTGATTAAAGATTATTGTGATATGTCCTCAAAGAGTGTGGACTGAAAACAAATCACCAAAACATACAAATTCACCCCAGAACAAGTCACGTAACCTCTGCTAGTGAATGAATGAACAGAACAGGAAGGTACTTTGGGTACGAACTAAGCAGAAAACAATCAGTACTGTTTAGCGTTCTCCAAAAGAAACAGAATGTGAGCGACATGTGATTTTAAGTTTTCTAGTAACCATGTTTAGACGCCAAGAGAAACACGTGAGATGTATTTTAATAATACACTTTATTTAACCCAATGTATCCAACATATTATCATTTCTACACATAATCAGCATAACACTACTGCCAAGATGGGTCACACTTCCTGTGCACGAGGTCTTGGAAACCCATTAATGTATTGCGTACTAGGTCACGTCTCAATTCAGACTCACCCCTTTCCAAGTGCTCAGGAGCCCCGATAACTGGTGGGTGGCTATCATGCTAGGCAGCACAGGTTTAAAGGGTGTGCAGTTGACTCAATCTGCATCCACTCCTTAATCTAATCTACACTCACTGTGCGGGCGTAGTCAGGTCACTCCACCTTCCTGATACCAGCCTGCTTCATCTCACACTGACACAGCTGGCCCAGGTCCACATTCCCCAAGTGGTAAAGCTCAGCTCCGGAAGGCAGGGCATGGTGGCCAGAGGCACAAGCGCTTCACGGGATGGGAGCAGGGGATGAACACATCCTGGATGGTGCCATCTGAAAGTAGCTCCTCGCAGTCTACGAGAACGGGAAGCACCACACTTTCAGATTGCTAAGTCACCCAGACTAACACTGAGCTGCTACTCCTGGGGGCTTGTGGGCACAGTTTTGGATTTGGAGGATTTGGGGCTTTGGGGTGTTTTTTTAGGATTCCGCAAATAATGCGGAAATAAAGCAATGACTTGTGTGTTAGTCACTTGATTGAAACAGGCATGCTCACTGCACTCAGATGGTACCGAAACAAGTCTGTAACCCAAGAGCTGCCTCTGCACTGTTTAAAGTTAACTGAGCAACAATCATGTCTTTAAGCACAGAGGAACACATGCGGTGACACACCGAACACTGCTTTAAACTAAGGTCAGCTCCACCGCTAGAGAGAATGACAAAAAGAGTTCACATTTCCTTTCTTCTCTTCTTCAAATGATCAGCAAAATACACTTGATTACTCAGTTTCTTAAAGAAAGTCTTTTTCATTTGTCTTGTTGGTTTTTCATGTTCCATTACAGGGTTGTCTTCTAAATGCCAAACAAAGCGATAAACAAGCTGGAGGCCAGGGTTCCATATCGGCTCTGGAAGCCCAGTGTTTGGCGGGACACGCAGCACACAGTTGGCACTCAGCGTATGCTCATCAAGGACATGAGACAGCACCACCGTAGGCTCCCTTACATTGACCACACGTGCCCACAGTAACACACACATGCTCCCGAGAGGAGGGGCTGTACACTGAGGTCTTCTCTGCCATCACCAGGTACGGATGAAGAGCCAGAAGGGAGAAGGCAGCTGAGCAGAGTTCCAAAGGAGGCTCACGGACAGCCCCCGTCCACGGCCACCACCCGGAAGGCAATGAGACAGAAGGCAGCCTGTTCGTCTTTCTCCCTAAGACCTGGGCCAATCACTGCAGCACTTTCTACCTTAACAAACGCCTTTCCTGTCGATTTATTTTACTTTACTCTAAAATCTTTTTAAACATATACACACATAATTTTACACAATGCCCAAAGGTGATTATCTCATACATGTTAGCTGACTGTTGTAGCAGTACTCTGTGTACTCTGTGTACGTGTGTGTGTGTGTGTGTGTGTGGTTTCGCTTGTCTTCCCCTTCCACTCATAACATTCCTTTTCTTTTTTTTTCAGTTTTTTACATTTATTTTTTTAACATTTTTTATTGATTTATAATCATTTTACAATGTTGTGTCAAATTCCAGTGTTCAGCACAATTTTTCAGTTATTCATGGACACATACACACTCATTGTCACATTTTTTTCTCTGTGAGTTATCATAACATTTTGTGTATATTTCCCTGTGCTATACAGTGTAGTCTATTCTACAATTTTGAAATCCCAGTCTATCCCTTCCCACCCTCCACCCCCCTGGTAACCACAAGTCTGTATTCTCTGTCTGTGAGTCTCTTTCTGTCCTTTATTTACGCTTTGTTTTTGTTTGTTTTTGTTTTTGTTTTTTAGATTCCACATATGAGCGATCTCATATGGTATTTTTCTTTCTCTTCCTGGCTTACTTCACTACAGAACTAGAAAAAATCATAATAAAATTCATATGGAACCATCAAAGACCTAGAATTGCCAAAGCATTACTGAAGAGAAAGAAAGAGGCTGGAGGAATAACTCTCCCAGACTTCAGACAATACTATAGAGCTACAGTCATCAAGACAGCATGGTATTGGTACCAAAACAGACATATAGACCAATGGAACAGAATAGAGAGCCCAGAAATGAACCCACAAACTTTTGGTCAACTCATCTTTGACAAAGGAGGCAAGAATATACATTGGAATAAAGACAGTCTCTTCAGCAAATGGTGTTGGGAAAACTGGACAGCAGCATGTAAAACAATGAAGCTAGAACACTCCCTTACACCATATACAAAAGTCAACTCAAAATGGATTAAAGATTTAAACATAAGACAAGATACGATAAACCTCCTAGAGGAAAACATAGGCAAAACATTATCTGACATACATTTAAAAAATTTTCTCCTAGAAGAAATAAAAGCATACCGTTCCTTTTTACCGCCGACTCTGATGCCACCGCCCTCCCTGGTAACCCAGGCGAAGAATCTAGACGGTATCGTTCACGTTTTCCTTCATAATTATACAGACACACAGAATTTTGTCCTTGTCTTAAAAAATGGAATATTACAGAGTATTACACATACCTCTCTGTTTTTCTCTTTTCCCGCTCAACAGTGTGTCATAGAATTTCCTGTACACCACCTGATATATTCGAATCCATCCTTCTGAACGGCTGCATGACATGATATGCCATGTTAATCAATTCTAATTTACTCGATGATTCCTCTGTTGAAGGGCATTTCCTTTGTTTCCGGTTTCTTGTCAGCTTGAACAATGGTCAGTATATATCCTGGAACACTGATCCTCACTTACTGAGCTTCATTTCTAGCAGATGGAGTTCCAAGGTGGGATGGCTGGGTCAAAGAGTATGTGCCTTTAACATTTTAACAGTTATCGACATACTAATATCAAAAGGGCTATAGACATTCACATTATCATCAGCAATACATGAAAGTACCCATTTTCCACACATCTTCAGTGTGTTATTGCTTTAACATTATTTTATAATGTTTCCATACTGAAGGAAATGTCAGGTGAGCAACACCACCCACAGGACGCCCTCTTTTAGAGGATACAGGGAAGTCCTGCTTTGACTCAGGAGGAACAACCCTGGAGGGCACTCGGCAGACCTAGTTTTGGGTTCACACATGCACTCTGACCTGAGACCTTGAATGAATCCTTTATCCTTACTGAGCCTCTTTCTATGTTTGTTGAAAGGAAGCAAATACACATATACTTACACATATGCATTTTAACATTAAAGGGTTGACAAGATTATGTGAGTTTATCAGGCCAAAATCAAAGTGTAGCCAAGAATCAATAAAGGATAGCAGAAAGCTAAAGCCATTTTTCCCTGAGGGCATCTGGCCAACGTGGTGAATGTTAGTTTTAGTATTTAATTCCTCAGAAGGTGCAGGAGACAGAAGAGAAAACCTGGGGCTCACCCAGGGTGGAAAAAGTTCAATAAAGAATACTTCTGCCTCAAATATGGGACTTCAAAAGTGCTATACCCTCAGTGTAAATTCGAAGCAAAATAGACTCACAACAAACTGTACCATTAAAGGGTGACAAGGACACTTTCCTGGGTCCTGAGAAAAGCAGTAAAGGAATAAATACCGAGAAGTTGTTAAAAAAAAATTTGTAAACCTAGCACTCATATGAATTTGCAACCCAAAGTCATATCACATGAGAAGTCCAAAGAATGTTAAGCTATCAGTTTAGCTCAAGAACCTCTAAAATTATTTGTGGTGGCAAGCTGGGCTGTTTGTTTCATTTCCAATCCATGGGAACTTTAGTAAAATGTAATAAAAATAAATTGCACAGAAAATTATATGGAAAAAAGGACAAACACAGCATGTTGATGCTGTCTGTAGCAATGTCAAGTTATTATAAAAATTTCCAAATGTCACTCTTTTTTTCCATACTTGGTCTGCAAAAGGTTACAAGCATTTGGTGTAGCAAGACCTGGTCCCAAGTACCCAGCAGAACAAGTACAATTTGTCTCTGTGGAACAGACTCTCCTCTTACGCCTTAGAGAATTCTCAAAATAATTTTCCAAGGAAAAAGCACACATTTCACAAGTAAAGGAAAATCAGCAAACACACAAGTTCACTCAGCACCACAAGGAGGAATTAAAATAAAGAGACAGAAAAAAACCAGACTTGCAAAAGCTTCAGATACTGAAATTATCAGACACTGAATCTACAACAAACTTGCTGATTATGTTTAAAGGAATGAAATATAGGCGACTATACTGGAATAAACGAATGAAATATGAGACTACTATAAAAAGTGACCTAGCAGAGCTGAAAATAATCAACCAGAGATGGAAAGCAAAAGGAAAGAAAATTAAAATTCCATAAATGAGGACAGCAGCAGACTAAACATGGCTGAAGAGACAAGTAGGTAACAGAAGGATGGGGCAGATATCATCCAGAACACAGCCCAGCAAAACAAATCGATGCAAAAGAAGAAAGAGACGTTTGGAAACAGAGGACGGAGAAGATATAAAATGTCTTCTCAGAGTCCCAGAATACATGAAAGCTAACAGCACAGAGGAAATAATATGATAAAAGACTTTCTTTCCAGAATGGGTAAAAGACTGAAATCTACAAACTCAAGATTTCCCAGAAATCCTAAGGAAAATTCATGAATAAAAATGTGCAGCTGAACAAGTCACAATAAAATTTAAAACCATCAAAGAACATCTTAAAAAGAGAGGGAAAAAAGGAAGATCGACCTCGAAGGAGTGACAGGCTAACAGCTGATTTTCAACAACAAAGACTGAAGCCAGGAAAATAGGAACTGAACCTCATTGCCAGCCACATGAACGGCATGGACGCGGAGCCTCCTCCAGGTGGGCCTGGAGATTCCACAATCCAGCACTCGGATTGTAGCCTTTGAGAGGCTAATGTTAACCAATATATATAAAAACAGACAAAAACACATTTCTTCTGTATTGCACAGGGAACAATATTCAATATCTTGTAATAATCTAATATGTAATGCATGACTGGGACATTATGCTGTACACCAGAAACTGACACATTGTAACTGACTATACTTCAATTTAAACAAACAAAGAAACCAGAGGGCCCAGCTGAGAGGCAGACACATTCCCAGCCCATGGCAATGGTAAAACAGGAAATGCATAATAACTGATATTAATGAGATTACACATGATCGTCAATGATTGTTGTTTTGAACGGCTGAGCTTTGTGGTAATTTCCTGTACAGCAATAGATCACTAGTGCATTTAACATCCATCTCATCTCCCTGCTGTCAAAGAGAGCCACTACTCAGCAACGACAAAAACAAGATGCGACCCGGGCTGGGGGAGGAAGAGGCATGGATAACCCACAATCTAGCCGACTGTCAGTGTAGAAGGGAGAACTTGCCAGGATGTCTTAGTTTACCAGGGCCACCATAACAAAGCAACGGAGACTGGGAATGCAAACAACAGAAATCTATTGTGTCACAGTTCCAGAGGCTGGGCTTGGGTCCTCCTTGGGGCCTCGAGGGAAGGCTTGTTCCAGGCCATTCTCTTCTCCTTGTGGACAGCAATACTCTCTCTGTGTTACTTCGCCTGGTATTCCCTCTATGTGGGACTGTTTCTGTGAAAATTTCTCCTTTTCACAAGGATACTAGTCATGTTGGATGGAGGCCCACCAAAGGACCAAAGGACCTTGTTTTAACTAGATCTCCAACATAAAGATCCAGTCTCCAAAAATGGTCACATTCTGAGGGACTTGAGGGTTATGACCTCAACACATGAATTTGGGGCAGGAGGACACAAACACATAACACAGTGAGGGACATTTAGATACAGACTGAGTATTGTTGAGATACAGACTTGGAATCACAAGTTTATCCCAGCCCAAAATAATTCCTGCATATTGTTTTACTTGGTTCAAAGGGAGGCGATGACTATAACATTCATTTGTCTTGCCTGTCATTTATGCAGCTATGAGCTCTGATACGATCTGGAGGGATTTTTTTTTTTTTTAAACACTTTTGCTCTTTTGTTATCAGTCTAAAGAAAATGTAATAAAAGCTGAAGCACTACAAAGATGTCCACTTGGTACTAGATATAGCCAGTTTAACGTGGCACTCCGCTAAGTTCAATCACAGCTTTGTTTATGGATGAACTTTTTAGTTCATCCTCATAAATCATGTCTAAGCTAATTAAAATCCCAAATCTCACTTGTCCTGTAGCCCAGTTCTCCACTGAAGCTATCCACAATGAAATATGAAGATAATAAAATTATTCTAGGGGTCACAGTCTAGGAGACACTTTCAAAACTCATAAACAGTTGTAGAAATGAAGCAAAGGAAGCCGGGGGCTGTGCAAGATGTTCTTACTGAGTTAAGACTTCATCTCCCTGGGTGGCGGGTAGTATAACCACAGAAAGGCAGGGATCAAGCTCATATTCCAGAAATATCTCAGTTTTCTTTAAATGAGGGACCTACACTTGCTCTAACATTGTTCAGGTGTGTGTCTGTGTGGGCCTCATTCCACACAGCCCTGTTTCCCCTTAATGAGAACAAAGCCCTTTAAACCAAAGACTTTGGGTTAAGGTTGCCCTGGAGGACATCTGGTAAACCAGGCAAAAGTGGGGCAACATTGTGATGTCTTTGCTGCTGAAGGCAAGGGTTACATCAAGGCTGTCCAATTTCCACTGGACTGGACTTTCTGGAACAGAGCACAACAATGTAATTGCCTCAGCAGAAAACTGAGGATAAGCACGGAAAGAAAGAGAGAAAATAGATGGAAACCAATTTGTGAAACAGCACTGCATTCTAAGTTCACTGAATTAATAATAAAAATTGCAACACTGTTTGAAGGCTATTAAAGATCCATATTGAGGGAGAAAAAAAAACAATAAAAGAAGAATAGCATTAATTCCGGGCGAGGCAACATACTGAAGCAATGAATGTTCAAAGTGGGATATATGTCACAATAAATAAAGCTATATTTAAATCAAAGGTTCTCAGCTAATGCCTGCCAAGCTCCAGTGGAGGGCCAGTAAAATAAACGATGAGAGAGAGCAAAACAAAGATAGGGGGTGCCTTGGTTGGCAAAGAACATTGTTCCTCAAAGGAACTGCCTGAGGTTTTGTTCTGTTTAACTGTGGACTCTACTTTCTTGGTTCTGATTTGACAGCATTCAAAGAGAGCTGGTTTTACAAAACACCCAGGAAGGGCTCCTGAACAAGAAATTACCAGCACGCTTGCAAACTGCTCCAGCAAAGGAAATGTTTTAGATTGACCAGGGCTTCAAATAAAAAGGTGTCCTCTCTACAAAGTCATCAACAAGACTCATAACGGACGTGGGCCAGTGGGAGAAAAGCCCACAGCTAAACTTCTCTTAGCAAAATGGACACAGGTGTAACAGATAAAAAAATATGTTTAAATAAGATTACTCCAAAGTTTCTTTTTGTTCTTGAAGACTGTGTCATTGTCCACTGTCCTCAGCAGGCTGTGTTTGTCCTTCAGTGGGCAGTTGAGAAGCACATTCAAGGGCAGATTCTCATTTGCTAGTAATGATCTCAAGAATATATCTTGCAACCTGCAGCCTGCTGAGCTACAGGGACAGGAATCCTTTTCAGGACCAGCTGGACAGAATCTGAGGGTATCTCGCTAACACACCTGTACCAACACAAACTCCATTGACAGAATATTCTATAAAGGCTGCTGGCAGCTTTCCACCATAAACTCCATGTACCAGATTCTTAAATGAAATAGTCGGGTAAGGGGCTACCCAGTTGAGACATTTGCCTAAGAAAATGAAGGAGTCCTCTACCTCTCCGTTTTACAAAAATATCAGAATGATTAACTGAGAACATCTAACTCAACACACAGAAGGTAAAATACAAATATAATTTCCCAGAGAGTGTATTTGAGTATTACGGACAACCAAACATGATATTCAATTTTGTCATTAATTTCCAGCGCCTCTTCCTAAGAAGCTGATTAACAAAGCAAACAAAAATTCACCTTGGAATGCCAGAAGAGAATACTTTCTCTCTGAAGTACTCGCCTTTCTTGTATGGTCCAAGCTTCTCAGTTCTGCCAGTTCACTTGCTCACATCCCCCAGGGTTCTGCTTCCATGATGCTCTGCCCTGAGTGCTGCTGTCCCTGATGAGAGTCTTTCTTACTTTCTGTAGGAACTCATGTTAATGCTTACGTGCTTTTTCCAGGCTCTGAGCACTCTGCCCCGTGTCTGAGAGTGTGCTACTGCAGTACAGAAATGCAAGAGATTTTCAGACTCCTTTTCCTGGAGAGGTCCTTGCCCACCTGGAGCTGAAAATGGATATTCCCATTGTAGACACAAACCCTCGACAGGCACAAGCATAGAAGCGTGTCCTGGTCCTGGGTAAGGCCATTAAATAATCCCAACTGACTATAGTTGCTTCTCCACTTTCAGGTGGTAATACCGGATTCTCAGTTCAGAAAAGTAGGAGGAAATACTGGACTAAAGTGTACATTAGGGAATAAGAGATGAGGATTCAGTGGAATAAGAGGTGTAGCCTTGAGACTTAATGAAGTGACAGGACAGAATTAAAACCTAGTGGATTTGTCTGTCCATTAAAGATCGACGAGAAAAACTTCCTAGGAGAGAATTATCCTATAACCATCTTCCCAGACTTTGGAGTTGGGGAGAAATTACTCCTATAAGAAATCATAGTCAAAATGTGGATTAACTGCGTGGTGCAAGAATACCAAAACAAAAAAGTTCATCCCTCACAGCAGAAGCAAATGCAAAGTGGTTCTATAAAGCTCCTCCTGAACCTGACATGGAATACTAAAAGGAAGAACTATCCCTACGGAAGGTGAGCTCATAATGAATGCAAAGGTCCACAACAAAAGGCTCCACTGTGAAAGAGATCGTTGGCGCCCTAAAAACTAAGGTAATTACTTAAAGATTATTCAAGTTCCCTTTATTATGTTTAACACATATTTTTTCTTTAAGGAATAGAAACCCCGACAAAAGAATAGGACACTACGTGAAAAGAACAAGGTTATTTGAAAATTAGTCAAGTCAATTTCTAGAAACGAGAAAACATAGTCAATGACAATCTACGAACGGAAGGAAGGTTGCCAGACCACGTTTACGAAATAGGTAGCAATGATGCTGTCTTTGGAACTGGTGCCCTTCTTCATTATACTGCATGATACACCTAAGACAATAACTTGCTTTCCCCTGTGCCTTGCTCCAGCACCAGAACAGGACAACACGAACAGCTGAGAAGCCAAAAAGCAGAGTGGACTCTTCTTCCAATTGTCACTTTAAAGCATACTTTCCCTATGTTCTTTCCAGGTCTTCATGCATATTCTGTAATAGAGAGAGCTGCATTCAAGGTTATGGAAGCATCTAGTTCGTCTCCTTGGAGTAGCTCTGAGAATCCGAGAGGAGGTGAAGAAATCCAAGTCCCGGGGCTCCTGCAGCTTTCAGGAACTCGGGTAGTTTATCTGTACAGACAGCAGCCCTGACTCTGTCCTGAGATCACATAAATGCAATAACTTGTTAAGTGAGGTACACTGAAGCCATTGCCTATCTGTTCCAAATAAAATTTATATTTCTCTTACAATATAGAAATTAAACACTGACCTTTTCTGTTGTGTATGCCCTCCATACAAGAAAGGGTATTTGTAAACTGGGAAATTAGATAGCTTGGATGACTCACCAAAACAAGACCGAAGATAAACAGCTGCAGGGACAGCAATAAAATTAAAAATATCTCTTGAACACTGGGACATATTCTGAGGATTAAAACTTAATTAGCAATAAATATTTTGGTAAGCCACTAATAACTGAGTAGCATTTTATCTAAGCAAGAGGAAGTATTAACTGGACATACCAAACTTTCTCCATAATTAAAAATAGTACTTCCAAACATTAGGCTATGGTTCTCCCCTATTGAGCTCAAATGTAACTCAACTTTCTGAAAATATACCCTAGACACTGGGAGTGTAGAAATGGTCTCTTTCCCCTCTATACCTTCATCCAGTTTAACTTCACGTGAGCATAGGGAGTTAGAGGATGACCTGTGGTTCAGAAGATGTCACTGCTGCCATATTTACAAGTATGAATATAAATCTGTGGTAGAAGGAACCTCCTGATGGGATTAATCATCCAGATCCCCATCGGAAAAGCTTTCTGGTCAAAGCAGGACAAGACTAGCAGGGAAGGTCCCCTAAGGACTCAGCTGCCACTTCTAATGAAATGTCCTTACATGCAGAAGATGCTTCAGACAAAACCAGTAGAGTTGGGGGAGGGTATAGCTCAGTGGTTGAGTGTGTGCTTAGCATGCACGAGGTCCTGGGTTCAATCTCCAGTACTTCCAATCAATCAAGAAACTTAATTATCTCCCCCACAAAAAAAATAAACAAAAAAAGAAAAAAACCTGGCAGAGTTAACTGTGCTTATATTTCTGTTTAAAAGTAGTGGGAAAACAAGTCCCTGTATTCTAAACACAGAAACTAACCAATCGGTAAAATCAGAAAGTTAATATGAACTATAGATGATAAAAGCTAGGTAAAAATAAAATTAAAGTGTTCCTTTCAGATAAGTTTGCCATCTTGAAACTACAAAATCAAGAGAAAATAAATCTTCTCACCTGCCACTTCATATCTAGTGTGTACACATTTTTAGGAAAGGGACTCATGACCCAAGTATAGAGACAAAAGAAACTTCCTGCCCTTCCACCTTTCTCTACGAAAGGACACAAGTATCCATACTAGAGAAACTTTCCTCTCTCTGCCTCTTCCCGGCCCCATGCTTGGCCAAGGACAGAGCACAGAATGTCAGTGGGAGGTTTGACTAACAGAGCCTCTTAAATCTTTCCTTCAAGTGTCTCCAGCAGCACCAGAGCCAGAGGAATGTTCCTTGGGAATGAGAGAGGCCATAGCAGTTCTACCAGTGTGGAATTTCTTTCAAAGCAATTGTATTTTTTATAAATTGTGATTTATCTCAAGAAATTAATGCAAATGTTGCCTTTGACAACTTATCCAAGTCATTAGAAAGCCAGGTTTTAATGTGGTAAATTTTAAGTTTTAACATGGTCAGCATGTTTTAAACTACTTGTTATCATGTGAAGCATAGACATAGGTCTGTAGAGAGATAAGCGGGTCATCCTGTACTTTTCAGATCCCTGGCACACCTCCTCACACCCCTGAGGATAACCCACATGTAAGGCTGAGATAGGAGGTCAATGGATTTCAAAGTCTTTTGGCCCACTGGGACAACTCACAGCACTGAAACTCACTATTGATAACTCATTCAAGTATAGAACTCAAAAAAAAAAAAAAAAAAAAAGAAATTCAAACATTTTGCTAAAAATAGTAAAGAGAGAGGAAAGTGCATGAGCAAGCGACATCAGACTTTCCTTTTGTGATCACTGCCTCCTTCACAAATCCTGGGCTGACATCACACCTGATCTACACCACACGTTGCTCTAAGGATCTACGTTTTATCTTTCAACTGTGATTGATAAACTCATGAAAGGCAGGGACTGTGCCTTATGATTTCTGTGCCTTATGATTTTTTGAAAGCCCTACCACATTTAGCAAACTAGATCATCAAGGATATGTGATTCGTAGGACAAAGGAGGTACAAAGCAAGGAGAGAAACCCTCCCTGATGCGCAGGCGTACAAGGAAGGCCTAAAACTGCCAGTGAACAGGAACACTGAGAAAAATCTTCCAGCAACCCAGTCTCAGTTCTGACGAAAAGATAATGCAGAGGAATCGGAAGCTCCTTGTGTATGGAAGGTACACCATAACAACAACAAGAGGAAAAAAATCCAGCCCCTCTCCTGATAGACTCAGCATTAGAAGAGGTATGTCAGTTCCAGACAGAAATATTATTTATCTCAGTCCCTACTATGTACATATTATGTCCAGCATCCAATTCTTTTAAAAATGAGGCACACAAAAAAGCAAGGAAAAAACCCACACTCAAGAGGAAAAAGCCATCAACATAACCAGACTAAGAGATAGTCATGTGTTGAAATTATCAGACAGGGAATAGCTATGAATAATATGCTAAAAGTACCAGTGGACTATGTGGAAAACATGCATGAAGAGATGGAGAATTTGGGTGGAGACATGGAAACTCTTAGACACATATGGAAGTTTTAGAATTTGTTTTTAAAGGCGTGCTAACAGACATGAAGAATGCCTTCAACTGGCAGATCAGCAGACTCAGCCAAGAAAGAATTAGTGAATCTGAATGCAGGTCAATAAAAATTACCCAATAAAACACTGAGATAAAGAGGAATGGAGAAAAACAAAACAGAACAGACCATCCAAGAGTTGTGCGACAATATCAAACAGAGCATCCAAAGAGGTGTGGGACAAAATCTAAAAAGGGTGACTGGGTTCCTAGAACAAGACAGAAGCAAAACATGGCAAAATATTTATTTGAAAAGATAATGGCTATCAACTTTTTTAAATAATAAAAGATATAAAACCATCATTCCAGTAAGTTCCATAGGCAGGTGAACAATGCACAGACAGAAATCTGTTGCAATTCTATATGTAATAATGAAATATCAGAAAGAGAAAGTTTTAAAAAATCCCATTTAAAATGACATCAAAAAGAATAAAATACCTAGAAATAAACTTAACCGAGGAGGTGAAAGACCTGTACTCTGAAAACTATAAAACACTGATAGAGGAAATTGATGATGATATAGAGAAATGGAAAGATATCCCATGCTCTTGGATTGGAAGAATTAATATTGTTAAAATGGCCATAACTACTCAAAGCAATCTACAGATTAATGCAATCCTATCAAAATATCCATGACATTCTTCACAGAAGTGGAAAAAATAATCCTAAAATTCATATGGAACCAAAAAAAAAAACCCAAATTGCCAAAGCAATCTTGAAAAAAAAAGAACAAAGCTGGAGGAATAACCCTCCCAGATTCAGACAGTAATCAAAATGTTACCCCAAAAGGTAAAGAGGAAAGACCCCAGTTTTTGTCACACCTGAAAGATAAGATTCTTGACAGGAGACAGAGAGAGCTGTGTAGTGAAAGATTTTACAGGATTTATTTAGGAAGAGAAAAGTATACCCCCAAGAATGGGAGGCGGGCTGATCCACGGGGGAAAGGCAGTGGTCTCTGTCTGTCCTTTCTCTTACACCCTTGCTTAGAGGTGGTCTTTTCATTGATTGACAGCCCTTGCCCCTAGAATGCATAGTCATGTTTGGCCCCCTTGCCCATGTCCTTCTCCATGATGCACACAGAAAACCCCATGGAGGTGAGGCCTAAACTGCAATGTTAATTATATTACCATAAGCATTGGGTCACGGCGGTTAAGTCCTTTTGACTACTGAGCAGTTGTGACTGTCAGGTTCTAACCAGCTTCTTGCTGGCATCATTTAGAGGAAGTCAAGCCTCTTTATGCTGGAGGCAGGCATAACGCCATCTTCCAGACCATTCTCTCTCTCCTCCACCTATCTGTCAGGTGCCCCAGCTTTCTAACTACCTAATAAAAACAGTATGGCACCAGCACAAAAACAGACACACATAGATTAATGGAACAGAATAGAGAGCCCAGAAATAACACATCTATGGTCAATTAATCTTGACAAAGGAAGCAAGGATATACAATGAAGAAAAGACAGTCTCTTCAACAAGTGGTGCTGGGAAAACTGGACAGCAACACGTAAACAATGAGATGGGAACATTCCCTCCTACCATATACAAAAATAAACTCAAAATGGACTAACGATCTAAATGTAAGACCTGAAACCATAAAACTCCTAGAAGAGAACATACATAGAACACTATCTCCCAAGGCAAAAGACATCAAAGCAAAAATAAACACATGGGACCTAATCAAACTTAAAAGGTTTTTCACAGCAAAAGAAACCATGACAAAATGAAAAGACAGCCTACTGAATGGGAGAAAATATTTGCAAATGATGTGAGTGAGAAGGGGTTAATACCCAAAATATATAAACAGCTCATACAACTAATATCAAAAAAACAAACCACCCAATCAAAAAATGGCCAGAAGACCTAAACAGACATTTTTCCAAAGAAGACATACAAGAGGCACATGAAAATATGCTCAAATCACTAACTACTAGAGAAATGCAAATCAAAACAATGAGATATCATCTCACACCTGTCAGAATGGCTGTCATCAAAAAGTCTACAAATAAGAAATGCTGGAGACAATGTGGAGAAAAGGGAACCCTCCTACACTGTTGGTAGGAATGTAAATTGGTGCAGCCACCATGGAAAACAGTGTGGAGGTTCCTCAAAAAATTAAAAATAGAACAATCATACAATCTAGCAATTCCACTCCTGGGTATACATCCAGAAAAGATGAAAACACTAATTAAAACAGATACATGCACCCCAATGTTCATAGCAGCACTGTTTGATAGCCAAGACATGGAAGCAACCCAAGTGCCCATCAAGAGACAAACAGAGAAAGAAGATGTGGTCTATGTATATATATAATGGAATACTACTCAGCCATAAAAAGGAATGTGGAAATTCTGCCATTTGCAGCAATGTGGATGGACCTAGAGAACATTATCCTTAGTGAAATAAGTCAGACAGAGAAAGAGAAAATACTGTAACTTATATGTGAAATCTAAAAACAAAAAGCAAATAAACAAATAAATGTATATGCAAAACAGAAACAGATCACAGATATAGAAAACTAGTGTTTACCAAAGGGGAGAAGGAAGGAAGGAGGGACAAATTTTAGGGGGTTTGAGATCAACAGATATAAACCACTATGTATGCTATAAATAAACAATAACAATATACTGTACAGCACAGGAAATTATAGCCATTATCTTGTAATAACTTACAATGGAGTATAATCTGCAAAAATACTGAATCACTATGTCATACATCTGAAACTAATAAAACACTGTAAATCAACTATACTTCAATTAAAAAAATAAAAATAAAAAAACAACAGGCACACATACACTGTTAAACTCAATGTAATCAAACTGTAAAAACCAAAGATAAAGGAGTAATCTTAAAGGCAGCAGCCTGGGGTGGGGTGGGGATAGGGGCTGCATTATGTAAAAAGATAACCATTACAGCAGACTTCACATCAGAAACTGAAAACCAGAAGATGGGGGTGGGGGGTGACATCTATAAAGTGCTGAAAGAAAAAAAAAAGAAAAACTGTCAATCCAGATTCTACACCAAGAGAAAACAGCTTTCAAAATGACAGAGAAATTAACACTCTTTCAGACAAATAAAAACAGAAAACTCATTACCAGGAGACTTAGGGTACAAGAAACATTAAAAGATGTTTTTCAAATAAAAGAAGTATGATAACAGAAACTTCATTCTGAACAAAGAAATGAAGATTTCCAGAATTGGAGAAAAATTAAAAATAAATTAGAAAACATGTTTTTCTTATTTTTAATTACTCTAAAAGGATACTGATTTTCTAAAGCAAAAATAGAAGCAATGTAGTGTATGAATATAGCATATGTAAAAGTAAAATGTACTCTAAAAATAGCGTAAAGGGTCGGGGGGAAGGGAGTATATTGCTGTAAAGTCTTTATGCTACTTGAAGTGGTATAATATTATTTGCAGGAAGATTGTAACTAATAAAAGAAGTATATTTTAAACCATAGGACAACCACTTTAAACGGTATCAGTAATAAGGTAATGGTAGAGATAAAATTGAATCATAAAAAATAATTTATCAAGCAACAAGTTCATACTGTACAGCACAGGGAACTAGATTCAATATCTTGTAGTACTTATCGTGAAAAAGAATATAAAAACGAATATGTATATGTTCATGTATGACTGTACACCAGAAGTTGACACAACATTGTAAACTGACTATACTTCAATTAAAATATATATAAAATAATAATAACTTATCAAGACCCACTTAATAATTGATACACCAAGAATTAAGGAGAAACCAGGGCCTCCTAAACGCTTAAAACTATACATATATACTTAAATATATAGAAGTAAGCTTGGAAACTAGGGATCCAGTCTAGGTCCTAAGAATCTTCAGCAACAGTCATCAATAAAATGCAAAGAGTAAACATTTGTCTTTTACTATTAGACCAAACACTAATTACACAGACATGATTGAAGATCTGAAAGAATAGGCTATGACACAGACGATGCCTGTTTAAAGAACAAGCTACGTAATCAACAAGGTCACCTTACCCATCCAGCAACTTCAGCTATTGATTCAAATTCAGTTTCACACCGAATCACTCATTCCTGACCTGCATGTTTAGTACTTTACTCTCATTGACCTTTCCTTACTGATACACAAAAGGGAAAGCTTCTCTAGAAATGCTTAGTGAAAGAAATTTTATTTCATTTCATTTTGGTCTTTGAGCATGAGTCAAATACATCAGCACAAAACAAAGTGATCAGCCTGGTTCATCAGCATGACATGAACGTTTCCCTTGAGAGAAAAATCAGTCCTAAAAAAAATCTCTGAAAAATACCTGCAGTACCTCAATCCTCATTATAGAAACAAATTTAAAGTTATAGAATATAAATATACAATGTACCTATAAGTTTATAGAATAAGACATAGTCATGATTCTATTTCTGATAAAAAGAATGCACTGTTACCATCTTTCTCCACCTTTTGATTCTCCCAGTAATTGGTAAACACATAACATCATATCAAAATGCTGACATCAGAAGACTTCTTGGTCTCCAGAGATATTTACAGATATATGTATGTAAGGATGGTTATAAATTAAATATTCTAAAATTATTTCCATTTATAGTCATGATAAATCGAAGCAGCAAAGTAAAAGGTCACAATAAATTTCAAGGAAGAACAAAAGAATCATTAAATTTCCAAAGTATATTTCAGTGTACTGATTTAGGGCATAGCAATAAAAAGGTCAACCACAAACCTTCACTTGGTACTCAGTTTTTTTTTTTTCCAGTAGGCACTTTCTTAAACTTGATAGCTCATAGAAAAAGTATTTAATTTGAAGGTTTCTGAGTTTTCTGTTAACCCACAAGAACATACTTATGTGGTGACTGCATCCATGCAAACACCTGAGGTTGAGAAGACGTGGTAGAGGCGACAGGATGTGCAATACAGCTCACATCACATTGCCCTCTTGGTTCGATCCGCAGCCATTTAGGTTGAACAGTATGTGAAACTGCCAACTGGACTTGCTTTGACCTACAAAATGGCAATTTCATAAAGTTCAATTGAATAGCGTAAAGACCTCGACAAGCAGCATAACATCTTTCCTCTTGTTTCTTCATCTCTGAAACTAAATTGGTGACTTAGTAGATCATCACTGAGATTTCTTCAGGTCATAAAAACGTACACATGTGAGGATGAAAATCACAGGAGGTGAAGACAGCAACTCAAGGGATGGACAGTCCACTCCGAGGAGGTAAGACAGAAACAAATAAAACCTCCAAATACCATTGATCTGTTCAGAAAGTAAAGTGCCCCAAAGCGATTTTTTTTTCTTTTAAGATTTCTTATAGCATTTGTGGTCAGAATTTTTGGGGAGACAACTAGATGAGAAAAGTGTTTAAATTTACCTCACTCTATAAGGCACTTTCTGTTAAGACAAATGAAGTCACATCACAGTCATCCCTATTTCAGTCACCTGCTTTGAGTCAAAGCTAGGCTATCTCGTTACCACGTGCCTGTGAAAACAGTTGAGATGGCTGGTAACATAACAAAGAGGTAACACATAACAAAGAGTTATAAGCCTTGGCTATAAATCTCCTGTCTTCTTGATACCAGTAACACCACAAAATAGACTGTTTCCAGATCTGCCTGTGCAACCTGTTTTCCTAATAAATCCAAAACTGTAGAATATACTTACTTGCCTAAGACTTGTTTATGGTTCCGTCATCTGTCCGAAATACTAAATACTAATAGGACTTTACTCTACCAGAACAACTGCCTCACCCCCACCCCATTTCTGTGTTCATTTTCCTTTTCTTGTGACCAACCCAAGATGTCTTAACATCTTGAGTTTCTGCTAATTGCTAAAGTCTTACAGCAAGCTTCTGAGGCCTCTAAGAGGAGCTAACCTATTTCTATCTGCTGGCCTTTCATTTCCTAAAAAGACTCAACAGTTTCCCTACTAAGATAAAAAAAAAAAAAAAGGAGATAAATGATCTGCTAATGGGCTTGTCGTCAAGGGAGAGGGGGTGAGGAACACGACTTCCGTGGTAATTAACAGAGAAATGAGTACCAGAAGTAACATGCTTGAGAAGCTCATAGGAGAGAGCTATTTAAATATTCAGGTCTTCCTTCTTTCCTCCTTTTTTTTTTTTTTTTTGCATTTCCAAGTTTAGGAAAGTTTATCGCTGATAAAATTCTACAAGAACAAATCCGCCTAGGATACCTGGCCCTAGTGATACGTAACCTCACCTATTGACTCCAGTGCCTCCCACTGCTCTGGTGATTTTGTATATAAGCCATGACATGAAAAACTGAAGAACATACTGAAGCATTCTGAGGGTGGTGAGCTGTATCAGCCATGAGGGAGTTTACATTAAAAGCTGTTCAGTGGCAAACAGGGCAGTGAATATACACAGGGGTCTTAGTTAACTTTAATTCATACACTAGAGGTAGTTATTTAGCATAAGCAGGAATTCACACTTCAGAAGTAGCTTTCAGGCACTTCCAATACTATTGGACACGGGAAGGCATATTAATTAAAGACATGAATGCTGCTCGATAAAGGTGTTTGCATAAGGAGGTAGAAGAATCAGCAAGCTGGGCAGCAGCATTGCTTCAGAGAAGGGTTCAAGATGTGAATGTCATTCCATTCCATCACTTGACATAAGAAACCTGCAGCACTCTGCCTCAAATATCAAGTAGCCTGGTTCTGCCTTCAGAATATCATTGTGTAAAGTCATATGCCATGTAATGCAGAAAGCATGGAAGTATAATCACTCAGGAAAATACAAACGGCAACCCCAAAAAATTACATTATTGGCTGAAATCAGATGGTAGAAGAAGGAACGAGGAAGGAAGAGAAACTTGCTATTTTTTCATTACTTAGAGTAGAAAAATAATAAATGATGTATAAAGAAACAAAAGCTTAAATGTATTATGTAAAGACCACCCTTAAAACAAACATATACACCTTCTAAGACAGAAGTACGCACCAATTCATAGCAGCACTACTGATATGGAAGCAACTTAAATGTCCACCCACAGATGACTGGATAAAGAAGATGTGGTGTGTGTGTGTGTGTGTGTGTGTGTGTGTGTGTGTGTGTGTGTGTGTGTGTGTGTATAATGGAATATTACTCAGTTATTTTAAAAAAATGAAATAATGCCATTTCATTATGAGGAAGTGTTGAGTCTGTTTTCAGCAAATGAAAGTTCAGTAGACAGAAATGGCTGCAACATAGATGGACCTAGAGATTATCATACTGAGTAAGTCAGAGAAAGACAAATACCATATGATATCACTTATATGTGAAATCTAAAATATGACACAAATGAACTTATTTATGAAACAGAAACAGACTCACATATATAGAAAACAAACTTATCGTTACCAGGGGGGAATAGGGAAGACAGATAAACTAGGAGTATGGGATTAGCTGATACTAACTACTATATATAAAATAGATAAACAAGGTCTTACTATATAGCACAGGGAACTATATTCAATAGCTTATAATAATCTATAATGAAAAATATATATATATGTATGTATGTATAACTGAATCACTATGCTGAACACTAGAAACTAACACAACATTGTAAATAAACTATACTTCAAATTTTTAAAAAGTGTGCACCAAAGGCAAAGCACATAGACCACATACTGAAAGCACGTATTTTTAAAAAGCTGTTAAAATAGAAAACATAAAATTGCTTGGGAGAATACTAATAGTCATTAATAAGTGAATATGGAGTTAACACTTACTAAACACATACTTCAAACAAAACCATCTAAAACGCACACTGATTCAGTAATCTATTGATGTGTGACCACAACTTCAAACATGTGGCTTAATGCCATACTTCATTTTTTTACAGCTCTGTAGGTACACCAGGCTCCACTGGGAGGTTTGTGGGGTCCTTCACGTAGTTGTAGTCAAACTGTGGCTGGAGCTGAAGTCACGTGGAGGCTCAGGTGGGGAAGGTTTCTCCCTGTTATGACTTGTTTCTCATCTGGAAGGGTGGAACACTAGGGGCTGGTCAGGCATTTCTCTCTCCAAGGAGCCCGTCCATAGCTTAGCTGGGGAATCCTCACAGCAGGGCAGTCTCAGGACAGTCTTCTCCTGTGGCTGCTGGCTTTCCCGGAGCACTGCTGTAAGGGACCCAGGTGAAAACTGTCGGCTTCTTTGGACCCAGCATGGGAAGTCATACAGCACCACTTCCACCACATCCTACCAGACAAAAACAAGCCCGAGGACCAGCCCAGAACCCTCAAGAATCAAGGGGAAGGGACAACATAAGGAGGTGCGTATCAAGAGACATGGCTCACTGACAGGCAGGATCATGTTTCATGTGGACCCCAGCTACTAACAATCACACTCATAACTCAATGTGCTTCAAAAAGGTGGAATATAAAAGAATCTGGTCAAAACACCAGATATACACCAACAAAAAGAAAGCTGAACTTGCCATCTGAATAGTATATTGTGTACAATTTGACAAAATGACATAAACAAAACAAGGCAAGACACTTCAAAATACTAAAAATTGTGATTCTTAGGAAATACATAGTAACATATCAAATAAGTAACTTTCATAAAATAGAAATTACAGGAAAAAAAACACACTAGGAGTCAGGAATAACAATTCATCTCTCCCAGTTCATGAAAGAGCATCTAAATATTTTTTCAAATTTTGCTTCCTGTTTTATTATTTTGTTTTTCTTTTTTCTTAAACTGAAGTACAGCCAGTTACAATGTGTCATTTTCTGGTGTACAGCACAATGCATATATATATATACACACACACACTATATATATTTTTGAAGGCCTCATTAATACAATTAAAGAAGTAGATCTGATTGAAAGACATCAATCAACCTTGGTAACCTAAAAATGGAAAACAGTCATCTTTTCAATTGCCTGTGGGGTGTCACAAAAAATGACCACATATTATGCCATAAATAAGGCCTTACCTTATTTTAAAACATAGAAATAGTTCAGGAAACATTCTATAATGAAATTGTCAATAAAATCAGAATAAAAAATAAAGGGATTTAGAGATAAAAATTTTAAAACAACTTTTGACTCTTTAGTCACAAAGGAAATTCAAAATGGAAATGAAGAATTTCTAGAAAACAATGATAATAAAAGCCACTATTTATAAGACCCTACAGCATGCACTTAAAGGGATGTTAGAAGAAAATGTGTAGTCTTAAATATTTACCCTTAAGAAAGATTGAAAACAAATAATTTAAACATGATGTTCAGACACTTAGAAAGAAAATAATGAAAGAAACCAAAGGAAGTCAGAAGGTATTCATAAAGAGAAAAAGTAAATTAGTTGCAAACACAAAACAATACATCTAATAAATCAATTTGAGAGCTTTTAAAAATATATATATCATAAAAGACAAACTACTCACCTCATTTTAAAAGGAAAATACATAAAACTAGCAAAAATAATAATGATGATCAGAGATTTAGAGGAAATGAAAAGAATCGCAACAGTATTTCTTAACTCTTAGGTAAACAAACTTTAAAACCTGGAGAAAATGAAAAATTTCTAGGAAAATATAGAATGTCAAAATTGACAAGAAAATATAGAAAAGCAGATCACTGAAGTAGAAGTAATATAGAAAACAGAGCTATTCACCAAATAATAGTATTAATAACAACAACCACAACAGGCAGAGAGCCTCACAGACAAATTCTGCCGAACCTTAAAGAAAACATAAATCCAAAGTTACATGAATTGTTCTTGGGCAGAGAAGAAGAAGGAAAACTTCAAAGTTCTTCTTAGAAAGTATAATATAACATTTATCCCAAAATATAAGATTCTGATATTGCAATGGTAAATATTATAAATTGTAAGTATTGTAATTATAAATACTATAAATTGTAAATAACTTACAATTGTAAATATTAATGCCAAAATTTCAATAAAGTATTAGCACCAGAACCCAACAGCAGGTTAATGAAAAAATACAACATGATCGAGCATATTTTCTCCCAGAAATAGAAGGATAGTTAAACATTAGGCATCACATAGAAAAATTAAATGATCATCTCTACAGACAATGAAAAGGGCATATTCCAAAAGTCCATCATCATTCTTGATCAAAAGAACTCAACTAGAAATAGAGGGATCATCCTCTAACTTGATAAAATATAATAAAATTTGTCTAAATATTAATGGCAATGAAAAAGAAACATCTGCCCCTGACACTTCTACTATATATTTTACTGGAGGTATTAACCAATCCAATTATATAAGAGAAAAACGCTAAATATAAAGTTTAAGAGCAAAGGTAACTCATCCTTATTTGCAGCATATGACTGTACACTAGGAAAAGGTATGGAAACAAACCAACAAACTATGACAAACTAAAGAGAACTTGGTAACATAACAGATCACAAAATTAATAGTCAAAAATCAAAAGCTTTAATCTATATTTTTTAAAGAGCTTAGAAAAACATTGACTGAAATGATTATACAATAGCAGTGAAAGGTAAAACATCTAGGAACACACAGAAACGTGATCACCTATTGGAAGGAAACTTTACAATTCCGTGGAGAGACATAAAAGAGGTTTGAATAGATGGAAATACACATCATGCTCTTGGCAAGGAAGGCTCATTATTATAAAGATGTCAGTCCACCCTATGTTGTTTACAAATTTAACATCCCATTAAAAATACCAACTTTGGTTGGGGCAGGAGGACACAGTGGTGAGAGTAATTAGACAAGATGATTCTGATGGCTCTGTGCAAAATCAACATAACACCCAGGAAAACTTTAATCCAAAAAAACAAAGAGTGCCCAGGACCTATCAGGTATTAAAATATATCATGTAGCCACAGACGGCTTCTGGCTTATGAAGAGACTGATTCATGACTAAACACAAAGTCCAGGCATAGACTGAATACGTAAGGGGATTTAGTACATGATAAAGGTGGCGTCTCAGATTAATAGGGAAAAAAGAAGTCTTTGATAAATAATGTTGAGACATGGGTTTACCATGAGAGATCGGATCTATACTTCACACCACACAATTGGATGGATTCCAAATGGATCAAAAATGTAAGCCTGAAATTATTAAACCATCAAAGTGCTAGAGGAAAACACCACTAAATATCTTCATAAACTGGGAAGAGAGGAAGTCTTTTTACTTGTATATAAAATCAGTAAGACATAAAAGAAAATAAAACATTGTTAACTTTACCTATGTAAAAGTAAAAATCCTGTTTATGACACACACACCCCCGCTTTTTTCTCTGTAGTTGCTTATAAGGCTAAAATCCAAATACACGGATTTCTGGCGAGCGCAACTTTCTAACCACTCTGTGAAAGGACCAGACAATGGGGGACGTCTCATTGCTTTTGCCCTTTCTTTTTACGTGAAGTTGTTATGGCATTAGTGAGGCTATCTACTTAATAACTGCTTTTTTAGTTTCCTTTTGGAAGGGCTTCATGAAATTCCCAAATTGTTTTTTCTCTATTGATTTCTGCTTCCCAGAGTCACTATTTCCAAACAGATCTTCTGTTTCATTTCTACCTCTTCTCTCAAACCTCCAAAACTGTGAAAAGATGAGTAATGTAATTTCTCTGTCTTTTGTTCTACCATTGGGACCTTTCACAGGACTATCCACTCATGAGGTGGAGAACAGCCTCTTCCATGAAGACTCGTTTGTGGTTATGAAGGCACGACATTTGCCTTTTCTATTCCCTGTGTAATCCTCCCCGACTAGCTCTCTATAGGCAGGTCTCTCTATTCTGTTAGGCAACTGGACACCGCCTGGTCCTGTTAGGCACCTGGACACCACCTGGTCCTGTTAGGCACCTGGACTCCGCCCTGGTCCTGTTAGGCACCTGGACACCGCCCGGTCCTGTTATGCACCTGGACACCGCCCGGTCCTGTTAGGCACCTGGACACCGCCCGGTCCTGTTAGGCACCTGGACACCGCCTGGTCCTGTTAGGCACCTGGACACCGCCTGGTCCTGTTAGGCACCTGGACTCCGCCTGGTCCTGTTAGGCACCTGGACACCGCCTGGTCCTGTTAGGCACCTGGACACCGCCTGGTCCTGTTAGGCACCTGGACACCGCCTGGTCCTGTTAGGCACCTGGACACCGCCTGGTCCTGTTAGGCACCTGGACACCGCCTGGTCCTGTTAGGCACCTGGACTCCGCCTGGTCCTGTTAGGCACCTGGACACCGCCTGGTCCTGTTAGGCACATGGACACCGCCTGGTCCTGTTAGGCACCTGGACACCGCTTGGTCCTGTTAGGCACATGGACGCTGCTTGGAGTCGTGGACACTGCTGGGGTTGATGCTCATCTCGTCAATGTACAGTCACGCCTCCAGGGCCTCTCTCCTGATGCCACACTGCTTTTCCAGTTAGGAAAACTTGGCCCATACCTACACACTGAACTGAATTTAATCAGACCTCTGCATTACTAGATGCCCCATTCATACAGTTGTAACAGCCATTCCATTGGTTCTGCATTTCACACAGTCATTGTTTTTCTAAGGTTGTATCATTTGCCTAAAGCCTCTAGAATGTGAACTGAAATCCCACAAGGTGCAATTAATCAATCCTTTCCAACTTGGAAGACACCATCCACCTACTTTGAGATGCAAATTACCCTGCTGACTGACACTTCAAAAGTGGATTCAGGTAAGATCCGTGCACCAAAGGCCCACTGCTGTACAGCCATTTGTAACTAATCTAGATTCCAGATAAAACTCCTTTTTCCCCAGGCTACTTTTTAAATGGTGTGAATGGCACCCACCCCCATATTAAGAACAGGTATCTATAGGACAAATAACCCTACAAGAACTGCTTCTGTTTACCTTTGGGGGAAAGGTGGGGATCTAATCATTTAACCATTTTTTTCGTTAATTCCTTTAACAATCTGCATTGCCTCAGAGATCCAAATTATATCTAATACACTTCAATCAATTATGGGTTTCTTTTACTTTCTTCTGTGTAAGATTTCATCTCCTAATATTTTAGACCCTGAAAAGTATGAGCCAAATTTGTTTCAACTTCCCATAAATTTCTTTTAATGAGGGTATCATCAATACAATGGAGTATGTAAAATTTCTAAGGGGGACCTCCATTTACACTGTATCTTATCCACCTGATTTATGTGCAATTCTTATCTCTTGGCTAATCCTGACCCAGGTGAGTGAAGGTATATTGTGCCCACTTGTGAAAATGAAGGCACTCTGACTCCGAGACATCTTATTGTTTAGATTGTGTTGCTGCTATGTATACATCAGTGAAGTTACTCATTCAGCAATGTTAACCATGTCAGAGAATTTTCCCTTTATACTTTATTTAATAACAGATAATCTATTATAAATCTCCATGATCCTCTGGCTTTTCCAACTGCGAACTGCATGATTGGAGAGTCTTATAAATGACTTCTGTCTCTTCCAAACCTTCAATGGTTTCCAGATTTGCAAACCTCTATTCCTAGCTCTAGCTATGTACTAAGCATTGGATAGTTTGATAGACTGTCCCTTAGACTTATTCATGATAATAAGCATAAGGAATTTGTTTTCACCCATTTCCAAAGGGAAAAAAAGAGCCATTTGGAGCTTGTATTTAAATATAATGGGCCACAAAAACTACCAGAGCTGATAAATAAATCCAGCTAAGTAGCAGGATATAAGATTAACATATAGAAAATCTATTGCATTTCTTTACATTTATAATGAAATATCAGAAAAGGAAAGCAAAAAAAAAAAATCTAAAATCTTATCAAAAAAATAAAATACTTAGGAATAAACCTGACCAAGGAGGTGAAATACTTACATACAGAGAACTATGAAATACTGATTAAGGAAATTAAAGATAATTTAAAGAAATAGAAAGATATGCCATGCTCTTGGATTAGAAGAATTAATATTGTCACAAATGGCCATATTACCCAAAGCAATCTACAGATTTAATGTGATCCCTATCAAATTACCCAGAACATTTTTCACACAATTAGAACAAATAATCCTAAAATTTGTATGGAATCACAAAAGACCCAGAATTGCCAAAGCAATACTGAAGAAAAAGGAAGAAGCCGGAGGAATAACCCTTCCAGACTTCAGACAATGCTACAGAGCTACAGTAATCAAAACAGCATGGTATTGGCACAAAAACAAACAGATCAATGGAACAGAATAGAGAGCCCAAAAATAAACCTACATACCTATGGTCAATTAATCTTTAACAAAGGAGGCAAGAAGAAGACACAATGGAGAAAAGACAGCATTTTCAACAAGTGGTATTGCGAAAGCTGGACAGCCATATGTAAATCAATGAAGTTAGAACACTCCCTCCCACCATACACAAAAATAAACTCAAAATGGCTTAAAGACTTTTTTTTTTGACTATGTATCATTTTTTTTATCAGCTATGGTTTTCTTTTTTTAACCATTTTTAATTGAGTTACAGTCATTTTATAATGTTATGTCAAATTCCAGTGTAGAGCACAATTTTTCAGTTACACATGAACATACATATATTCATTGTCACATTTTTTTTTTTTGCTGTGAGCTACCACAAGATCTTGTATCTATTTCCCTGTGCTATATAGTATAATCTTGTTTATCTATTCTACATATGCCTGTCAGTATCTACAAATTTTGAACTCCCAGTCTATCCCTTCCCACTCCCCTCCCTTAAAGACTTAAACATAAGACATGGCATTATAAACCTCCTAGAAGAGAACAAAGGCAAAACATCCTCTGATATAAACCCAAGCAATGTTCTCCTAGAGCAGTCTACCCAGGCAATAGAAATAAAAGCAAAAATAAACAAATGAGACCTAATTAAACTCATATACTTTTGCACAGCAAAGGAAACCATAAATAAAATGAAAAGACAACATACAGAAAGAGAGAAAATATTTGCAAATGATGAGACCAACAGACTGATAAGGGATTAATTTCCAGACTATACAAACAGCTCAAACAACTCATTAACAACAACAAAAAACAAACCAAACAACCCAATCAAAAAAATGGGCAGAAAACCTAAACAGACATTTCTTCAATAAAGACATACAAATGGCCAATAGGCATGTGAAAAAATGCTCAATATCGCTAATTATCAGAGAAATGCAAATTAAAACTACAATAAAGTATCACCTCACACCGGTCAGAATGGCCATTATTAAGTCCACAAACAAAATGCTGGAGAGGGTGTGAAAAAAAGGGAACCCTCCTACCCTGTTGGTGGGAATGTAGTTGGGTACAGCTGTTATGAAAAACAGTATGGAGATTCCTGAAAAAACTGAAAATAGACTTACCCTGTGATCCAGCAATCCCATTCCTGGGCATATATCCCAAAGAAACTCTAATTCAAAAAGATACATGCCTCCCAATGTTCATAGCACCACTATTTACAATAGCCAAAACATGGAAACAACCTAAATGTCCATCAACAGATGACTGAATAAAGGAGTTGTGATGTATATATACAATGGAATGTTACTCAGCCATAAAAAAGAATGAAATAATGCCATTTGCAGCAACAAGGATAGACCTAGAGATCATCATACTAAGTGAAGTAAGCCAAAAAGAGAAAGACAAATACTATATGATATCACTTATATGTGGAATCTAAAAAACGACACAAAGGAACTTACTTACAAAACAGAGACAGACTCAAAGAAAACACAGAAAACAAACTTGGGGGAGAGGGTATATCCCTGTGGTAGAATACATGCTTAGCATGCACAAGGTCCTGGGTTCAATCCTCAGTACCTCCACTGAGGAAAGAAGAAAAAGAAAAAGAAAAAAAATATATATATACACCTAATTATACTTCCCCAAAACAAAGTCAACAGTGTCATATTAAAAAAAATTGAAAATAAAACTTTATGGTTACCAGGGGACAGGGGATAAGGAGAAATAAATTAGGAGTTCAGAATTTGCAGATACATACTACTATATATAAAACAGACAAACAACAAGGTCCTTCCGTATAGCACAGAGAACTCTATTCAATACCTTATATTAGCCTGTAATGAAAAAGAATATGAAAAGGAATATATATGTGTATAACTGATGAATCACTATCCTGTACACCAGAAATTAACACAACATTGTAAATCAACTATCTCTCAATAAAAAAAAGGAAAAAAGACCAACTCCATAATAGAACCTTCAACAAAATAAATATAAATAAACAAATAAATATAGTGGGTCAGAATGTTGTAAAACAGACCTATGCTGTCAGTGTCTTAACTAAGATAAAAGTTGACCTTTCCCCTGCATAACTCCAGTCTGTCATGGTGGCCTGGCTGCATAAAGCCAGCAGGGACTGAGGTTCCTTCTGTTGTGTTTCTCTGCTGTGATGTAAAAGGTGGGTGGGAAACTGAGGCTGCAGCTTTTCCATGTCAAGATCTTGGCTTTCACGTTCAGAAACCATACATGCTCTGTGCAGCCAAGGAGTCAAGAGAAGCTGGGGATGTGGGGAGCTGCTGAGTCTTCAGAGGAGATGCAAATGCCCTTCCAGTTATAGATCTTGTCCCACATCATGTTAAAAACCTAACCAGACTATTGATACATGCAACAACTTGGAAGGCTCTCAAGCGAACCATCTGATTGGACTATACTGAGTCGGGGGAAGAAAGGCCAGTCTCAGAAGGTCATGTACTCTGATACCATCTGTATGACATTCTAGACATGACAAAATTGCAGAGATGGAAAACGGACTAGTGGTCGCCAGGGTTTAAGGATGGCGTGGTGTGGCTATAAAAGGACAGCATGACGGAGCCTTGTGGTGATGGAACTGTTCTGCACCTTGATTGTGGTGGTAAAAAGAATCTACACATGTGACAAAACACACACACACGCAGAAGTGCATGAGAAACTGGAGAAATCTGCATAAGCTCTGTGGATTGTACCAACGTCAATTTCTGGCTTTGACACTGTCCTATAGTTATTGTAGAAGCTGTTACCATTGGGGAAACTAGGTGAAGCTTACATGGGACTTCCCTGTAAATTTTATTTTTTGTTATTTCCTTGACTCTATAATCACTTTTAAACTAAAAAGATTTTAAAGTCTAAGTAAACATTAGATTAAGGCATATTCCCTCTTACGTGCCAATGCAGGAAGAGGATTCCTTTCTTTTAAAGCCATTATGTCCACTTCTGGTCCAGTGACCAGAGCTTAGCCAGATGACCTCCACAAGCTGCAAGTGTGAGTGGGGAATGTAGTCCTCATTCTGAGAAGCCATCTGCCGAGTTAAAAATCAGGAGTTTTATTACTAAGAAAAAAAATATTTCTTAGTAATCTTAGGGATAAATTAGTAATCACTACTGCATTAAGTATCTAAATGTTGCCATTTCAACTTCCCTGTAAACCCAGCTATTTGCAATTTTTGGAAGCTACATCATCAAAATCCCTGCTATCTAACTTATCAGCCTCTTTAAGCATTTCTGAATTTCCCAGATTAGAAACATGTTGGTTTCCTCTGTGGAAATTCTGATTTCTCCAGGAGCTTATGTGTGATTTGTTTTTATGTTACATATCACTCTGCTCAGGGCACCAAATATTGCAAACTGACATTTGTCAATCTGGGCAGGCAAAAATGGTGAGGACCTGTCAGTAAATACAGGTAGGCTCTGGGGCTTTGAGGTTTACTTTTATTTCTCCTACCTCCTGGCTAATGCTTAACGGAAGCCTCACCCTTGCGTGCCCTCTCGGAGGTAAGTTTTCCTGGCTGAGCCTGTGCACTCATGCTGAAAAGGAAGATAAAGGAATTTAGCAATTTCTCTTCCACAAAACCAAGCTTTGAGCCTCTTATCAGGTTTTTCTTTTACCCTGGGGCAACACACTACACCATTCTTAAGTGTGTTTGAGATTGGATAGTGGAGAGAGACTAAAAAGGAAAATGATATGTGAGGGGAAATATTTGTAAAAAGAAAACAGTGGTCCCCTTACAAAAGTAAGATGAGATTGTGAACCTAGAATGGTTCAAGTCAGCGGTTAAACCCTCAATGGTCTAGAACTCAGAGAGGTAGTTCAACCTGGAAACCTTCGTGGGACTCCTGGTGGTGTACCTACAGGTTCAGCCAGACTCAGGATTTTTGACAAAATTTGTAGTTTTGTCTATAACTTAAGACAGTTGATATTAGTAACAGTATAATGTGTACAAAGTGTTCAGTTATATAATCTTTGTTAATTCATGTAAATAAATACATAAGTATGTAATGGTGGGCTATTCAATGTGTGTGTAATACATGTATATGATAAAAATGTTTTCATGGTCAATTAAGTTTGCAACAAGTGAGGGGTCAAAACGTTCAGCAAGTGTACTGGGGATTTTAATATGCTAATATGCAATGGAAATGCTCAATGGAAAGGGAGGGGAAAAATACAGAAAGAAACATTTTCCTAAAAATACTTCACAACAGAACCCATTTGGGCAGTTACATTTTGTTCTGTTTCTGTGAGGTAAACACACTTTGGGAAGAGCTGAGATTCTTACAACTATGAATACATCACATTATTTTTTAAATTATTAGATAGACTCTTTAATCTTGGGGAAACTAAAATCCAAAGTATGTGAGACTCTGTTAAATGAGAAGCAATGGAAGGAAAGAATACATAAAAGCTGCACTGAAATACTGGCAGGTCTGTGGTGTCAAAGACAACGGAGAGGGTTGAGAACATTTGCCCACAGGCAGTCATTTAGAGAAATGTCTTGTGTTTTCGTCTCCCCAGCTCATCTCTGCACCAGTGTGTTCAGACATGGAGTAGGAGTGCAGATCCTGTCCTCACCGCCACACCCTCTGGGCCACCGAAACCCCAAGTCCAGCCAGCTCAGGAGTTGGGGAAGAGGTTAGAATTTTCACTTGAGTAAGAAATCCAAGTTCAAGATGGACAAAACTAACTCTTAATTACCAAGTAAGAGTCTTTCCATAATGGAAATTGAATAAGATAACACAAAAGACACCCCCAAGAGATTTCAGCACTTATCGGGAAAGAGGGCTCCACAGATCCCCACAATAGCTGTTATTAGAGAAAATAAAAGTGGTTTCATGCTTGTTTCTCAGCAAACTGAGAATCCCCAGTGCTGCCCACGCCCCTTCCTAAACCAATGCAGAGTGAGTCATAATGGCAGGAGCTCTCACTGCTCCTGCTCAGAGACAAAGCCCAGAGCAAAAGATGTGAAATCCCAAGGGTGAAAAAAATATCCCTAATGACCAGGGCTGCCAAACAGCACTGACCCATGAAAGACGGGAACACTGGGGCGTCGGGACACTGAGCCAAGGCTGGAGGCCAGCAGTGACCATGGAAGAGAATTTTTCCATTGGGTGGGAGACCAGGTCGAGAATCTCTGAAGTCCTTTCCAACTCAAAGTCTATGAATTCCTCATTCCTCCTCTCTAAACAAAATACTTCAAAGCGCTTTCCTTGCTCTAAGTTAAACTTGCCAACAAAAGCAAACAGTGATGTGAATGGTCCGGGAATTCTCCACGATTTGATTTCTACTGTCAAGCCATTTTCTTGCTGTGGAATCCTAGCATTCATGTTTACTTTTCCCTTCAAGGACAGTCTCCGTTACACTGGGCCTTAGTTACTGAAGGCAGAGGAGGAGGACTCGGCTTCCCCAGGAGGGGTCGTCTGTGACTGAAACAACGTATAGCGGCAAACACCCAAACTGTAACTCCCAGGGGAAGCAGCAGAACTAGGCAACAATTGGGGCTAGTGGGAAGAAACAGTTTGCTTTCCTTCTGTTCCCTCTTAGCGTCCTTTAATGTCGCATGGCTGATCCCTGAGGAGCCTCTCTCTTCCAAGACTCATCCTTTTTTAAAATCTGGCACAAGTAAGAGGGTGCTAGTTTTGCCTGTGTGCTTTGATACCCCATTTGGAATTGCAAGTGAGCCTGCCCCATCCTCCAGCCTGACCATTGATACAAAGTACACACGGGTGACTGTTCTTCCCCAGCAACGGGATTTCTCCAAGTGCAAGGATCTCCTTCACTGTTTTTTTGTTTGTTTGTTTGTTTTTTCCTTGTAGAGACTGGTTTCCTGCAGAAATGTTATATTGATAGCTTTTTTTGGTCAAAGCCCTGCAACCATCATCCTGAGGTTTCTAGACCTTACTGCTACTTACGTAACTTTTCATTGCCTGTGTTCACCCTTGCCTACATTTACCCAAACTTGTTGTCAGTGCATATGTGAAAGTACTTCTCACCCTGCCACTTTAGCTCCTAGCTTCCTGAGTGACAATTCACCTTCATCCCTCTCTGCATGTATCTCTGGTACGCCTTCATTTTTACCAAAACCTTGTATCCCAAGTGGTTGACATAGAGTCCCTCAAACCTGTCACTGTTGGCATTAGGAGCCAGGTAATTCTCTGTAGTCAGGCCTGTCCTGTGCATTCTAGGAGACTTGGCAGCACCCCTGGTCTCCACCTACTAGAGGCCAGGAGTCACCTCGCGGCTGTCTCTCCTGACGCTGTCAAACTCCCCTTAGGGAGAGAGGACAAAATCACACAGAGTCCCCACTGAAACTATCTGCCATGTAAACAAGGGGGAAAGGGTTCCTCTGGTCCCTCCAGTGAACTTTTTAGGGAACAGGGTCACCCAGGCTGATGAACAAAGTGCTTCCTCAGACAGGAGCATGGCGCTGCCAGAAGGCGTGACTAGAGGTGAACAATGCCTGGAGAACACTGCCCCTCTTCCCTAGAGTCACCGTCACCCAGGCGTCCCTCTGAGCAGAAAGAAAGGACATTTGGAGCTGATGGTACAGGGTTGAGAGGAGGGGATGGAGTCTGCATTCCAGGCAGGCCAGGAGAGGAGACTGAGGAGGACCGGGCTAACACAGAAGGGACCAGTCAGCTGCAGGGTTCTAAGTGTGGCACAGAGCCGCCTTCCAGGGAGCCCACTGAGTCAGAAAGGTGTGGTGACATGATCCAGGCTCAAGTGGGTTGGATCCACAGTCTTCACATCCAAGAATCACAGAGCATGAAGCTAACCCACAGAAAGCACTGGACGACACCCAGGTCCCAAGCCAAGGCTAGGTGTCCTCAGAGCCTTTTTGATGCTGTTATGGAATGCGGCCTAGGGCCAAAGATGAGTCAAAGATGACATTGAGGGAAACATGTGTTTGGGTGCTGGGCAGACGAGAGGGGCCTCACCTCACCTCACCTCCTTGCCTATCCCCTGGATGGCTGCCTCAAACTCTGTCCTCACTCGCTTCCTCCGGGAAGTCTGTTATTTGTCCACATGTCTAGACTGCAGCACACCACACCATGCACTGACCTACTGGAGTCCATTATCCTTCCATCAAGAGACCCCAGGAAACTCAAAGCAGAGGAAACAGAATATTACGGAGTCAGGGAGTCACTGGGACGTCTATTTCCACAACCAAACACGTACAACTGACTTGTAGGGTAACTCTGCTTTCACATCTAAGCTCAGTAGAATCAATTTGTTTTCTGGCTAGTTCCCTCTCCGAGATAAAAATGTAAGGTGCTTTCTAGTGATAAAGAATGAGCTGGTGATGCCCACATCCACTTGGGGGATGCCACGACATCACATGGAGGCGAGAAGCAGACTGAGGTCACTCCCTGCTTCCACTCGCATGACATTTCAAGCAAGTGCAACCCTCACGGACGGTGAGAGGAATCAGAAGACACAGAGACTGGAGCAGACACAGAGACTGGCAGGAGCAGGAAGGAGACGGAGGAGGGCAGCTGGACAAGAGCTAATCTGGATGTTGGTACTGGTTACACAGGTGCAGACAGCTGTAAAGCACATCACACTGTACACGTATGATGAGGACACTGCATGCCCTTCACTGTTCATAAGTTATCACTTAAATAATTCAAGCTGCTCTCAAAACAATGTAAGATACAGACAAGAAAAACAGGAAGCAAGCTGCTTTAAAGAAATCTTTTCTGACCTTAGAAACTGGCACAATACACTCGTTCTACATGTATCAGGAAGCAATACTAATCTTCTCAAGAGAATACCCACATATATTTCCCACTCTATGAGGCTGACATTCTGCCTGGGCAAAAAGACTCTTGTAGCCTTGTGCACAGACTGGGCTCATAAAAGGTGAAAGGAGGCAGAGAAAACAGCAGCAGCAGCACAAGAACAAAGCGCCAGGGGCGGCGGCACATGGAAACCACATCCTGCATGACAAACATCCTCTGGGTGTCAGGGGTGCTGGTCCCTGGGGACCAATGGACACCTGTCTCAAAAGCTCACCAGTGGAGCGCCTCCAGTGCGGCAAGCAGCGCGGCAGAGACTGGCTTCAGCGCCCTGAACAGAGACTTGCCATGATGGGACCCACAAAGACAGTGGCATTTCCCCAGCCATATGCGACACAGTCAAGGAACCCAACTGGCACGTGTGGATCCACCGTCTCAAAATGCCTCAGCCAGAACTGGAGAGAAGGCACCTGCAGCTCGTGAACACCACCAAGGGTGGTTCATTTGTTCGTTTTCAGGTGAACGTGGATTTCAGAAAACTGAGGGTAGGTGGGGTCACTGCTTTAGATTGACTGGGGATCTGAACTTATGTGCAGAAGAGAGAGAGAAGTCTGCTACTGGTGCCAGTCTCTCCCAGGCCGGGCCCTGGGTGCCCCTGAGGGTCCTCAGCGAGAAGTCACACCTGAGTTTCTGCAGCATAACTGAATCAGTGTTGCACAAATGAGGGTGGGCCCTGGGTGCCTCACAGATCCTGGCATCTTCTTAGAAAGCTCCTCTCAACACCAGCAGGCAACCTGGGATCTGACCTGTCAGGCTGCTGGTCCTCGGACCTCGGGGAGCATCCGCGTTACCTGGTGAGCTTGTTCAAACCAGACCCTGGGCTCTATCTCAGAGCTCCTGGTATCATCAGTGGCTTTGGAATCAAGCTAAAGAATCTGCAGCTCCAGTACACTCCCAGGTGGTGGTGATGCTGGCCATCCTAGGGGCATGCCAGAGTAGCTCAAGGTAGGGCTGGTCCGTCAGAACCGGATGTGTCCCTCTGAGAATTCACTCAGAGAGGCTACGACACCAGCCACCTTCGTTCAAAGGACCTGTACCTGGAGAACACTGGTGGTCAGCACCGCCAAACGGGCTTCTTTTCCTGGGGCCTGTACAACGTCTAGCACTAGTCCTGTTGGCATAGGCAGGAATGAGTAAGCTGCATCCAGGCAATGAGGTTGTTAAGTGACACTAAAGTCTGATATCTGTCTGAAAAACAGACGGCCTGGACAACAAGATGCGTCTTTATGTCAATGCTTTGGAGTCTCCTGTTCTAACGTCTTTGTAATTTCATCTCTTTTTTTAAAGCTGAATATCTAGATTTAGGAATACCAACATCCTCACTGTTGTGTTGTACATAGTTTCAGGGATAATAATGTCTCCAAGTTGGAAGTGAAACATGAATTGCATGGGATATTATCAGAAAACAACTTTCTCTGCTGAGGTCTTGCAGGCCACATGGTCTCCTCCCTGTTGGCTGGCAAAGATAAAGGTGAGCAAGCCAGAGAAGCAATACAAGTATAAAATAGGCGTGGTAAGAAAACAAGGAAGTTGTTTACCACAAATATTGTCTGCTTGGCGCAAGCCTGGTGCTACATTCTAAAATCAGCCAGTACTGACAGGAGAAAATTCTAAATGTCAAGCAAATTCAAAGGAGGACAAGAAAATGGTTTTCAGAAAAGTATCACAGCATGTACTGGAAAGGCATGAGGATAAAAATGAGAATTTCCTGCAAATTCAGCTGGCAACCCTACACCAACCCTGTAACCCACTGCCTCTTCCAAAGCTTCTTAGCTCATTCAGCCTGACCATGCATTTCCAGGGTCCTTCTCTGTTTATTTCCAGCTGGCCACAAACATGGACTTCGGAGTCAAAATGTCCCAGGTTTGACTCTCATCTGTGCCACTGATTCAGCTGTGTGACCCTGAGCAAATCACTATCCTCTCTGAACTCTGTTTCTCTATTAAATGGCAATAGTAAGACCTACGTCCTAGGAGTCTAGATTAAACCAAGTATTCAAATGCATAGTATGCACTAAGGCTCAAATACAGTTTTATTTTATCTCATTTTATGATAGTAAGAACACTTAACATGAAAGCTACCCTCTCGAAAAACTGTTGTGTTCAATACAGTATGGTCAACTGTACTAGGTACCTTGTTGTAGAGGAAATCTCTAGAATTTATTCATCTTGCTTAACTGAAACTTTATGCCTATTGATTAAATCCAGCAATCCCACGACTGGGTTTTTATCCAAATGAACTGAAATCGGATCTCAAAGAGACATTAGCATTCCCACGTGCACCGCATTACTAGCACAGTAGCCAAGATGTAAAAATAACCTAAATGCCCATCAACAGAAGAATGGATCAAGAAAAGGTGGTATATACGTACAACTACTGTAGGTGAATATTATTCCACCTTAAAAAGCAGTAAGTTCTGCCATAGGTGACAACATGGATGAATCTTCAGGACATGATGCTAAGTGAAGTAAGCCAGTTACAAATATTGCATGACTCAAATATGTTCACACCCTGGTCCCCCATTCTGCCTCTGTATACTCTCAGTGCTAAAATGATGCGATCTAAATTCCACAGTAGAGAATAAAGCAAACATGCCGCTCTACAAAAAAATCACTCCTTTGCCAAAACTGCTTGTGATTACTATCCCTAACTGTTCCTATGTGCAATTTTCCTTTGCTTTTCTCCTAACCCCCATTTCTGCCTGACTGTCCTCCTTGCCTCAGAAATCCCCAGGCATGAAGTCCCATTTCTCTCACTGACCCCACTGACACCAACTACGATACAAGCCATCAGAGCCATCAGGCAACGTCACCTGCCTCTTCTAGCCAGCCTGTCCTTGGCTGCTGTGAGCATGTGCCTTGTCTGTGACAAGTCATGGAGCTACTGGAGTCTGAGTGGAGCTCCTCCAGGTCTAAGAAAGATGTCCACATTCATAGGTGTTCTTACCATCAGCTTTTGATGACTGATAGAAGCAACAGCCACGATCTGGAAGAGCTATGGATACTGTCACCACTGACCAGTCCGCCATGCATCCCCTGAACTATGAAGTCATGCCTGGACACTGGTAAGTAGAAGAAACTCAGAGAACTACTGCTCCCACCTACATTCTGCCTCATCCGCATCTCCTAACCTGGCCATCCACACTGACCCTTTCTGTCCTATTACCAGTAACCTTGAAAAGGGAGATCCTAACTCCAAGCTTTCTGTTAACAAATTTTTCAAGCTCTAAATCTGCACTGTCTAATTCTGGATCAATAAATGTTGAATAAGGACATAAATCTTGGGGGAAAATCATGGTGCTGTAATAACAGTGCAAGCATTAAAGATTCATAAATAAGAAAAAATCCATTTGCTACTCTCAAAAAGAGTTCTTGATACACACTGAAACTTTCATTTGAATCAGCCTCATTGAATGCCAAATTATATTGGAAGATCAGAAATACATGAATGCCCTTCACAATAACGATACATCTTTACCTCATTTACCAACAGGGCACATCATCAAAGCCTGGACACTACTGTTTTCAGTTGGGCACACCAACTTCTGCCACCAGGTTGCCTACTCCTTCTCAATTTTACACCGTAAGAGTTTAATATAAAAATTATTAGTGAATAAAATAGTCCAAAAGCAGGAACCACGCTGAAGAGGCTGGCTTTGCCTGTTCTCTGAGGCTCCCACATCCCTACATTGCCATCTCTTACCCACTGGCTATGTTCCTGGCATGGGAGCCTGCTGCAACCCACGTGCAGTCAGGCAGAGCTGCTGACTCACTGTTACATATTCTAAATCAGGTGCCACCTAGTATTCCCATTACTTGCCATAAGGTAACCATCTAGGTTCCTCAGTGTAAGGAAATAAGCGGGAATACAGCGGCTATCAATTTTTGGTAAACACTCCCAAGGATAAGTGTCCCTGAGAGTGGGGTTTATTTCTTAGCATGTTAAACTTTGGAATGTAAATTCCTTAGCATGCTAACCTTCAGAAAATCAGGGCACTCAATTGAGTTTAAAGAAAGATAAAACCGAACACATCATTTTAAAAGACAGAAATTAAATATTTGGTCTTGACTCCTAAATTATCAAAACATGCTGAAGAGTATAAAAATAGTTTCAAAAGAAGGCTTTTAGTGAGCATGCTCAGTGCTTCTAAAGGTACAATCCTATTTACAATTTATGGATGATGGATGATAAGCTGGGACTCAAATCCCAGTCTTCTGACTTTAAGGCTAGTAAATCATTCTTACTAGTAAAAACCATCTGTATCACAGCAGAACTCACATCCTGGGTTGCAACCCATCAAGTTTCCTTCAGCACCATAAAGAATGCGGACAAGTGCACTCTGATGGGCACCTAGTGGGCAGTGCATGAATGCTTGTCTCTTGTGCGTCTCAAGAGCCCTACTAAGTGTAAGACCCCTAAAGGAGACCAGTGGAATTCCATAGCAAAGAAGGGGCTCACCCCATTCAAGAGAAGGAAAGGTGGGGCTCCTGAGACCCACAGGGTGCAGTTGAAGGAGGCTGTATGGGACTGGTCTACAGAGCACACTCACAAATCGTCATTTCCTTTAAAGTGTGTGTGTGTGTGTGTGTGTGTGTGTGTGTGTGTGTCTTACACACATAGCAGGGCTTGGCCTTTCCAGGTTTTCTGTCTGTCTCCTGCAGAAATGCTCTTCTCAAATTCCATGTGTTCACAGTTTAACTTAAAATTGCCCTATCTTCTGCATGGAGCCTTTCTTGTTGAATGGTACCAGCATCTACACAGCCGGGTATCTTCTTAGACTCCAGTTTGTTCTCCTTGTGAAGGAGAATATTCCAATCCATCCTCCAAGGTCAAGGTGACATAACCAGCATTGCATGAATCCTCCCCTGGTTCCCCTACTAGCGAGGAGTTCTCCATTCTCTGGGATTCCATAGCAGCATGCAAACTTAATACAGGGCATCTTGTGCTATGAGTACCTGCATTCCTGTCATCTCCCCTTCTGAAGAGCAGTCTCCTTTAGATAACTTTCAGTAGAAGAGCATGAGGATGTAAAAAGAGCAAAGGCTTTGGAAGCAGGCAAACCTGGGTTCAAACTGGACTCCCCACACCTGTTATCTGACTTTTGCTACGTATGTAAATTTCCTGGGCTGTGGTTCCTTTGTTTGTGGTGTAAGGACAGTCTGGTCAGCATTCAGGACGGTGCTCCACTTCCCCACATGCAGACACCTTGCACTCAGTAAACAGTAACACAATAATAAAGAAATAAGTAGGCATGTATTTTAGTTTTTCTCCCTAACTCATCAAAGGGAACATAAGCACTTGATTCCAAAACCGAAGAAGAGCTCAGTGACTAGCAGATGGAAAGAGAATGGTGGAGGTCCCTGAAGAGTGGAGGCGACAGTCCGACAGAGAACAGGGGAAGACATCTGAGCATCAAAATCCACCTCCATCCAGCTCTGGATTCCAAGGAACAAAACCAGAGAGTTAACAGCTGGTGGAAAGTGGTAAACAGGAACAGAGTATCCACACATGGCTGAAGCTGTACAAGGTTATGATCAGTGAAAGGAGCGAGCCCCAGAAGTCCACATGTTGTGTGATCCCACTTACAGGAATGTCCAAAATAGGAGAGTCCACGGGGTAGGAAGTTGACTAGTGGTTTCCTAGGGCTGAGGCAGGGGGACACAGGTTAACTGTCCACTGGCAAGAGCAGTAGTATTAGGGTGATGGGCATATTTTCAACAGAACTGTAGCAATGGCTGCACAACTCAGCAAATTGACTGAAACATCATTGAATGACACACCAAATTTGGGTAAATGTAAATGGTGTGCAAATTATACCTGAAAAAAAAAAGTTGTTAAAGAACACAAACACGAAAAAAGAAGTCTTGCGAACCATCTCACCACTCCTAAGATACGTACGGGTTTGCGCCATATGTATACCTGCTCACTTAGCCCCAGGAAGTTTTCAGCAATGAAAGTGGGTGACAACATGGTAAGGTGACACTTTGAATTTGCAACAAAAAACAAACTCACTTTACATCAGAGCTAACAATCCTCACACCAACTTCCACCCCCAGCATCCCAATGCCAGCCTTGCTGGCAAGGTCCGTTTTGGTTATGTGTCCTTCCTCCTCTTTCAAGTTCTGTTCTCGCTCCTGTCATGAAATCCCGGCTCCACAGACCTTCTCCTTCCTCCCTGGCACTCCTCTTTTGTCTCCTGCATGCACTCTTCATCCTTCCCCAATCCCTTCAGTACCGGTAATTTTCAGCATCCCGTCTCTACCCTCTTTTCTTGTCCTTCTGGGTACTTTCCATAAGGGTTCTCATCCATTCTATGTGCTGGTAGCTCTCAGATACATAGCCCATCCAAGTCTCTTATGGAGCCACAGGGCCAGAAATCACAACCATACCATCAGTGTGTTCACGTCAAATTTATTATACCCAAAAACAAACTCAAAACACAGGTGTTAAAACGACATCACCATCCACACTGGGTCTGCAGTCAAGCTACTGTTCATCCCTCATTCCTCATTCAGTTACTCAGCAAATCACCCTCATTCACCCATTCACCTCCGGGCACACTGTGCCTGGTACCAAGAAAATCCCCCCTTCCACCTAGGATCTCACATTTTAGTCTAGGTACCCTACAATCCACATTTAGATGAGTGATCTATCCAAAACATCAATCCGATCATGCAGTTCCCCAGCTCCAAATATTTAATGACTTACCATCATTTGCCAGTTCCTTCACTAATTTCCACTTTGCTTTTCCCGAGGTACGTCCTGCTATCTACGCACAAGCACCCTTCTTCAGCCTTTCTGGGCTATTTGCAATTTCCCTAAGGCACCAGGTCCCTGAGTGCGTTTGCATGAGTTATTTGAGATGCCCTGACAACCTTACGCCATTGCCAGGCTAATTCCTCCTACTCCACGAGGACCCACTCAGCACCACTTCTCCCTGTGTCTTCTCTGACACCCCAAAGCTGGATTCAATTCCTCGTGCGCCTGCAGCCTCCAGCACCTTGTGCATTCCTCCTGGCTCTGTTTTTATTGCCTATTCGTTTCTCTGACTCATTCACCAGGTTGTGAGTGACACCTTCGAGGCAAGTACTGAGTCTGTCTTCTCTGTACCTTTGGTGCTTAAAGCAATGCCTTCCCACACTAGGCACTCAGTAAATATTTATTAAAGAAATGAATGCCCAGAAGCACCAAAACCAAATAAAGTGCTATTTGCTTTTTATTTCTGTCTCTCTCAAGTGTTGCCTTTCACATAATTACAGATTATGGTATCATACTGAGTTACAGCTCCACCAAAACACACTGGCTGTATCTTTTTGCTCTTCCATCATGTCAGCCCTCGAATGTATTTCCTTATTTCTATCTCTTTCCTATGAACGCTCTCCAAATTGTCTTTCAGCTACTAAAGGGTCTAAAACATTCATCATGATATCTCTTTTAATCTCACTGATTTCTTTCTACAAGGTATAGTAGCCTTGAAGCAGACCACTAAAGCATCCCAGCATATAACATTTTGGTTATTTTTCACTGACATAACTGAAAATAATAGTAACCCAAACTGATTGTAATTCTCAAAATTTAGGAGCACAGACAACTTTATTTACCCCTTTGTGATTATCCTGACAAGAATCTGTATAACTAATTGGATACCATTTACATAGAATAAAAATATAAATAGAAGTAACATGTTTTAACCTAGCACAACAAATAACTAGGGGTTTAATCAGAAATCAGATACCAGAGCTGAGTTAGAAAAAGAAAACTAATTTCAATGCTCATTTTTTTTAAGAAATAAGGTAAGAGCCCCTTAAAATTACATTTCTTAGAGAGCAGTACATATTCTGATTGTCTTGCCTTGATAAATGCTGAATCTCCGGCGGACTTTTTTGTTGCTGTTCTTCATTGTTTCTAGAGAATTAACAACCACCAACCTTCTTCCCTCAGTAGGAGAAAGTACAGGTTTCTCACAGCCTCAGGGTCTGTGTTTGGATGGGAACATGCTGTGATGAGAAAGCAGCTTGAACAGGAAGGGTTTATCTCTCTCACAAAACCAGACGTCAGGAGGTGGGCAGGCCAAGACCTGGAGCATCCGCTCACTGTGGCCTTCAGGGACCTGTGCTCTCTCGGTATCTGGCCCTCTGCCCTCAGCATTCAGCTCTGTCTCTCAAGGCTGTGGCCTTCTGGTCACAATGGCTGATGCCCATCCAGGCATCCGTGCGTGAGGAAGGGGGAAGGACGCTCCGTGAACTTGTTCTTTCTCACAGCACAGTCCAGGCTTTCCAGGACCCCAGCTGGCAGACAGCCACTCTCATGGGCAGAACTATCATATCACAACCCAACTTTTGATTGATTCATAATCAACTGATGGGAAACCTACTCATGGTAGTGATGGCCCATCACATTCAAACGCCCTGCCCAAGGTCAAGGCAGGGCATTACACAAAGTAACCATATACCCAGGGGTGGGCATCTCGGGACCAGCTTACAATCCTGCTCAGCAAGTCTCCACTTTCTTCTAACCACCACAACATACAAAGAGGAAACACAGAAGTTTGGCTCCAAGCCCTTCAGTGTTCTAAGCAGAAATTTGAAGTTACTAGCGACACATTACAGATCCCTCCAGGTAACGTCACCCGGGTCCACAGGAATCAGCAGAAGTGGGGCACTACGGCAGGTGAAGAAGCTCTGGCGGAGTCTGTTCCAGCCCTTCCCAGCAGCATTTCACAGAACACTGAATCCTACAGAGGACTGTCAGTTGTCACACTGATAAGAGAGAGAATAAAGGAAGAAAAGAAGGAAAGAAGGGGGATGAAGGAATGACTGAAAATAAAATTTAAAAATCCTTCCTAAACAGTAACATCTCCTCTCTCTATTTATTAAACACATGTTTAAGGACAAGCTATTGGGCCAAGAACTGGGTCAGGTGCTGGGGTTATGAGCTGGACAAGTGAGACCTACGACATGCCCTTGTGGAGGTGATTTTATAATGAGAAACATGCCCACCTCCAAGAAAAGTAAACCAGTAAATTAAATGCCTACAAATTGAAATATGCTCTATAAAAGAAACAATGTTCAGAAACTGCTACAAAAGAAAACTCGTTCATCTTTTCCTTTGACGTGCCATGTACTTGAGTTAACAGGCACCATGTCTTAGCCTTATCTGGAGGCATTTATGTTTTGCAGAAGGCAGCTTCTGATACTCCTCTATGTTACGTCAAACCTGGATTAAGATCAACAGTTCCTAACTGTACATGGGCAGGTCCGAGACATTCAGCAAGGATCTTAAACCAAGCCATCTTTTCCTTTAGCAGCTGGTAACAAGTCTGCAAGTGTCTGGGCACACACCCTGTCAGACAAGGTTGACTTTTTAGCAGATACCAATGCGTCCCTGTGGGGGGAGCTCAGATGTATTTTTATGTCCCCCTGATAGGAAGTTCCGTCTCGCTGAACTTCGCTTCTGAGCAATGGCCGTCTACTCACCATCATCCATGCATGAGTCCAGATAGGTCTTTTTTATTTTCTGTTCTTCCCTCTTAAATCAAGTACTCCTTCCTGGGTATGGAAACCACATTCTTAGGAGCAAGAACCCGATTTCTGTTCTCCTCTAGCATGGAGACAGTTGCATGTGCAGCACGCAGATCTCACACCCATCATAGTGAGAAAGTTAGCGTCACACAAGCACATGTGACACACATCTTGATGGCTGACATTTCCCCGGCAGAAGGCCCATTGACCTTCAGTATCCAAACTTCAAGGAATGTCCTCATTTACCAAGGCTACATTTTCGTTACATTTCAGGCTCCCTGTTGGCATTTTCACACAGATCTTTGATTTTGCAAGAGCAGAACACTGGTGCTCAGTGGCAGGCTGCTCCAAGTGTCTCCGCCCCACTTAACCCACAGGTGAAGGGTCCCACAGCCCTTGTGAGTACCCTTTGAAGACGGCCCTGTAATGCACCCGGAGAAGCTCCCTGCCCACCGCCTGACTCTGTGCAGTGTGTGGGTGTGCTGGGAGGCGGCACACGCTCAGAGCAGTCTACCCAGGTGGGCGCTTCTCTTCCGAGCATCCTCTGCTCCTCTGCTAATCTTTAGCAGCTACTAAAAAACCGCAGCAAATAGAAAAACTCCAGGGAACACTGCAGAAGCTAATGTAGGGAGGAAAGACAGGCATGCAGGCAGCCTTTAGGGAGCCTTCCAACAGTCGTACAGCAAACAGTCTTAATGAACAGAGAGGGGACACCCCCGCAGCGGCTGCGGAGATAACTCTTTAACCAGTTCCGATTTTAAAGGAACATGAAGAAAAGCTGGGAGGAGGAGTGTGGGGGTTGAACCGAGGAGAGGAAAGCCCCAAGGAGCTAAGGCTTATCAAGTGAACCCAAGGCAACCTCGGAAGCTTTGCTAAGTGTGGGCAGAGGAGAATCACGACCAGTAGGAACAGATGCCTCGCGTGGTGAGACGCTAAGAGAGGAAGCAAGGAAGTGTTTGGTATTCGCAAGAACATTTCTAAGCTGTTATGTGAGTTATCTATTGCTCTGTGACAAACTGCCACAAACTTGGTGTCTTAGAACCACATGCATTTATGAGCTCAGTTTCAGTGCATCGGGAGTCCAGGTACAGCTTAATGGGGTCCAGTGCCCAGACTTCCTCAAGCTTTTGCATCAAGGAGTCAGCGGTGTGGTCGTGTGGAGCCAGATGTCCTCTTCCAAGCTCTTGTGATTGTTGCCAGAATTCAGTTCCTGGGAACTGTAGGACTGAGGTACCCATTTTCTCACTGGCTGTCAGGCAGGGGTGGGGGTCGCCGTTGGCTCCTAGACTCTGTCTGCAGGCACTAGTCACTCGACTCTCTCATAACCGGAAACTATCTCTTCAGTGGTGGCAGGAGTATTGTCCTTTGGTCTGCTCCAATGGAGTCTTACAGAACATATGCACGGGGTGACATCCCTCACCTACGCCCTGTGAGGTACCCCAATCAAGGGAATGGCATTCCTCACATTCACAGGTCCTACCCACACCCAAAGGGAGGGGAGCATACAGGGCTTGTACTACGGGCTGTGGCAATCTCAGGATTTCGCCTAGAACAGCTAGAAAGGAAGATACAACATTGTTACAGTGGCACCAAAACCAAGGATAGTAAGAGAAACAATCTAATTTAAACTTAGCTCAATATTCTAGACTCAGGTGAATATTCTAGGTCCATTAGACTTTACTGAGAGACTGTACCAAAAAACTATAAAGAACCACTCTGTTGAATGTAAACTGATGCAGCTGCTACAGAAAACAGTACGGAGGTTCCTTAAAAAGCCAAAAATAGAGCTACTATATGATCCAGTAATCCCACTCTGGGGCATATATACAGAGAAAATCATAGTTCAAAAAGATACATGCACCCCAATATTCAGAGCAGCACTATTTACAATAGCCAAGACATGGAAGCAACTTAAATATCCATCCACAGATATTGGATAAATAAAATGTCATATATATATATACACACACACATATATGTATATATGTATGTGTGTGGGGTGTGTGTGTGTGTACATACATATACATATACAATGGAATGCTATTCAAGGATAAAAATAATAAAATGTCATTTGTAGCAACATGGATGGACCTAGAGATTGTCACACTAAGTGAAATAAGAGAGAAAGACAAATACCACATGGTAGAATCTAAAATATGACAGAAATGAACTTATTTATAAAACATAAACAGACTCACAGACATAGGAAACAGACTTATGGTTACCAAAGGGAAAGGAGGTGGGGAGGGATAAATCAGGAGTTTGGGATTAGCAGATACAAACTGCTACATATAAAACAGATAAACAAGAAGATCCTACTGTATAGCACAGGGAACTATATTCAATATCCTGTAATAAACCATAATGGAAAAGAAGATGAAAAAAGAAATATATATATATAACTGAATCACTTTGATGTACACCAGAAGCTAATGCAGCACTGTAAATCAACTACACTTCAATAATTAAAAATAGAACCATCCCATGTAATCCTGGAGTATAGGCAAGTTTCCAAAAGTCTAGAGTTGCCCAACTCTAAAAAAGGAAAGCAAGTAGACTCAAAACCAAAGACACGTGAGTTAATTATTAATTTCCCCCCCCCCAAATCTAAAGTACATTAGACAGACTTTGTAAGCACCTAGAAAATGTTGTAGGGATTACCAGTAGTTAGCATTGGTTCAATGAAACCATTCCCTTCAGTCCAACCCATTCCTTTGACAGCTGTTTGGAGACAATGCTGAAATTATGATCGTCTTTGTCTGTAAGCTAGTTCACAGAGGTACTCCTTATGGGGTAAAGGAAGAAATATTATCTGAAGTAATCTGCTCAGCAGTTCTATTTTCTTAACTGCTGTACCCAAAAGCAGGTCAACCAAAGTGAGATGGATATTCATCTGAAAAGTGACATTGGGCAGTTAGACAGAGCACTCAGCCCTGGCCTGCTCAGTGTTACAGCTAATAGTTTGAAATGTTTGTGGATTGGCTACTTTGGAAACACCGGTGCATGAAGTAAGACACAGACTGAAGATTAAACATCTTCCCTATATGCCTAACCAATGGGCAACAGTTGATAAAACTGAGCATCAGTATAGTATCAGATGCTGACTTGAGTATGGTTGATCTTTAACCCCATAATATTTCACAGAGCAATGTAAACTCCTCCACAAGGGCTCAAAACCCCACCTGGAAAAATGCAACAAGAGAAATCCCTGCTTCACATCCTCCTGGTGACAGACTCCATCAGTTCTAGCTGTCTCAACGCCCAGGATTAACCAAAGCCAGAAAGTTACAGAGAGTTAACAACAGCCCTTTTTTAACCCCTCTAAGACCATCCTGTGTATCACCTGAGCCCTGCAATGGTGACAGAAAGCAAAGAGGGGGGAAGTGTTTCCTGGTCAAATATGTGTGGGAAAGACACAGCCCAGTGAAGTGGAGCCAGTTTCTTCACTCTGGGCCTCCAATATGTCAGTGTGTATTGGGAACATCAAAGGGTGGACGGTCGCTTCACAGAGACACTCATGCAACCAGATTCTGGAAAGTCTCGGGGGAAAACTAAATCACCCCAGCCTCAAGCTGTCCTAAATAACGTGCAGTGTCTATATTTAAAAAGCTAACTATCAAAAAGTGGTCTTCCCTGGACTAGTGTTCTGGACCGCTGAATTCAGTTCTGGGGGCCTGCAAGTTCGGAGTTACTCCGGCCAACGGAGCACACCCAGAAAGGAGAAGTGACATGAGGTGGGAGAGAACTGCAGAAGAATCTTGCCCCTTCCTGTGTCCTGCCCCATCTGCTTTCAAGCTGCCTTGCTCACAGGACACTCCTATGAGCACAGAGGATCCTTTCATCCTTGTAGTGAGACCTCATGACTCATTTTTAAGGAATGGATTATGGCAACAGTGATGGGATGTTGGTTTCATCAAAGAAACCCCATACTTTTTAGCCATCATCCCTCACCTCCCCCAGTCTTCCAGCCCATAGTCTACTTTTGGTCTCTATATATTAGTCACAGACTTTTATAACCTAGTTTCAGAAGTGACATCACCATCTGCTCACTCTGGTGAAGCAAGCTGTTGGGTGCTAGGCTGCCCTGGGGAGAAGCCCGCATCATGAGGAACTGGAAGTCACCTCCAACAGCAGCCAGTAAGGCACTGAGGCCCTCAATTCTGTAAGCCTGCAAGAAAATGAATCCTTCAACAGCCACGTGATAGAGCCGTGAGCTGACCCTTCTGCAGCCAAGCGTGGAGATGACAAGGCACGCTCATCACCTGTGAAAGAGCCTGAAACAGAGGACCAGTAAAGTCATGACCAGCTTTCTGACACACAGAAACCTGACACAAAGCCCCTACATTCAAGGGAAGTTTGTTACACAGCAGTGGATAACAGATGCACTTTGAAAGAGTCCCTGTGTCCTCTACTTTCTGCTCTTTACCAGATTCCTCTCCAGCTTCAGAGAAGAGCCTTGGAGAAACTTCACATTGGATTATTCAGACCTTCCCTGTACCCAGCTCTTGCCTCTCACCACTTTCCTCACCTGTAATGCCCCTCCCCTGTCTTCAACAGCCCTATGATGTTTCTACCTTTTTCAAGCCCCTGAAATTTCTATAAAGCACAAAGCCCATCTTCCAGCCACACCCTGTCTCTGCCCCAAAGTGATTCTTCCTGACTGGAAACTTCAGGGGCACAAGAGGACTCACTGGGCATCAGTATCTTATATCATTTATGCATAACTGACCTATTAGAAAGATTTCTTTTGAATCACTTTTCAGGAAAAAAAAAAGATGTTTATTTACTCTCCACATTCATATTTCAGTTAAAATGTTTTACAGATTTGCATTTATTTTATTCATCCGATGCTTTCTCTAAATTTTGATTTGCCCTTCTTCAGTATACATTTTCTTAGGTAGGTGAGGAATTTCCATTTTTGCCCTTTTTGGAGTTTTATTCCATTGCATTGTATTTTCTCACATGTTTAAGCTGAACCTTACCCAGATTACATTAATTTAGATTCCCAGTTACCTGCTGTGTTGTAATATTGCATTTCCTCTCAGTTATTCACCCCAATATGTACATTCTTAGTTCCCCAAACACCATGTGGGTTCAGCCACTGTAGCTACTTCATCAGCCATCTTTTGACCTTCAAGTATGCCTGGCCCAGTACCTTTAATCTGATTTTCACTAGATTTACTACCTTTCTTGACCTGAGAAAGTTATTACAGTTTTTAAAGTCCTGAACTTATTACCAGACATTTGGTAGCAAAGGAAAATTGGTTCCACTTTTCGGAGGCTCTAACTCACATGAACTTCATTTCATCCAAGGTTCCTCTTTATCATCCTTGGCGGAAATAAAATTTATGTGAAAATGTTCTTATAGATAAATAAAGGCTGCTATAATAGAAAATGAACGGTGATAGACTACACTAAGAAGTTAATCACAAGGGGAAAACATCAAGAAATCTTCCCTAGGCTAACATATTTGAACGCTGGCCAAGGTCATGGTTAACTAGTTTTGATTTCTCTGTCCGTCGTTCAAGGGAAATGGTTTAAATTCCACTCCCATCTACCCACATGCTCATGCGGTCTACAATCTGACTGACGCTCTATAAGCTCAGATACATCGTAAAAGAGCTTATCTGATGTGGCCGTAACACAGAATATAGTTTTAGAAAGCAGTTAATCAAATTTAAGAAAGCCTAATTTCAAAGACGGTTATATTCACTTATTTTTCATAGCTGATGTTCTCAAGGGCTTTTTGGCTTATAAAACCATCCCCACAATTACATCCAGATTTAGATAGGTAGACAGATAGAGATATATACATAGATATATAATATATACCGTTTTTGTTCATATCTAGTGTTTGCTTGTAAAATAGAAAATCTGGCTTTTTCGACCCACACGTGCACACATGCACATACACACACTCAAGTACTGACTTTTCCCTCAGAAAATCTTCTCAGGGTTAAGAACACAGCCTCTCCTGACTCATCGGCTTGAGCGTCACACTCTCAGTGACCCTAAACCAAGGGCGTCATGGTAGGGAATGACCCTTCCACAAAGACAAGACTTGTGGGCGCTGAGAAGCTGCACTACACTCAACGACCGCAGAAAATCCGTGCAGGACTTTGTGCTGTTTTCTTTCCTACGTCGCTTCCTTTGGTGCAGATGTCAAATCACACCAGAAAAGTAAAGAAAAAGAATTCAAGGTTCTCCCGACAGCCAACGTCTCCCTCCACCAGGGTGAAGCGAGCAAAGTCACTGTTAATGAACTGGGCATCCTAGGAAGGTTGTATCCCTCCTGTGGAAATTCACAAGACCAGCCTGGTCACCTCTGTGGCCCTCCTGCCCCTCCATTCATCCAAAGCTCAGCACCTGCAAGTCCCGCATTCCCCTGACAGAGGCCACAAATGCCATTCTCTAAGACCGGCCCCAAGCAGGAACAGGAAGGGAATGGAGAACTTGTTAAACCTCGAGTTCTCCTGGTTCGTATTTTTAGGTTTTAGTGTACAGACATCACCTACTCCAGTAAAGCGGTACTGGGGGAAACGAGGTCTCCGTGGGACTCAGATTCTGAGAAGCAAAGCAGAAGGAATGTGGCCATTCTCCCCAAGCGAAGACCCAGTAGGTCAACAAAAAAAAATCTTCACCCTGGTTAAACTCTACAAGCTTTTATTTTTATAAGTTCAAGTTCCTGCTCGACTTCCAAAGACACTGTATAAAGCAGACTGAGGAATGCACCAGAGATGATAAACTTATTTTTTATGCAAATTCCTCCTTTTCTTGTTGTCATCCTTAAACTGCCATTCTGCCCTACCATTTCCTAACGTCTTTTCTTATTAAAGAAATACACTCAATTAATACTTGACATTTTCTTCTGAGAAGTTTAATCTTGCTCAACGTGCGCACTGACACACCCTAACAAAGAAAAGCAGTTTAACATCCCTGCTCTACTGCTTACTAGCTGTGTGATCCTGGGCAAGCAACACAGCCTCTCTGGTCTTCTGCTCCCCTGAAAGGGGCACAGCAGTGTCTATTTTCTCATGGGGATTCAAGGACGTAAAACACGTAAACCACTTACAACAGTGCCTGACACTGGAGAGGCTACAACAGGCTGGGGCTTGGTGTTTTTAGACACCTACTCTGATCACCCACATCACCTCTTTACCGGAGCTGCCAAAGCCCCCAGCATCTGTCTCTCTTATCCAGGGTTCTGAGACCACACCTCCCTGGATTCCTTCTTACCTTCATAAACAGTCCTCCTCCACTGTGATAACTAGTTCTACTCCTCTGCTCCACGTCAAAGGCAGGTGACATCATTTAAAGGCATCGTGATGTCATGTAGCACAAACCAGACTGAAGGGGCCGGGGGCGGGGGGAGTTCTAGTCAGGGACAGAGATGGCACTTGAAGGGGTAACTGTGGAGGCTGTAATGGATGAAGGGAGTTTGTGCAGAGGTGTGGGCAGGCCTCAGGGAACCGCCGGAGGGGAAGCTCTCAGGGACTCACAGGAGCCTTTGTGCAGCTCTCCCAGTGTCACCAGGTTGCCCCTTCCCTCCCGAGATGTCAGCAGCCTCCTCCCTGTCCACTGAGGGCAGAGGGTCTGAAGCTGTGCTCATGTGTAAACCAAGTCCTGTGGTTGTGACATGCTGGGAATTAGGTGGCGACAGTCCCCTGCCTCCAGCTGCAATCTTGTGAAGACGTTGCATACAAAGTGCTGGCAAGGATGGGAGAAGTGGATTTTTTTTCTAATAGATTATTTTAGAGCAGTTTTAGATTAAGAGAAAAATTTCAGAAGGCAAAGAGAATTTCCCTGGACTAAATCAATTCCACAATTAACATCCTGCATTAGCGTGGTACTCTTGTTACAACTGTTGAAACAAATAATAATACATTATTGCTAAATGAATTTCATAGTTTGCGTTAGAGTTCATTCTATGTGCTGTACATTTAATGAGTTTTGACAAATGTATAATGTCACGAATCTACCATCACAGTATTGTACAGACTAGTGTCACTGCCCTGAAAAGCCCTTGTCTCCACTGATTCATCCTGCCCTCCCCCCGAGTCCCTGGCAACCACTGATCTTTTACTGTCTCTATAGTTCTGCCTTCTCCAGGATGTCACAGAGTTGGGGTCATACAGTCTTTTCAGATGGGCTTCTTTCACTTAGCAACATGCACGTAAGCTGCCTCCATGTCTGTTCGCAGCTTCGTGGCTCATGTCTGTATGTTGCTCAGTAATACTCCTCCATGTGGATCAACCAGTTTTATTTATCTGCTCACCTACTGAAGGGCAACATGGTTGCTGTGAATTTGTGGCAACTATGAGCAACGGACTTTCCATACAGCACTGGCAGGAAGACCACATGCTACAACTGCCTTGGAGGAAAGCTGGCGACATCTAATGGAGGTGTGCACACACAGAGCTCAGAATGTCCACTCCTGGGTGGACATCACAGACTCTTGTGAGGAAGCACACACCAAAAATGCTCATTAAATGCTCTCCGTAACAAAGAAAACTGCAGACAAAGTAAAACTGTGCCAGTAAGAAACTGGAATGGGGGACAAATGTCTGGGGGTCTCCTTCAAATTTCTGCATGCCCTGCCAGCAGACACCCTGATGGCTTCTGTTCTGGTCTGTCTTCTCCAGGCTGTCCGTACAGTGAACGGCCTTAGAAGACAGAGGTCGTGTCTCCCTCTGGAACAACATTTGGGCAGAATTCTTCCTGTCCATGCTAAAAGATATGGGTTTCCTAAGGCCCGGGCCCCTCAGCTTTGACACAGACCCACTGCACGTGCAGCATCCACTCAGACCCCTCTGGGTCGCCCCCAAGGAGCTCAAGGGGTGAGGAGAGCTGGTGCAGATGCAAAGCTCGTGGTGCCTGTGAAGCCTCTGTCTCTGACCCGGGAGTCTCGTGTTCCCATCAGCACCTGTGAACCTGAGGCAGCTAAACTGTTAGCATGAAAGTAGGGTCAAACCTTCAGACCTTCCTCAGTTTCTACCAAGTAGTATAAATAAAATTTTCAAGTACTTATGCAACAGCATGCTGTGTGATAGTCAGTATAAATAAGTTAAAATGACAGGTGTCCATGTGGATCGACCTCAATCTATTTTTAGATGACATAAGTAAATCACAAAAATATCTCTAGCATTTCTGTAAAATAGATACTGTTTTGGTTTACACACATAAGGTGTCAAACACACATGGGAATTCATACATAATCCTTAGGGTGACTCAGGGGAAGCAAGATGGGGAATTGAACCAGAAAGGTTTTTAATCTTATGCAAATATGTCAGAATGTTGACATCTGTTCATTCTTTCAGCTGGGTATAGGGGTTTACTATACAGTTCCACAGTACCTGCAATTCTGAAAAGTCTGTTCTTAATTTTCGCACCAAAACTTACATGGTGGAAAAAAAATAAAATAAAACTTACATGGTGGCAAAAACCTAAAATGAAATGAGGGAAGCTATGATAGTCTTTATTGGCTGTGTTGATGTGAGTATTTGTACACTTCATTGCAGAGCCCTGAATGTGTTTAGTACTGGTGTGCTCCCCCAGGCCGTGCTGCTGGTGTGGGATTCCCAATGGCTTATGCCCGTATTTCACCTTTCTAAAATCTGGGTTCTAAAAGCCCCTAGCCCCCGGGGTTTGGGGTAAGGGCTTTAGTCTTGAAATAGTCTCTTGCAATTTTACATGTGTATTTATTTCATAATTTAAAAATATTAAAATGAGGGGGGGACAAATGCTCTAGCACTTTTTAACATGTAAAACTGAATGTGCGGGGGGAAGGGTATAGCTCAGTGGTAGAGTATGTGCTTAGCACACATGAGGTTTTGGGTTCAATCCCCAGTACCTCCATTAAAAAAAAAAGCAAAAGCAATATTAACTATTACATATACAACAGATAAAAAAAGCAGATTTGTTCTGTATAGCACAGGGAACTATATTCCATATCTTGTAGTAACCTATAATGAAAAAGAATATGAAAACAAATATATGTATGTGTATGTATGACAGAAACATTATGCTGTACACCAGAAACTGACACATCATAACTGACTATACGTCAATTAAATAAATAAACAAACAAACCTAATTACCCACCTCCCTTAAAAAAAAAAGGAAAAAAATTTTTTTTGATTTTCCACAAAACAGAGCACAAGCCTATGTGTGGGTCCCTCAGTAGGACCACATCAGCCTAGTGTCCACTCCTAATCTCACAGTGACAGGGAGAATCTGTCCCTTATGCACAGCATGGAGAGGACCATTCTGGAAATACTAACACCTGGTTTTTATAATTACTAGAGCACGTACTAGAAAACAAAGATATCAATTATTCTTAAACGCAGCAAGATAGGGTCATACAAGGCTTTTCCTGTAACCGTGAAAGAACTAATACTTATTGTTGGCTGCAATGTTGCCCTTAAGATTCCTGCTTGATTATTAAAATCATGCCTGATCCGAGAGCCTCAGCTCCCCAGGTGGCCCATACACTTGAGCCCTTGTGTCCTGGGACAGGATGCCTCTTATGCCCGATTTCAGATGCTCTTGGCCTTGCCAATCTCCCAGGCCAGCCACAGCTGCAACAGCCAGCTCTGCACAGGCTCTGACCGGCTCCATGCAGCTCCTCCCCACCCTCCCTCTGCCCCATGTGGTGTCGTCCCCCCAACTCCACCACCTGCCATCTCTCTAAGGGCTTCTCTGTTGAGGCCAAGGTACGAGACAGTTTGGGAATCAGCTCACAGCCCACACAGCATGACCCAGAGATGCAGGAAAGAGGTCGCCCTATGAGGGCAAGTGTTTGACAGTGGATTTGGAGCCATTACAAATGCTTTTCTGGCCCCGGCCAGACAGTCCTGGAAAACATCCCCTATGACTTCACAGACAGTCTCAGTGAAGGAAGCAACTTGTTCCCAGCGGCGCTGGCCAACGTGATACACCATTCTTGCATCAGCATCCCTCCCTCGGTTCCTGCCTGACCCAGCTTGACCCTGGCTTCTGCCCATGGGAGTCACTCTCCCCAGTAAAGCATCTACGTAAGCCTTTATCTCAGGCTCACCCTCCAAGAAATGTAAGCCACACAGTCTTCATACCACCCTTACATTACTAGGCCTACGTATCTGGGGAAAGGGAGAGGCTTCTTTCAGAACTAAAAAAATTAAAATCACAGGTAATCTCAGAAAATGGGGAAATCAAGGTGCTCCATTGCTCTGTATTTTTCTGTGCCCTTTTCTACTGACAGTAGTGAAGGTATTCCCCCTGAAGACATCGTCTTCTTCCAAAGCACTCACTGCCTTTGACTTACAAACCTGCCAAGGTTTTACACATATGATTTCATATATTCCTATAATAATCCTTTTTAAAATCTCCAACCCCTACCTGCCTCTCCCCCTTCCCTCTCCCCACTGGTAACCACTAGTTTGTTCTCTAGATCTCTCAGTCTCCTTTTTTGTTTTATTCACTAGTTTGTTATATCTTTTAGATTCCACATATAAGTGATATACAGTATTTGTCTTTCCCTGCCTGACTTTTTTCACTGAGCATAATGTCCTCCAAGTCCATCTATGTTGTTGCAATTGGTAAAAATTCATTCTTTTTATGGCTGAGTAATATTCCATTGTATATATACACTACTTCTTCTTTATTCATTCATCTGCTGATGGATACTTAGGTCGCTTCCATATCTTGGTTATTATAAATAATGCTTCTATGAATACTAGCGTGCATGTATCTTTTCAAATTAATGTTTTTGTTTCTTTCAGATATATAACAAGGAGTGGAATTGCTGGGTCATATGGTAGGTAGTTCTATTTTTAGTTTTTCTGAGGAAACTCTGTACTGTTTTCCACAGTGGCTGCACCAATTTACATTCCCACCGAACAGTCTACTAGGATTCCCTATAAGAGAGAAAATCTTAAACATTCTCACCACCAAAAAGAAGTGGTCAGTATGTGACATGATGGAGGTGTCAGCTAACCCACAATGACAGTCACACCACCTGCAATACACGTGTATCCAGTCAATTTAAGTTTGTACATCTTAGACTCACACAATATTATGTCAATTACATCTCAATACAGCTGGAAAAAATAATTTATGCCTGTCAGTAGTGGGACTTTTTATCAGAGTGAACACCTGCTTTGCACCCCTGCTCTAGGGATGAGTTCGTGTGGAGGCATCCGACAACTGTCACAAGACAAGATTTCTCCGACAACTGACACTAGAGCCAACAGACTGGGGCCTCAGCTCCACTCCTCTGACTGAGAAGCAGAAATAAAGTAATTGACCTGCTGGAGGAACACACCCTCTAGCCTGGATGCCTTCCCCTGTGTTCAAATGCCTTCCTGCACACGGCACCAAATTCAGACAGCGGTAACTAAACCACTCTCGCAGACCCCTCTGACCTTCCTTGTCAGCATCAATTTTAACTTTTCTTCTTGCCTTCAGCCATGTTCTGTGAAGCAATAAATAGAACTGAGTGTCTCTTTAGGACATTTTTATTGCAGCATATTTTTCCTGCCTCCTGCCATCTTATTATGTTATCTCGCCAAATGCCAGAGAAACATGAAACAGATGTTCCAAACAGGAGACACCAGGGAGGGAATTTCCCTCTCAGCAACTACAACAAGGAAGCGCTCAGAACTCCACTTTGCCGTCATTCGTAAAGTCTGGAGCCCTGAACGTACAGGGCAGTGACAGGCTGGTGTACAAATGCAGGGCTATATTTACCTCTGTGCAGGATGTGGAATGAAAAAAAAAATTGCCTTGGCAGTTAAATTAAAAAAAGGAAACTGGAGGTCAAATGTCTCTAATTATAAATGCCTTGAGGTAATATCCCAATGTCTTTGTAAAAATGGAGAAAAAAAGATTTGCAAAAAGTTATTTGGAATTAAGTATACATTTTTACAAATAAATATTTTTTTCTTGGATGTTATGGCTGGGATGCATTTCAATGGAGTCTTCTGTGTGACATACTGAGCTCTGCATTTTCCATAGTGATATACACAAAAAGTCCCACCTTACAATATGTGACGAAAAAAATGGGAATGAGGATAAAAATTAGGAGCAGAAAATAGGAATTTACAAAATCCTGTCTGGTTCACTAAATATATTTAAAGACAGAGCTATTAAATGATTTGTAATCTCAGGGAACTTGATGCCTGTTCGTAGAAATATAAACAGGAATAATTAACAATATAGCTCTCAGGCTTCCATTTCAAGAAAGGAGACTTAGCACATATTTTTTATTGTCTCTCTCTTATAGCCTTTTAAATTGACGGTAAATGAGTGATTGAAATAACAAATCCACAAACAAAAACTTCAAGGTATGAAGCTATTAATGGATGTGCAATTTCAACAAGATTGTAGATCAGGACTACTGACATGTGGGGCTGGATACCTGTGTGGTGGGGTGTCCTGTGCACTGCAGGGGGTCTAGCAGCATCCCTGCCCTCTACCCACTAGATGCTAGGAGCATCTTCCCCTCACCCGCAATTACAATAATCGAAACATCTCTCCAGACATTGTCAGGTATCCCCTGGGGGCACCATCGCCCTGCTTTAGAACCACTGGTCTAAAGACAGAGAGCAAATGGAGGAATATTCAACCACACAGCTGAGCAAACTGCAGCCCAGAAGATCTGTAGATGCACGATGACACAGGAGACAGATCAGCCGTGTGTCACAGCATGGAAGAGAGTTCCAACAAGGATGCTACAGAACAAGGAAAGAACCAAGGAGGAAAGGAGGGAATGGCAGCAAACCCCAGGACGGAGTGCAGGTCTGCAGACACAACAGGGGAGTAAGCACACACACATGTGCACGTACACACACGTTGCCTCACACACACCCTGAAGTATGCATGCACACACATTCATGTACACACTCACTCTGTCACACAAACACACACACACACACACACATTACAAGTAGAAAAGCATGCAGCAAACATATCCTTTCCTGAGGGGAGAGTATGCTTTCCGCAAAACTGAATAAAGAACTCTATCAGCTACACTCAGTATCAAAATTCCAGCGCTGGAACACCCGCCAACCCACACTGAAGCCTGCCAGCCAACGAGTCCCTTCCACGTGCAGGGGGCCCTCGGACTCCTCTCTATTGTGTAATAGGTTGAGCAAGAATCAGGAGGCATTTGAGGAAAGCCTGGATTATAAAAGAAAAGACTAAGATAAAGAGAAAAACTGAACACAACAGAAATGAAGATAAATGAGGAGGGAGGAATAAAGAGAAAAATAATACACTTAACATGCTCAGACACATTTAAGAAGACATTTCACTCAAAACAAAAATCAGAATCCTGCCAATAAGAAAGAAAATTTGTAAAATCAGAAAACAACACGACACTGGGAAATTAAGAACATGAGAGCCAAAATGATAAGATGAGTCCAGAAGATGAAGCTAATAGGAGTTCCTAGCCAATAAAAGGAAACAGAAAAGGATATTTTCAAAGAAATATATTTTTTTAAGTTTCCCAGAACTGAAGGAGCAAGTGCATCCAAAGGGGCTCATGAGGCACTGAAGAGACACATAAATGATCTCCACCCAGCACATCTCTGAGAAATGCCAGAAGTGATGATCTAATATGGCATGTTAAGTACAAGGAGCAGTATCTTCAAAGTTCTGATTTAGGGGAAAAAAATTCCATGCAGTCAAATCGGTAATGAGGTGTGAAAACAGAATAAAGAAATGCTCAGGTGTATAAGAACACACCATACGTCCCATGCAACCCTAGTTAGGAAGGGATGTGTCAGTAAACCAAGGAGGAAAAAGAAGAAGGATCCAGGAAACAGAGCACCTACTCATAAGAGCCCAGAAAGGATGTCCCAGGTGGGCCACTGGGACATTTGTCTTAAGGAGCAAAGAGGCTGAGGCAGGAGGATAAAGTGAGATCTTAGAGGACAAAACATGGACACGGCACCCTCGAGAGAACAGCCTAGGGATGTGACGAGGTCCAAGAAGGCAAGGACAGACGCTGCGTGGGAAGTAAAGGTGGGACAACATAACAGGGGACCCTCCCCAACGGCTGGCTCCCTCCCCACTGCCAGGGCTGAGCCTGCGGGGCTGGAGAGGATATGTTCACTTGGGTGAGAGACAGCAATTTTGCTGCCAGATGCTAACACCTGATTTATGTCTGCTCAGTGCAAGAGCTGTGGGGTGACCAGGAGTGGGTGAGAAATTCAGGGCAGGAACCAGAGAGAAATAAAGTTGGATTCTAACTGCATCATGCTGAAATCAACTCATCCAACGAAGCGACTACATTTACAAACCTTAAAAACTGCTCTTCTCATTCGCCTATGTACATCCCTCTGTGGCCTCCTCTTTATGATGAGGCCCTGCTATTCGAATTAGAGCATCTTCTGGGAACTTGGTGTAAAAGTATATTTTCTGGCCCCAGCCCAGAACTACTAAAAAAGAAACTACATAGTGTAGTGTCAAAATTGGATTCGGGTCTGCCAGGAGGAATCCTTAATAAATGCGAGCTTCTTAAAGGGCTGCGTCTTTGGTAACTTGTTATGCAGCACTACATAACTAACAAAACTAACAAAACAAGCTGATAAATATGTACGGGAAAGACGAACAAGAAGCAGTGAGCAGGACAAGAAGTAAAGTATATTATCGACCCTCAGAGCGAGAAGCCAGCGGACAGTGTCTACCAGCAATATCTAGAATAAGGACTCTAAAAATACTGTTTTAGATACGGAGTAATCACTAAGTAGCAAAAGCTTCTGAACAGGGAAGGAGGGCACGTGGACTGTGTCGTTTCATCATAAACACTTCATTACTCTTTGAGATTTCGACTATATCATAAAAATTCTACATGTTAATTTAGCATTGACAGATCAACTGAATCTTAAAATTGAGAGATATCTTAAAGGTTTTCTGGCCCAACAGCCCAGTCAAAACAGGAATCTATACTCCTTCTTTTCTTGCGTTTGGCTAGCCACCTGGGTGGTCATTCCAATCCACAGCACAGTCCATTCTACTGGGAGATGCAGCTTGTTGTTAGGAAGTGCCCTGAGGCTGAATCCAAAGACCGTGTCCACGAAGGTTTCAAGCAGAACTCCCAGTTGCGCCTTCTGAAGCAGAAGGAATCCATCTCCTCTTACTGCCAAACGCCAACTTTCAAATCTTGGACAATATCTGTCACGCCTCCTGCTAAATATTCTTCAGGCTAAAAGCCCTAGTACATTCAGCTGTCCTCCAGAGGACACGATGCCCAGTTTCCTTCCAGCAATATCCGTTACCCCTAACATTTCTTAGCTGGGTAGTGTGTGACTTTGAAGTTGACTCCACAACCCTCCAGGAATGGCTTGATAAGATGAGGGGGTGACCTGTGGATCTGCCCACATGAAAGCCTGTCATAGTCAGTGTCCGGCCACAATTAAACTCCTCAGGGCCTTTTCTCATGAACTTCTCTGTTCAATGAACACTCCCTAAACATGCTCTATTTTTAAACACAATAGCAAACCTGGCATTTTCCCCCAATACATTTCATCTGGCTTCTTCTAATTACTTGAGGATTTTTAAAAATTTAACAAATACTTACAGAGAGCTTCTTAGCTGCCAGACTCCGAGCCTTTCACAAATATTAAATCACTTGATCTTCATAACAACCCCATGCAGTAGGTGCTAATATTATCAACATTTTACAGACAAATGAGATGTTAAGTAATGTGCCAAGATCCCTCAGCAGCCAGGACTGAAATTTCAACCTCAGCAGGCATGCTCTAGACCAGATTCAGTCTCTTTTTTTTTTTTTTTAACTATAGTTGACTGACAATGTTCTGTTAGCTTCTGGAGTACAGCATAGTGATTCAGTTATATATATAATATATATATTCTTTTTCATTATAGGTTATTATAAGATATTGAATATAGTTCCATGTGCACTACAGTAGGGCCTTGTTGTTTATCTATTTTATATATAGTCGTTTGTATCTGCTAATCCCAAACTCCTAGTTTATCCCTCTCCACCTCCCTACACCTTTGGTAACCATAAGTGATACCATATAATATTTGTCTTTCTTTGTCTGACTTACTTCACTTAGTATGATAATCTCTAGGTCCATTCATGTTGCTACAAATGGTATTATTTCATCCTTTTGTATGGCTGAATAGTATTCCATTGTGTGTGTGTGTGTGTGTGTGTGTGTGTACCACATCTTCTTTATCCAGTCATCTGTTGATGGACATTTAGGTTGCTTCCATGTCTTGGGTATTGTAAATAGTGCTTCTGTGAACACTGGGGTGCTCATATCTTTTAGAATTAGAGTTTTCTCTGGATATACGTCCAGAAGTGAGATTGCTGGATCATAAGGTAACTCTATTTTTAGTTTGTTTTTATTGAGTTATAGTCAGTTTACAATGTTGTGTCAATTTCCAGTGTAGAACACAATTTTTCAGTTATACATGAACATACATACATTGTCACATTCTTTTTCACTGTGAGCTACCACAAGATCTTGTACATATTTCCCTGTGCTATATGGTATAATCTTGTTTATCTATTCTATGTATGCCTGTCAGTATCTACAAATTCCAAACTCCCAGTCTGTCCCTTCCTACCCCATTCCCCTATTAGTTTTTTAAGGAACCTCCATACTGTTTTCCATAATGGCTACATCAGTTTACATTCCTACCAACAATGTAGGAGGGTTCCCTTCTTTCCACACTCTCTCCAGCCCTTACCATTTGTGGAATTTTTAATGATGGCCATTCTGACTGGTGGCCTAAGAAAATGCTGCTACGATTTATGTCAGAAAATGTCTTGTCTGTGATCTCTTCTAGGAGGTTTATGGTGTCACATCTCACGTTTAAGTCTTAAAGCCATTTTGAGTTTTTTTGTGTGTGTATGGTGTGAAGGAGTGTTCTAGCTTCATTGATTTACATGCAGCTGTCCAACTTTCCCAGCACCACTTGCTGAAGAGACTGTCTTTACTCCATTGTCTATTCTTGCCTCCTTTGTTGAAGATTAATTGATCGTAGGTGTGTGAGTTTATTTCTGGGCCCTCTACTCTGTTCCATTGATCTATATGTCTGTTTCTGTGCCAGTACCACACTGTTTTGATTACTGTAGCTCTGTAGTATTGTCTGAAGTCTGGGAGGGTTATGTCTCCAGCTTTGTTCTTTTTCCCCAAGATTGCTTTGAAAGTTCTGGATCTTTTTTTGGTTCCATATAAATTTTAGGATTATTTGTTCTGGTTGTGTGAAAATGTCCTGGGTAATTTGATAGGGATCACATTAAATCTGTAGATTGCTTTGGGTAGTATGGCCATTTTAACAATATTAATTCTTCTAATCCAAGAGCATAGGATATCTTTCCATTTCTTTGTATCGTTTTCAGTTTCCTTTATCAATGTTTTATAGTTCTCAGCATATAAGTCTTTCACGTCCCTGTAGACCATATTCTCTTAATGACAGCGCCCAGCCTCAGAGAGCTCTCTGAACCCTGATTCTGCCACCCTGTGTAGATGCCACCCTTCCCACCTTGGTGTTTCCTACACATCTGACAAGCAGGTCTTCCATGCTTGCCTCCAAAATGGAAAGAAACATTGAGAAGGATGATATCAGGGAAGACTCCTTTATGAGAACAAACCTAATGCAAAGCTATGAAGACCCAACTAACACCCCACCAGGGAGAATTTTCTCGTCTTCTGCAAGCTTACAGGGTCCCTGAAGTCCTAGGGAATGTAACTGCACTGAGTTACGAGATGTAGGGATAGTCTAGACCAGCTTGGAGGTGATTCCCTTCTCTCCTCCAGGAGACATTTGGCAAAGTCTGAAGACAATTCTGCTTGTCACAGCTAGGGTGGGGTATGAGAGGAGTGCTACTGTCCTCCAGAGAGTAGAGACCAGGGACTCTACGAAACATCCTACAACACACAGGACAGCACCCTACGCAACAAATGACCAGCCCAAAATGTCAGCAGTGCCAAGGTTGAGAAACCCTGGTCTAGATGACCTACTCATAAAGTCAAAACCAATCATGAGTTTTGACATAGTGGACTAACTGAGGAAAAGGTCCATGTGAATTAGTGAAATACATCTTTCACTGAAATTTCTACATGCTGGCATGGTGGAATGATCAACATATTGGAATCAGGTGTCTCGTCTACCAGACTTCCCCAAGCTTCAGTTTATAATCTGCAACAATAAGGTGTTCTTGGGTTGCTTTCCATTCTAAAATGTCATCAACTGCAGCTTCATTACTTTTCAAATACATAGAGTCAGCAGAGTATTTTTAACACAAGCAGTTGCTCCAAAATGCTCAGCATTAACGACTAATTAAGAGCACTATACAATTATCATTTTGAAGCGTCAGCCTAATTCCTCAGGTTTGCTTGTTTGCATTTTTCTTACAATGTTTTCATGTAAACTAACTTCTGATTTATTCTCCTTAACAGATAAACTTCAAATGGTATTTCACTATGTGTTTTCTTAGTATGTCTATACTTTCATAAACAGCACAAAGATGATTTATTTGTTTGCAAACTAAGCACCTAGCAGAATGTCACCAAGTAATTACTACTCTTTAATTATGTTTGATTTTTTTTTCATAACGTTCATAAGAAATTGAAGCGTGTTTCTTAGATATCTAATTTCTACCACTATTTATTGGCTAAAATATTGTAAATACTGAAGAGGTAGGGAAAGAATCCATAAATCTTTTACTTCCCTACAACCACCTTAAATACATTCGAGATGACTCAGAAATCCCCAAATCCTCTACTCCACCCAAGTTACAATTACAAACCAGTGGCCAGTGACCTTCATTTTTTCTAATTCTTAGTGGCCAGAGGACATTGCCTTAAGAATCACTCTGTCACATGGTGACTGAAAAAGGAACTCTGTATTTTATTTTCCCAACATCCTCTAAGAAAGTATTATGGAGACTCACAGAATCATGATAATATAAATGTCTTCCAGTCAAAGGCCAGTCAGGAAAACAATTGCAACTGACTAGAATTGGATTTACTGATTCATTGCAACCAGGGAGATGACATATCTTGGGGACTCCTGGACATCTCAGTGAGGTGTTAGAAAGACATTACAGAATGTGGGCTTGCATTAAGTGATCTGAGAGAGGATTCAAGAAAGTGGGACTTTTGACTGGATGGTGTCAGAAAACAGAGTTAATTATATCACTGGGCATCTTGATGAAGCTGTCTAGAAAACAGGAAGTGATACTGAAGCTGTAATTAGTAAAGCAGCAGCAGTCATTCATATTAACCAGGAAAGTGGGATGTTTGGTCATTTTGTGGTTTGGAGAATGTTTGTGTTTCTGTCCACGTTCCGACATGATTATGGAGCAATCTTGTTTTTCCCTTGACCGTTGTGGTTTTAGAGTGGACTTATCTGCCATCAGTAATTCTGTGAAATTGTTTCTGTTCAGCAACAGAACACCAAGACCCAGCTCCCAGCTGCGAGTGGCCGCTCTTCTCATTCTCAGTGGGAACATGAGCCCCAGTCGCACCTAAGGGGAGACTTGGTCTCCTGCCATGTAAATCCAGAAAGAGCGTGCTTCCTCTGGCTGGCACGGAGCCACCCTCCATGGAGGTTCCAAGGAGAAAAGTCATTTGGAGACCTAAGTCATTCAAAGATTTACACTCTATCCTTAAGTTGATTCTTTCCTCCTGAAAGCTGAATTTCTCATCTGGCTCCATTTCCTGCAGTGAGTAGGGACTCCCGTGGAGAGAGGCATCAGATTCAAACCTCTAACGGAGGCACCATCCCATTAAGGGGAATGCAAGTCAGGTCTTGGAGGTTCCCTGCTCTGCCCAACTCTAGTCCTTCAGAGGTTGGGTTTTAGGGAGTCTGAGGTACCCAGAGAAGAGCGGGGCTATGGGAGGGCACGCGAGAGTTGGGAGCAGCAGTTATTACCAACTCATGCACGGATGTGTCAACAATTCAACAATGTGTTCTGGCACATACCTCTGAGCATCACATCAGCTTCTCTTGGAGGTCAATAAAACCTTCACCTTTAAGACCTTCTGGCATAGAGAATGACAAGAAAGGTTTTATTTATCTCTACTTTGTAAAAGAATGGGCCCACTCAAGCAGACAAGCCTTTGCATTGTGTTTGCTCCTTATGTAAGTTCCTTCCCAACAGTCAGTTTAAATGTTTTAAAGAATGAGAACAAGAAAGAAATTACTTGTAGATGTGTTTGAGATTGTAAAGTTCTCTTTCACCCACAAGGATATATTTAATTTTTTTCTAAGAAATAATGTTTCCAGTCATGACTAAATGCACAGAAAATGCAGTTTTATTTGCTAACTTAGAGACCAGTAAATTGGTTAATAGTTACTTAATTTAGTCAAATAGCTACCTAGACATCAACCAACCTACCATAAAGCTTTTCTCCTTTTGGCAAAATACACAATTGATTTTTTAAAAATTAATATTAGGCTATTAATTACTTTAATGGCTTGACTTTTTTAATTTAAAATTAGTATTGTCATTGGATAAATCTAAACAAAATATTTCCTTTTTTCCTTTTTTTTAATTATTTAAATTGAAGTACAGTCAATTTATAGCACTGTGTTAGTTTCTGGTGTAGAAAACAAAGTATTTCTTAAATGTGGATCACTCTGAACAACTAGCTACAGTTAAGCAATTATTTACTAGGTTAAGAAAGCTAATTTCTAAGTTCATATTTATCAATGAATTCATACCAGCAGAATTAAAGATCATCCTACTTACACATCAGACTGTGGGGATAAAGGATTTCTTAGGAATTTATGCTGCCATAACCTTTTGAAATATTAAGAATTTCTGCTAGAGACTTAACTTTTTATTCTGAAGGAGTGTAAAATTCACAAAAGAATCACAAGGAGCCTAAAAAGCACTCCATGTACCGTCAGCAAATTCACCAACTGAAAACATTTCACTCCATTTGCTTGTTATTTGAGGGAGTGTTTTCTGAACCATCCATTTGAAAGTGAAGTGTGGACATCACACCCTTTAACCCTAAATCCTGCAGCACACGCTTCCTAAGAACATGCTCATCAAACTGATGAATTTAAGGCTGATGTATTATTATCGTCACATTCAGCTCTCACCCATTTTCCCAATCACATTTTTATGGAAAGCTTTTCCCCGATCCACGTTGCATTCAGCTTTCACGTCTCATTTCTTTGTCTTTAACGACACTAGCACTTTCCATAAGTACAGGCCAGGTGTTTTGAAGAATGCGCTCAGATTGCGCTGGCCTGATGCTTTCTCCTGATTAGATTCAGGTGATGCATTTGGGAGGCAGAAATGCCAGATGTAAGCTGTGTCCATGCCATTTTGTCCTACCGTTGGTGGCGATAACAAGTAAGAATTTTCTTTTAAGCAGGTTCCTTCATGTTTCCTCTGGCCTGCTCTGTGAATTCAGACCCTTGTTGACTTCACAAACAAAAGAGTGCCTTGCATGCTTTGTGGCGACTCCATCTTTAAGATCTATGCCTGCCTCTGTTACATTTCTCTTCCACTCTCCTGGAACAAGTCAGTTCTGCCCATTTATTTTCATTTCCCTTGAATAAAATGGGAACGGATAAACAGATTGACGCAGATGGTTGTCAGTGTGGTGATGATTACAACTGAGAACAGGTCTACAAAAATATCCAGCTCGCTAAATTTTCCATAGGAAAGCCTGCCTGTGCCCAACATGCCAAAAGCAATTGGGTTTAGAGGATATTTTTAGAAATTGATTATCTTAGCTTATTTCTCAGAGCAGACTAGCTGCCACAATGGAATACACATTAAACAATGCTTTAACGACCTCAAATTTAGAGCCAACTGAACTAAAAATGGAAACCAAAACTCTGCCCATAGATAGTCATTATACAAAGACCAATGAGAGAAATGGGACCGTGGAGTTGTTTGGCTCTCTGCTCTCCAACCCCTTGTGGAATGACTGAACTTGAAATTTCTCCCCAGGAATTTTTTTATGCCCTTGCCTAAATATCTCCCACCAGAAAGGAATCTTCACATTTCCACTGGAAATTGCTTCTAGAGTCTTAGGACACCTCTAGGCATGAGCATTTAATTGCAGGGAGGGCACCTGAAATCTCTCCCTTTGTATTTTTTCTAGTCCCAACCTGTGAAGAAGGAAGAATAATCGGCCATTCCTAAAACTCAGTTGTGGGTGGGAGCATGTGGTGGGGGAGGAAGGCAGAGGTCGGAGGGTGAGTTTTTATTTAGAGGAATTTTCTTTAATCTCTACATAACTCTCCTACAAACCTCTGGATCCTCTACTGTAATCTTCATGAGGATTGTCTTCCTAGATCCTAACAGAGTTGGACACATTGTACTTTTATCAATACACACGGTTAAATGAATGTACAAATGAATAAATGCCTTATTTTGAATTCTAACAGTATTCTTTGTGGTCAAATTACAACCTTGTTATCATATGGCATTAAAATACTCATTTTTCCCTTTTGTCAATACATTATTTATTCTACAATCAATCTGGGCAATACACAGATGATATTAAACATATGATCTGCCCAGTGACTGGCTGAATTACAGATCAGTGTTCTAGTATTTCAGTGTATTGGTTAGCCCCTGCTGTATAACAAGCATCCACAGATTTTCAGCAGCATACAATAATAAACATTTCTTAGTTCACAGGTCTGTGTGCTACCTAAGAGTTGGTTGATCTAGGGTGGATTCAGGGAGGGGTTCTGCTGAATTTGGCTGGACACGTTCACAAGTCCAGGAGTCAGCTGGCCCAAGCTTGTTCCTTCAAGCCTCACTACATCATGTCCACTAATACCCCACTGGACAGAGCAAGTCACATGGCCAATCCAACACCAACAGGATGGGCAAGTATGTTCTCCCGACGAAAGCAAAGGGAGTGACTATATGTGGAAAATAACCTAAACTATAACACCCTCACGACACACAAACTAGTTCCCAGTTTTTTTTCCCGCTTGTGAGTGACAAAAATAAACTTTGATTTTCCCAAAATATCATACCTTCTCTAACCTCTGGGCCTTACACATGCCATCCCTCTGCCTAGAATAATCTCCCACACCTTCCTCCTCTCTTATGCCATAAATTCATCTCTATCACTTGCCAGGCTAACTCCTGATCATTCTTCTAGACTACTAAATTCTAGAAGCACGTCTAGATCCCAGAATCCGAGACAACTGGCAACACAAGATTCTTCCATTTGTCCCACTATGCCCCATTGTACCTATTAAATGTTTGAAAAAATAATAATAAATAAATAAATAAATGTTTGAAAGTCGCTCATCTCTCTCTCTTCTCACACGATAATCTCTGTGGCTACAGACTGCAACCTTCTTACTAAACTTTGTGCCCTCAGCCCCTAGATTAGTGTCTGGTATACAGCTAATACTCAGAAAAAATGTTTGTTGCATAAATAATTTGGATACAATTACCTATTTGTTGTGAAACATGAACACACTACATAACAAACATAAGCATATCCTACCTACTGACATTTTCTCTTTCCCCACTTTTTTCTTATCATAGTTTAAAAATTAAAATAATTTAAAGCTCTGCTTTTGGAGAGCTATAAATTCAAATTAAATACATAAGCTTGGACTCAATCTGAGCAATGTGCCCCATTCACCTAGAGATAATCTGATGTTCACCAAAATTTTCACAGCACAAAAAATGAAATATTTGGACCAAAAATTAACTAGAAGTTGTAGTTCGAACTGTCAGTCAGGATATATTTTTGATATCTTAAAAATATTCTCGTTACATGGGGACACTGACCACTCCAAACTAGAATTCTCGGGTTTATTCACGCTAGTAACTTACCTCTTTCTCCAGCTCATCCCTAACAAAACCTCTAGAACAAAATGTCCCCAATGACTGAATGCTCGTTCTTAGGAAATAACTGCTTGCAACAAATCAACACCTAATCTAAATACAGCCTTCATTTGTCTTTCACAGTTCTTTGTAAAAATATGGGCTTCTCACACTGATTTACAGGCTTCTAGATGACATTTGAAGGACTTGTCTATTTAACATCATCACTGAAAATAAGCACTTCATCATAAATCCATTCATCAAAACTAAACCACTGATCCTGCTCCTCTTCAATACAATGCATCCATTTTCCCAGTGCACAGCAATAAGTTAAGCAAACATTAAATTTACAGTGACAGTGATTCTCAGAAAGAGAACTGAGCAGCACATTCTCTAAAGTATTTCCTTGGGCTTACAATATGATGACCCAGAACACTTTGAACGGGGCTGGTAAGAGGATTTCAACAGTCCACTGTGCCCTCCAATCAATAACTAATCCATTGCTATCAAATAGCTTCTTTGGAGTACAGAGCCACTAAAGAATTGATGGAATGGAATGTCTATTACAACGTCTCCATATACTCACTTAGATCTTTAGGAAACTGCAAGAGCCTGGGAGAAGTCATCAATGACTTTTAATAAAGCAAAACTAAAAACGTATCAGATGTCTGTGACTATTTCTTATAGCCATGGTCTGATTTTTTTTATTGAAGTATATATGATTTACAATGTTGTGTTAGTTTCTGGTGTACAGCATAGTGATTCAGTTATATATATATATATATATACATATATGTATATGTACATATATATATTCTTTTTCATTATAGGTTTTTATAAGATACTGAGTATAGTTCCCTATGCTATAGAATACGTCCTTGCTGTTTATCTATTTTATATATAGCAGTTTGTACCCGCTAATCCCAAACTCCTAATTTATCTCTCCCACCTCCCCCTTTTCTCTTTGGTAACCATAAGTTTGTTCTCTGTCTGTGAATCTGTTCCTGTTTTGTAAGTAAGCTCATTTGTATTATATTTTAGATTCCACATATAAACGATATTATATGGTACTTATCTTTCTCTGTCTGACTTGCTTCACTTAGTATGGTAATCTCCAGGTCCATCAATGTTGCTGCAAATGGCATTATTTCAATCTTTTCATGGCTGAGTAGTATCCCCTTGTGTACATATAGCCATGGTCTCATCTGGTGATGTCTAGAGACACTTTAGGTTGTCGTATCCCGGAAGGGCAGTGCTACTGGCATCTAGTGGGCGGGGACCAGGGATGCTGCTAAACACCCTACCGTGCACAAGACAGCTCTTCCTCCTGCCACATAATAACAAAGATTATCCACTTCATAGCATCAGTGGTGCTGAGAATGAGAAACGCCGCCTCAGAGAACGTTAATAGATGTAATTTCTATAGCTGTGATATGGCAGCCACTAACCACATGTGGCTACTGAGCTTTTAAAATGTGGCAAGTCCAAACTGAGAGGCACTGTAAGTGAAAAATACTCTATAGGTTTCAAAGACTTAGTGTGAAAAAAAAGTATAATATCTTAATATTTTTATGATTAGATATTGAAATGATAGTATTTTGGATATAGTGGCCTAAGTAAAATATATTATTTGAATTAACTGAATCTATTTTTACTTTTTAAAATATATCTACTAGAAAATGCAAAATTACATGTGTGGCTCACAGTCTATCTCTTTGGACAGCACTGGGCTAGGAGCTCCTTTTGTTTCCTTGATGACCAACTGTCTGTACCCATGAACCTGCATTTGAATATGTGATTCTCTCAAAGAAAATTTAATCAAAAAGCACCCAGTCTGTGTCCATAGAAGGTGAATATAAGTGCCAAGCTATTTAATCAGGTCAGAGATGCATGAGCTGCAAGATGAAGTTTCTCTGTATATTTAGATTTACAAAACCTGGCTTAGGTTAAAAAAATCAGAGTCATGGAAGTCTATTTTTCCTTATGCTCAAAAAGTTAGGAATTAAATCATTAGCAAAGTGTCCCACGGATCAATAGACTGAAAGACTAGAAGAAGGTGAACAAGCAAGGGGGTTTCAGCAGCAGGCAAATACTTCAAGAGGCCAGCACAGTGTCCAGCTCACTAAAAAGAATGACCCTGAGAAGAGTAGAAAACCAGACAAATCCATAAAAGTGGTCACTCATCAGACTCAAAGCCTCTCTACACATAGTACCACAGGGACCATGCTGGAGAGCAGAGCACAGGCCATGGCTCCCTTCCTAGGGTTTCATATGAAAAGACAGGATAAACAGATGGAAACACTAAATAACAAGTCACGATAATGCCTGGTGATGTTCCAAGTGAGAGTTCGGAGTGACAAGCAGAATCACGAGGCATGGAACTTGGACACGGAAATAAGGGCAGAACAGACCAATAAAGGAGGTACTGTGGACAGGACTGCAGGCAGTGGGAGCACAGTGAGCTGATACTCAGAGCTCAAACAGGTCTGAGGTTCGTGACTGAGACAATGAGGGCTGACTGACCGAGGCTTCGCATGCATTTTGGGAAGAGTTTAACGATAAGGCAAACTTCTTTGTCTTAACGACCAGGATGAGAATTTGAAACTTCATTCTGTAGACAATGGGAGCCGGGGAATGCTATGCAAAGAGAGAGGGGGGCATAAGGAGAACAATGCTACAGGAATGCATGTGACACAGCCTAGAGAGGGAAGAAGTTTAATCAGCCCAGAATGTTCAGTGAGGAAGCACCAGGGCAGTGGTAGCGTGTCTAGCGGGGAGGAGGCTTCAGGAACAGAGAAGAAAGATGACTGATTTTGAGTCTGAGTATCTGGGAGAAGGAATCTGCATAGATATATAACAATGAATGTATTTTAGCAAAACACTAAGCACAAAGACCAATATTCAATACTTGTAATAACCTATAATGAAAAAGAATATATATGTATAACTGAATCACTATGCTGTATACCAAAAACTAACACAATACTGTAAGTCAAGTCTACATAACTTCAATTAAAACAGAAGAAAAGAAAATTAAAATGTTATCACACACACACAAAGCAAAGGAAAACTCAGCATTTTCAACTGAAGTGTGCTGGCAATGAGAATACCACAATGCCTAAGAATTATTAAGCACCAAAATGAAAACTGATAATGGCATTTAAATATTTGTTACAAAACATCCTATCCCCTAATCTCCAACAACGTTGAGGCCAACAGTGAAGCCAATCTAACTACGATGCAGTAGGAATTGCATCTTCCTTGAGAAAAGAATAACCGATCAAAAATAGAGATAATCAAAAAAAACCCCAACTTTTTTCCAAATACTGTTAATCACTTCCTAACAATCCAATATGCTTAGTGTAGGACCTAAATTTTCACATGACATGGAAATTCAGTATTTCTACCATTTTCTTCATGGAAATACAAAAGGATAAAGGAAAAGAAAAACAAGTATTTTAAAAAAATGTTTTTGGTAAAACAAGAAGAAAGTTAAAACCCAGGCCTCCAAGCATCAAAATGACTATCAGCGCAATGGAAGACTGACCAGGGTGTGTTGAGGAGAAGGCAGAAGCAAACAAAACCACTGAGACCATGCAGCAGCTAGAGCTCTGGTACCAGACTTGTTAAACACAAGGGCACAACTGGAGGCACAGAACTTGGGTGACTTGTTTGCAAGAAGAGAAGTAAGGGCTAAGAGCTGGCAGCAGGGGCTTTCTGTACCAAACCCACTTCCAGAAGGAGAGGAAGGAAAATTAAATGAAGAATCACATGGACAAGTTTTATCTGAAGGCACTGTTCTGCCTCTATGACAGCAAGAAAAAGAGAAATTTAAATTGTTAAAGAAAAAATTTTAATCAGTCTTTTTCATTGGCTGAGAAGTAAAGGCTAAATATATTTATATGGAAAACCCTGGGTTAACGGAAGAGGCCAGCTATCTTGGTATTGCTTCCTTCCCACAGAAAACATCCAGAAATTTAAAAAAATATATATATGTATGTATATATGCAGAAATAAATAGGTTTCTTATATCTAAACAACACAAATTAGAAGATATAATTGAAGACAAGGCACCATTTAAAATAGCAATAATAAAGATAAAAAGGTTAAAAATAAAATTTAAAAATATGTAAGGAATTTAGGAAGAATAATTTTTAAATTCTTCTTAAGTGGGTGAGAAGAAAATTTAAATACATGAAAGGCATTCCAAATTGTTGAGTATGAAGACTCAACATCATAACATGACTGTCCCTAAATCTATCTAAAATAGAACCCAAAGGATTTATTTTAGGAATTAGGTATGCTGGTTCTAAATTTCATAGGAACCATAGATAACTAAGAATAGCCAACAAAAAACTGAAGTAACTCAGTTATAAAAGGAAAACCATTCAATAAAAAGGGCAAAGATTTTAACAGACAATTCATAAAGGAAAGATATTCATAAGCAGATGTACAATATTAAACCTCATCATTTAGCCATCAAAATGCAAAAAAACCACAGTGTGATCCCACCAAATATCCACCCAGGATGAGGAAAATTAAAAAGACTGACAATATCAAATGATATTGAGGAATGGAGGTGTGAGTGCAAAATGGTACAGCCACTTTGGAGAAAGACTAGCGGTTTCTTTAAAAGCTATAAAACTACCCTAAGACCCAGCAATTTCCCTCATATGTATCTATGCCCTCCCCATCCAAAAAAGGAAAAGGAAACAAATGGGCCACAAGATAAACTATGCAAGAACATTCATAGTAGCTTCATTCATAGTAGCCAAAAACTACAAGCAGCCCAGCTGTTGCTTAATAGGAGAATAAATAAACCAAATGTGGTACATTCATAAACGGAGTATCACTCATCAATAAAAAGAAACAAACTACAGACACATGCAACTACATGGTTAAGTCCCAAAAACTTGATGCTAGGTGGAAGAAGCCTTACACAGAGGCATGCACACCATGTGAAGCCAGGGTAGTAGCCTCTGTGGGAGTGTGTGTCTGGGATTGCTGGCAAGACGCATGAGGAAATTTTCTGGGGTGACGGTATCATTCCGAATCTTGGTAAGAGTTTGGGTGACACAAGCATATGCATTTGAGGAAACCCAGTGAATAGGCACCTAAGATTTGTACATTTCATTATGTGTAAGCTTTAGCTCAAAATTTTGAAAATACTATAAACAAGTACTAAACTCCAGTGCCTGCTAAACTACCCAGGTGGAAGTGTACAGATGTCTCCATATTGAAACATACCAAAAGAACTAAGATGGATCAGTGTAGGACAGATATGTGTCAAAGCAAGGTTAGTAAAGTGTTAATAGTAGAATCTATGTGGTCGGGAAATGTGTATTCACTGCAAAGTTCTTTCAACATTTCCATATGCCTGAAATTTGTTTAAATAAAATGTTGGAAACAAGTCTGAAGAAACTAATGTAGTAATGAAGATTAGCCCTATACAATGCTAAAACTTACTTATGTTAGATATTAGATTCAACATAAATAGGAAAAAAAGTCAATGGAATAGAGTAGAAAATTCAGAAACAGAACCTCCAAGATATGGAAACTGAGTGCTGTCAATGAGTACAAAATTTCAGTTATATAAGTTCTAGAGCTCTGTTGTACAACATGGTGTCCAAAGCTAACAACACTGTACTGCGCACTTAAAAATTCGAGGCCAGGTCTCACGTTAAGTGTTTCTACCACAATAAAATAATACAGAAATAGATTATATTTTATAGGTGGCAACTACAACGAGAAGGGAAAAGATAGATTATTTAATAATGTTGAGACAAATGGGCTGCCTTCTGGAGTCAGATACTTCGATCTATGTCTCACAGCTTATGCTGGGATAACTCCCAAATAGATCAAAAATTTAAATAAATATAAAGTGTAGAAGGTACTAATAAACTGAAGAAACCATAGGATAATTCTTCTTTTAGCACTAGAGGGGAAAAGTCCTTTCCAACTATGACCAAATGCCAGAAGTAATAAAAATACTGATGAAATCACAAAAAAGTCAGAACTCTTGAGGGCAAAACTACAATAAGCAAACTCAAAGACAGATGACAAACTGCAGGAGTGGAGGGGCCTGTAATATATCACAAATTTAATTACTCTAATAAATAAGTAACTCACAGATACAATGTCAGCAACTCAATAGAAAAAAAAAACAAGAATTTTATGAACAGAGAATTTACAGAAAAAGACAAATGGTTTTTAGTCCCATGATAATATCCTCAATCTCAAACATATCATTGAAAAAATATATCTCTGTATGGTTTTAATTTGCATTTCTAGTGAAAAAAAGAAAACTGCAGAGTCAATAATTCACCTTAAATAGGAGAGAAAGAAAACACACACACACATACAGCACACATAAAAAATGTGTTTGTACCTATTTTTTAAAGCTCTAGAAAGGAACCCAAGAAATAATAAAATGGCTTGTTCTGAGTGACAGGTAGCTTTCTTTCACAGTCTATCCTTTTATATTTTTGAATTTTTAATCCTGTAAATGTACTACCTAGTAAAAAAAAATTAGATTTTATAAAGTAAAAAGAATTCTGCTGCAAACAGTGGCTGCAGAGAGTGAGAGGCAGCCCTAGTCTTAGCCCAGCTCTGCTACTAATTAACTACGTGAACTTGGGCCAGTCTTAGGATCACTAACTATTCTGGCTGCAAAGAATCTCAGGAATATTCTCATCCCTTACGCCTGCTCTATAGACTAGGACACAAAACACAGACTAAATTCAGCGCCTTAGCCAAAGTCACCGGCAGATAGTTTACGGCAGAGGCAACAAAAGCTGTCAATGTGCTCGTTTCTTCTTATTTAAGATGGCAGCACTGTCATTACAAGATGAAAAGACAAGCCATGGAGACTGGGAGGAAATATTTGTAAACCACAGAAGTGACAGAGAACTTGGATCCAGAATGTATAAAGAATTCTCAAAACTCAACAATAAGAAAGAAAACAAAGTAGCACCTGAAAAGATGTTCAACATCATTAGCCATCAGGGAAATGCAGATTAAAACCACAGTGAGATACCACTGTACATCTATTAGAATGGTTAAAACTTTTTTAAATTACACTACTAAATGGTGGAAGGACTACGCAGCAATTAGAATTCTCATACATCACTTGTATTACACAAAATGTACAGGGGTACAAAAACACTTTAGAAAATAGTTTGGTGGTTTCTTACAAAATTAAACATATACTTACTATGTAAGTCCAAAACCTGCACACAAATGTTCATAGTAGTTTTACTCATAATCACCAAAAAGCTACAGAAACAAATGAAATGTCCTTCAGCTCCTGTACATCCATACAATGGAATACTACACAGCGATAAAAAGGAACAAACTATGGATACACGCAACAACCTGGCTAGAACACAAAGGCATAATGTTGAGTGAAATCAGCCAATCTCAAAAGGCTACCTACTGCATGACCCGATTTATATGACATTCTGGAAAAGGCAAAATTGGTGAACAGACAACAGATCAGTAGTTGCCAGAAGTTCAGGTAGCAGGAGAGGTTGACTAAAAGGGGAAGCATAAGGAAATCTGGGGGGCATTGGGACTGCTCTGTCTCATGATTGTGGTGCTAGCTACACAATTCTGTTCATTTGTCAAAACTCATAGAATTGGGTACTACAGAGAGTAGATTTTACTGTGTGTGAATTGAAAAATAATTTTTAAATGGAGTTTTTTTAATTGCACTACAGTCGATTTATAATGTGTCAATTTCTGGAGTACAGCATAGTGATTCATATATATATGTGTGTATATATATCTTTTCATATTCTTTTTCATTATAGACCATTACAAAGTACTTAATATAGTTTCCTGTGCTATATAGGACCTTCTTGTTTATCTATCTTATACATAGTTGTTAGTATCTACAAATCCTGAACTACCGATTTATCCCTCCCCATGCCCTCTCCCCCCTGTAACAATAAGTTTGTTTTCTGTCTGTGCAGTCTGTCTCTGTTTAAATGGAGTCTTAAATCAAAGGATGTCTAAGGACCTTTTCATCTCTAGAAATATGAAGATTCTTTTACTTCTTAAAGGGATAACAAATCACTGTCAAGGACTAGCAGGGATTTGTATTATACCTAGGAAATTTTTTTCTTATTTTTCTTTTGGAAAAGAAAAACAGAAAACGTGAATAACTATGAAATTCACGATGAAATGACAATATGGAGAAACAGGAAGCCCTAAAAAAAGTGTGAAATAATGGCTCAGAATTTCATCTCATTTGGAAGTGCTAAACACATTTTCTTAATGGAGCCAGTCCCAAATTTCACTGTTTCAAGTTTGCTATCATACTTCAAAATTTCTTTTTTATTTAAAGGTGGGGTCACTGGTTGGGCAGAGTCTGGATCTCCCCCTACACATTCTTTCCTTTCCCTCAGAGCATATTCGTGTGTCATCTGGACTCTAAAGAGCCACCATCCTTCAAATCACTTGTTTAGCTTTGGTCTCTTTTGTTCCATAAAGTTAATGTGAAGTACCTCTTAACATAGTTTCTTACCTTTTTAGGGTTATGTATCCCTTTGAGAATCTGATGTAAGCTAAGACCCTACCTGCAAGGATTAAAAAAATCAAGTTCATGACTATCCCTACATACACAATTCTGGTTATGGTGATAGAGGCCCAAAGATATCCTCAGTCCAGTAGATTCTAAGATTCCAGGATTCCAGGTGTGCAGAGGAGAGGCTCCTGAGAGGAACCCTAGCTTCAAATCCTGGCCCTGCCACTGAACAGATGTGTGAGCCTGGGCAAGTATCTACCCTCTCTCTGCCTCAGTGTGCTCATCTGTAAAGAGCAAATAAACAGTGCTGCCAGGATTCCACCGCACCTTGCCCCTGGAAGGCCTCTACAAACACGTGCTAAGAGGAGGAGGAGGAAGAGTTGAGGGTGCTGCAACCACTGATGTCAAGGAAGCTCCTCCTGGTGGGAGGTGCAGAAATGCCACGTCATGAAAGCCAACGATGTGTAACCTCACAGTCTGTCATTTTCCCATGTGAGACTAAGGGCTACAACTAGTAACTGACCACGTGAATTATTAAGAGTTACCACACTAAAAGTTTCCCCAAGACTCTAACTCAGGTTTCTACTCAGACGTCTGCTGCCAGACAACCGTCAGCAACACTGCGGTTTCTACTGGACTCTCACACTGGCTTCCCCGGACCAGAGGAAGGATGCTTCCTGTGGCTGCTGCTCCCTCAGCATTACTGTGGCTTGGGGACAGTTTGAATGGTTGTCATTCTTCATCTGGATAATTTACATATTGCAAATATACACATAATGGCTTCATCATTGTCAATTTTGTTTACTGAAGTTCATTTGATGGAATCAAGAGCAACAATGCAATCAACCTATAGTTTGCCTACGTTTTTCCAACAATTGGGTTTTAAGACACGTATATACTGTGACTCAAGTGGGAATCCTCTATACTCTGATGACTGTAGTGCACATACACATAACACCCAAAGGCATGCCTGGCGGGGGACAATTTACTATTAAAACCCAGTATTTGTTTTTTTTTGTGGGTGGGATAGACTTTTTGTTTAGTCTGTTGACCACTGGAAACTAGGAGTTGGTAGTACAGACGGGGGAATGAATACAGTCTTTTTCTCTGCCTAAGTGGACCACAGAAAAATACACACACACAAACACACAAACCCAAGAACCACTAGACAGCCATATCTGAATTCAGGCATCATCGCTTTTCAGTTCTAAGAACCTGAACAAGTGAACAAAGTTCTCTGAACTTTTTCCCTATGTATAAAATCCAAACATTTACTTGGCTTCCCATAGACCGAGGTCATCAAACTTTTCTGTAAAGAGTCACATGGTAAACATTTCTGGTTTTGGGGGGGCCATAGAGTATCTGTCGCCACTGCTCAGCTCTGCTGCGGTAGCGTGAAAGGAGCCATAGACCACACGTAAGCAGGTGGGCATGGCTGCGTCCCAGTGAAATTTTATTTACAGAAGCAGGTGAGGGCTTGGCCAGCTGCAGTTTGCTGACCCTTGCCACATATCGCTGTGAGAGTCACATGACAAAACACAATGGTGAGAATACCATTATTGCTACCATCATCATCATCATTGGCACCATTTACTTTATTTTTAAAATAATTTTATTTATTTACTATATTATTATATTATTTATTTTGACAGTGGGGGAGGTAATCAGGTTTGTTTATTTTCAGAGGAGGTACTGGGGATTGAACCCAGGACCTCGTGCATGCTACGCATAAGCTCTACTACTTAAGCTATACCCTCCCCCCGCCATTTACTTTGAAAAGCACTCTCATCCACAAGGTCCTGATGAGCCTCTTGGCAAACAGGAGGTAGAGCAAATACTACACAGCTCACTGTGTAACTGAGGAAGGCAAGTTCCCAATAGGCTAACAGGTTGTGTGGCTGTGGGGCGGAGGTGCAGCAAGTAGCCTTCAGCTCCCTTGACTGTTAGTCTTTCTTCTCCATCACTCAGAGAGCTCTGGAAACCTCAGCCCACTGAACAAACGCAAGGGATCATTTTCATGTCATTACACTATGTCCCCAGCGACAAGCCAAACCTTTTTATTGCTGAGATATAAAAAGAAAAAATGCTTGGGGAAAAAATAGAAAGGCATTTATTTCTATTACTGTAAGCTTTTAAAAATGATTTCCCCTGAATAGGCTATTTTCCTCTTTTCTGTCCAGCTATTACCACTTTTATCTCCTGGTTGTAAAATATATATTTGCCATTTGTCTGAAGAACAGGGAAGCCCTCTCCAATCCATCACACAGCCCTGCTCTTACCAACCCTCACAACTCATCAGGAAAACGACTGCCTGATTAGACAGGCACGCTCAGGCACAGCCTGCTCGGCATGTGCGGGGAGCCCTCCGCCCCCAGCGTGTCTCCCTCCAACAGCGCCCAGCATCGCCGGGTACACAGTGCAGAGGGAGATGAAAGGTGAGTGTGCAAAGGAGGAGAATCACCTGGTTCATAACCAGCAGCCTTTGTTAAAGCTATTTTCCAAGCAATTTAGTCAACTAACTTCTGAATGGTGATTTGATTCTTTCAGCCTGATGAGTTAGTGAAATGAAAACCTTGAGAGAGAGAGAGAGAGAGAAAAAATCTACAGGGATTCTTTCTCCTGATTACAATTCAGCCTACGTCATCTCTCAGGATTCCAGGGAAGGGGCTATTGTGTGTGAAGGTCATACTTGAAAACATTCACAGTCAGATGAGCAAAACTGCAGTCCACAGCTCCTGCAAGTCCTGTGACCCAGGGCTTCAGCACTGAGAACTGAGGCTGAGTTGAATCCTGCCTCTGCGAGAGAGGTAACATCCACAGCCTACACCCTGTGACTTGAGGTGCTAGTCACTAATCTCAGACTCAGCTTCCTCATCTCAAAAATGGGAAAAATAGAGACACTGCCTTACACGGCACACACATACACACAGTTACATACTTACCTATGTGCATGAACACACATATGTATGTAAACTTTAAAAAAAAAACCTTTTTCTTAGTCATACCATGACTGCTTGGGCTTGATCTAACTGCTGTTCCTGCTGGCAGTGCTTATGGGATTTTAGGAGTTATACCGGGCAGCTTTTAGGAGCCTCAGAACTGCCAACACCCACTGCAGGTATTCTGCCTTGATTACGCCCACCTCCCACTCCGCTAAGCTAGGTCTAGCAGCTCCCGGTGCACAGCTGGGTCTCCACCCCAACGGGGCTCAGAAGTCTGGTAACTGGCTCAAGGTCCGTCAGCTCTGGAGTTGCTGAGGGGGATTCAGACTGGAAGCAGAGCCCACATTCCTTCTACCTGCTCCACTTCCCCACTGTGGTGAACACTAAACAGGAAACTCCCACAGATTCATCCAAGGGAAGGTTTAAACCGCCCAGAGCCCTAAGACAGGCAGCTGTTCCAATTATGTTGCCTGACCGGGCCCGGGAAAGAGCTAACTTACCAGCATGCGGGCCCGGCACACCAGCCAAGCAGAGTGGGCACACTCTCAAGTACCACCAGAGACTGCACACACACTTGAAAAAGCCCACACTCTGGAATGAACCTCACAAAGCCTGCCCGGTGAGCTCAGCCAGGGTGACAGACTTCCCTCCACCACAAACAGCCAGAACATAGGGTCGGGGTGTTAAGCATTAGTGCCAGACCCAAAATTTCACGCTGCCAATCCTCCCAATGGTCCATCCACTTCCTCCTAGAACCCCTCCAATCTTATGTCACCAAATCCACTTCCAAGGAAACATCTCAACACTCATTTTGTTCAGTGGCAGTCATACTTTTTGTCAATAACTGGTTTTTCTCTCTCTTGTCTCAGCTTTTGTTACCCTGTTAACATGACTGTCTGGCTTTCTCTTTCTGCCTCTCTAAACTCTAGGACAATGGTGTCTAAAAATAGTTCATAGTTATGTCGTTGGAGGAACTGCCCTGCCTCAGGACCACTCAACTCTTCCATGGGCTCCCAAGTTTGTGCTTCAACTCGTTCATTATCTCTAGAGCATTACATCCACGTATCTCAACTATCTCATCACCTCACACTCAGCATTTCAAGGCCAAACTTTCCACAGGCCTCCAAAAGAGTTTCTCTTCACAATTCTCCCGCTTGTTAACAGAGAAGTTCTCTCAGTCTCAGAATTTTTAAATTATCATCTTCTTTGCCCCTCATATTCAATCAGCTATGTGTTTCATCAGTTCCTTTTTTGACATGTTTTTCCCTTGTTCTCTCTCTTCTCTCTTTCTGGAACTCTAAATAAATTTATGATATAACCGTCATAATTTACCTTCCTTGTCTTTTAACATTGCATCCATATTTTCCATTTATTTAACTCTCCAAGCTGCCCACTCAGTGATTTCTTAAAGCCCTGCCTTCCAGCTCACTCAGTCTCCCTTCAGCTGTGTCTAATCTTCTACTTACTTTACATTTGATGTTTTCATTTTAAGTTGTTTTCTTTCATATCTCGAATATATATTTGGTTATTTTTCATATCTGCCTCTCCTTCCTTATTGATTCCTTTTTATATTTATTCAATTAATTTCTTCTTCCTTATTGATTCTTTTTTACGTTTATTCAACTCACTAAACTTAACAGTCTGATTATGCCCATACCTGAAAACTTCACATGTCTGACTTTGCTGTTTCTGACTTTGGCCAGCTCTCACTCACGGCAGTTTATTATGGGTGTTTTGTGGGTTTTCTCTGTGAGTCCACCTTCCTTGGAACTTCACGGGCAGCCTTTGAAGTTGGGTCTAAAGTGCATACCTCTAAAGCTGATTTGCATTTGGCTTCCGCCAGGTGCCTAGAGGTGCTAATGATTCAGGCTGACTTTGAACCAAACTCTTGGCTTTAGTTTTCTTCAGACCACAAAACAAAGTTGCAAATTCTGGCCCCCCACTGAGGGCTGCCTTCTTATTACAATTTCTGGGAATATTGCTTTCCCTCCACTAAGAAGGAAGGCTAGTTCTTAAAGTGTCCCTTTGTGGGATGAGGGTTTTGGTTGGTTGGTTGGCTTTAGCTCATCCTTCCACTGAGGGTCTCTATTTTCAGGGGTCCTGGCTTTATGCTGTGGTCTCCAGTCCACCTCTGACCTTGATGACGCTAGGCTTTGCTGCATGGCCCCAAGCAGCTCATTAAACCAAAGATCCTGATTACCAATTATCAGCAGATGCTTACAGGGTAGCTGTCCTCTTCAGCACCTCCCCCGTCTCTTTGCATTTTAGCTGTTTCATTTGTTTTGAACCCTAAGCATTTCTTGTCAGCTAAGCCCTGCTTTTAGAAGGGTATTTGTTATGTATTTGTCCACCCTATTCAGGTGGGTTTTTAAAATAAGACATTTTTGCATATCTAGTCAATAATATTGCCAAAACTAAAGCCAAAATTACCTTGAAAAACAAACGTAAATGTCTCTCCTATTGGCACATCTCCTTTCCAATATTATTCTCCTCCACTTTCCCCACATCCTTCCTGATAACCAGGAAGCCTCCCCACTGGCCCTCCAGGATCACTTTTATTCCTAATTTCACATTTTTTCCCCTACCTAGAACCTCTACTTTCTTTCCTTCCACCAAACCTAGGGTTCCTCACCCTCAGCACTGTTGACATTTTGGCAGGATAATTCTTCGTGGAGGGGAAAGAGGCTGTCCTGTGTATCGCAGGATGTTTAGCAGCACCCCTAGCCTCTACCCACCAGATGCCAGTAGCACCCCTCCCAGTCGTGACAACCAAAGCTGTCTCCAGGCATTGTCGAATAGCCACCGGATGGTAAAATGGCCCTTAGTTGAAAACTACTGTGTTAGACAAATGTATACACTCGTTGAAAATCCCTGGAAATGCCTCTACTGCATCAAACCCTCCCTGATAACACTGACTCACACTTATTTCTCCATCCCTACGTAACTAAACTGCAACATCATATTCTAATCTGAGAGGTCAGGTTGCGCAATTGAGCACTTCTGCACAGTGCATATTATCATCCTATTATTCCACATTTTTTAAAAAGTCCACTTTAGAATCATTTTTTTCCTCATCTCACCTCATTTAGCACTAGGCACAGGCAAGAGCTCAAAAATATTTACCTGATGTGACCAAAGGGAAATATTCAATTCACTGCTTATAAGATTTTTGGTCAAAATGATTCATCTGTTTCCATTGGCTGAGACAACTCAGCAAGTAGGAGTAGGAGTACGACAGACATCAAATTAGTTGTTTTTATTGATTAAAATGAAATCTAATAGTGTAGTAGAATTGACTACCGTGTACTTTAAGATGAAAGTCAAGATTTTGCAAACAAAAAGTTAAAGAGAATCTATATAAAATAGGCAAAGGATTAACTGATACAATCTTTTGGGAAAATGCCAGTTATTTTCAGTAATAATTTGTTATTGTTTGTAATAAAAGTGCATCTATGAATAAAAAATCTTTTAAGTGTCCATATTGTACAGTCAAACTTTAAATTCCCAATTTTTAATAATTTAATTGATAATTCTAAAAATGCAAATTAATAATACTATTTGAACCACTTGAGAAACTCCATGTATTACTTGGCTGGCTTTTAGACTTGAATCAAATTTTAAATAGCCTTCCAAAGTGTTAGGAATATTTTTCTCTTTTTCTGTAAAGAAGATAAAATGGCTGATGAAAATCAGTGACTTTGGGTCACTTGGCAGCAATTAATCAAGACATGTTTGAGTAAAAGTCATTAAATGGCTTATCACACAAGACATGATTAAGACATAATGATTATCAGTAAGCATAAATGTGAATAAATGGCCTAAAAAATGTCAATGACATTCCATTAAATTCTAGGAACGGCCCTTAGAAACATTTCCCATCTTGATCTACATTTATATCGACAATATAAATTTGACTTTAGAAAATTCCTGAACTCTGTTGGTATTTAAATAGAGAATTATGGTGATTTGTCTTAATTTCACTTAAGTCAAACTTTTGAAGCATTATTGCTGAATATGATTACACTTCTCTTTTCATTTGTTTTATAAAATACATAAAATTATTCCTGAACACTAGACTTGAAGTCTTTGGGTTAGTTACAAACGTCCCCAATAGTTCTCATCTTTTCAGAAAGTTATCTCCTTCACTATTGCAGTTTTCAAATGATAGCAAGTGTTTGAGGCATTTGAGTTGCAGGAGCTCACATTTTAGTATAAATCCATCACGGCTAAATTCCTCATCCACAGAATCCCAAAGAAAAGTGAAAACGTTAATTACTCTATCAGTTGCACATATCTTGAAGGTTTGGTGCCACAGACAAAGAGGACTGCCTGTCTGTTTTCTTCTCTCTGTAACCTGATGCTCCATATCCCATTCATACAGCAAAGGAAAAGGATGGTGTTGTGGGAGAGAAGAGAAACACCAGGCTAGTCTCACTTGTTGCGACATGATGTGATTATATTGGCATCAAAAGAAAGGAGACATCCAAAATTACACACAATTCTATCACCAACTAAAGAATTTAAGAATTTCCCCTCCCTCCTGCCCACTGTGGCTCGGACAGCCTCCATCACATTTTAAGGACCAAATCACGCCTTTGCCCAAAGCATCCACACTTGTCCATCACTCTAAAGCTGTTACAGATGAGCTTCTGTGTGATCTGGCGGTGTAGAAGACTTCCTAGACAACTTCAACCCTTCCACCCACATCTGTTTCTGCAGTCGCCACTGGCTGGCTCTTCCCGAAAGCCATTTCCTCTTCGTTCTGGGGACACCAGCCTCTTGTATGTGGCTATGTCAAAAGAGCAACAATGGCTCAAGAGAAGGGTGAGCATGGAAGAGCAGAAAGTGGTGGCTGGTTAGATGATTTGCAGCAACTCACACAGTTGCTATTCACTCTACTGATCAGTGATTCACTCCAGTGTAACTTTGCAGCCCACTCTCACACTCATGCACCTCTTCCAAAGTGCATCCACGGACACTGCCTCCCCATCATGCTCCAGCCAGCAGTTCTGCAAGGGAAGAAACAGAAGAGGCTGGTACCCCACTTAGAGGATGGGAAGTGGAGGCAGTAAAGGCACCAACTTAGCCAGAACTATACAATTTTGGAGGCAGAGCTGCAGGCAGATCTCAGCACTCCTGACTACTGATGTTTTTCTTACTCTTGCTCACTAGGTCACATTTAGTTTCCAGTAAAAAGTGGCCATAATTGTTGCTTTATTAAATTAGTTCTTAGGTCTTAATAATTAAGACACTGTGTTTTGTCTTATTCTAACTGCAATTACATAAAATGATACAAATGAAAAAAAGGCTTAAACTCCCCAAAAAGATGTCCAAAAAGCTTTTGAAGGAACATAATTCTAATCATCTTAGGCTGAGCTTACATTTATACAGAATACAAAAGAGCTCGAGATGACGAGAGGTCAGGGTTCACCTTAAACATATGTGTGACCCAGGTCCCAATGCAAAGTGTCATTCTGTCTGCAAAAGTGACTCATTTCTTTACTGAGGAACATAGACATTTGATTGCATTTCCCCCTCCAGCTCAGTCATCTCACACATATTCTGAAACCAAAGGGCACCTCACCACCAGCAAAGATGCAGAGAAATTGTTGCTTCCTATATTGCTATTGGCAGGAAAGTAAAATGGTGCAGCTACTTGGAAGAGAGTCTTGAAGTTCCTCAAGAACTTAAACACGGTGTTTATATATGACCCAACGATTCCACTTCTGAGTACATGCCCAAGAGAAATGAAAACATATGTCCACACAAAAGCTTGTACACAAATGATCAAAGGTGCGTTATTCGTAATAGCCAGAAAGAGGAAACAGCCTAAAAAACCATCAGCTGATGAATGCATAAACAAAGTGTGGTCTTTCCATATAGTGAAATGTTATTTGCTAATAAAAAAAAGAATAGATTACCAATACATGCTACAACATGGATGAACCTTGAAAAGATTATGCTAAGTGAAAGATGCCAGACACAAAAGACCACATATTGTATGGTTCCATTTATGTGAATGTCCAGAATAGGAAAATCCAGAGAGACAGAAAATAGTTTAGGAATTGCCAGGGGCCTGGAGGAATGGGGAAATGAGAGGTGATTGCTAATGGGTACAAGGATTCTTCTGGGGGTTATAAAACTGTTGTAAAATTAGATTAGGGTGATGGTTGTACAACTCTGTAAAAAATGAATGTCAAATGCTTAGAAGAGTACCTGGCATATGATTGGCATAATAAGGGTTATTACAGTAATAACATTGCTATAACAGTAAGATAATCATATTGTGATTTCAATAGTTATTATCCTTACAATTATTATTATTAAAATTATTATTATTATCATTATAGTCACTACTCTGAACAAAAATCCCATGGCCTCCAAGCATGGTTGCCTTCAGTGTGGGTCGACAAACTAGGACCCTCAGGCCACATGTGACCTGTTTTTGTAAAGGAAGTTTTATGGGCACCAGCCACACCCATGTGCCATGTACCCTCTGTGGATTGGATACCTAGAGCTGCCATGGTTGAGACTACATCCATGTACCATGGAGCTTCTATGGATGCCTAGTGCTGCCATGGTTGAGGTCACATCCATGTGCCATGTACCCTCTATGGATGGATACCTAGAGCTGCCATGGTTGAGACTACATCCATGTACCATGGAGCTTCTATGGATGCCTAGTGCTGCCATGGTTGAGGTCACATCCATGTGCCATGTACCCTCTGTGGATTGGATACCTAGAGCTGCCATGGTTGAGACTACATCCATGTACCATGGAGCTTCTATGGATGCCTAGTGCTGCCATGGTTGAGGTCACATCCATGTGCCATGGACCCTCTATGGATGTCTAGTGCTGCCATGGTTGAGGTCACATCCATGTGCCATGGACCCTCTATGGATGTCTAGTGCTGCCATGGTTGAGGTCACATCCATGTGCCATGGACCCTCTATGGATGCCTAGTGCTGCCATGGTTGAGGTCACATCCATGTGCCATGGACCCTCTATGGATGCCCTGGCTGCCATGGCTGAGGGGTTGCCACAAAGACCTTACAGCCTGCAAAGCCTAAATTACCTCCTACCTGGACCTTTATAGAGACAATAAGTGGACCACTCTGTCCCATAATATACAGAATATTGTTACTTTAATCTTAAGAGAGAATAAATTACAATTCTTTCAGGGAAGCAAAGAAGCTGAGAGGGGACTACTTCCTAGGACTCACAGACCTGGCCTATCATGTCACTTCCCCTTCCTCACCCCTGCCCTTCTCCAAACACCAGTTTCAAATACGTCCCCTCTAGGGATAAAAGGTATCACAATCAGCCTACTTTTTCTAAGGTCCCCACTGTCTAGGTCCCCTGCCATCTCTCTAGGAAGTCCCAGCTCCTGGCCATCCTGTCACTCACATCCACACACTGGGAAAGGACAGGGTACCACTGCTAGACTTGACCTCAGCTCCTTCTCTACTTCCAAGAAGAACACCTTCTCCCCCAGATGTTTACCACTGAAAAAGGCCTTATTCATGGAAATATGACTTCTGAAAGTTCTATTCAAGGGGGAGAGGAAAGCGGTGGTTTTAACCAGAAGAATCTAAACAGCCTCCGTGGACACACTCCTGAGCGTCAACCAGAGGTCCCACCCTCATAGTGTCACTCAGAAGTGCACACACATTAAGGACAGGGCCAGCTGGTCCCTACTCACGCATAACCCACCCTGCAGGATGCTCAATCAATCAAGCAATCAGTGTCCTGAGGAACAGGTGCTGGACACATGGGCTACTCCTCGTAGGCCAGCAATGTTACCACGGTTTATCCTCCTAACTCACATGGACTGTCAGATTTTTTTTTAATTATGTTTGAGGGAATATGATTTGCCCCAGAACACTGTCCTGAACAAATGTTATAACTTCCGCTGCTCCAAAAATGAAATCAATGTTCCATGGAGCTGCCCATGCCCCAAGTGCGAACTTACCTGATTTTGTCAGAAGCTCTTTCCAAAACAGGTTTTAATCTCTCACATGTCTTCTACCCCAGGATAACATGTATCAGGTTACTAAGATACCATGGTTATTGATGCCTGCATTTTTTTAAAGTTGATTGGGATTTTTTAATGGTAAAAAAATTTTAAGAATCGAGAAAGAGAGGGATGAAAGGAAGGAAGAAGGAAGGGAGGGAGAGTGAGATAGAAAGAAACAGAGACAGAGAAGGACAGCAAGACAAGCAGAGACAGATCACAACTGTGGAGAAAGAATCATATGGGCCCAATTTCTCCCACCCATCTGTTAATCCCCCCACACATGGGGATTAACAGTACCTTCAATGTGAGCTTTGCCCACGCTGTGCAGAAGGGATCAGCATTAAGACAACTGCATGTAAACTTTCCAAAAGAAAAGAAAACAGGCACGGAAGAACATAAGCCTTTTTGCCTCTTCCAAAGAATCAAACAATGACTCAGGAACAGCACATCAAAATCAAAGATGATGGCAGCTTCAAAGCTCCCCGAAAAGATCAAAGGTAGAGTGAAGGCAAAGAAGACGGAATCTGAGACAGCGGGGAAAGGGTCCTCGCAGCCACCACCAAGCCATAATAACCATTATCTCCAATAAGTTAACTTCAACCCTTAAAATCAGCTTTAGGCTTCTCATAGGGAGCTTTATGGAAAGCTCTTTAACAGAAACAAAATATGAGGCATTTTAGCAAAAATACTGAAATCAAACTCTAGTGGGAGAGAGTCCAGGACATCACCTTGCCCTGCCTCCCTAAAAAGACGGTCTTGCTGGACTTCACATATTTTAAACTGAATTTTAGCAGACTTGCCCAGAGTCTGGTAACATTTTCAGTTAGATCACAACAGAATGGTTTTAAACTCAATGTATTTACCCTAGTAGCATTTTAAAGTGTGACTTTTCTACAACCTCACCAAGTGCTAGAAAGAATGAACATTAGCCAAACATTTCTTAATTCTTAGAATTTGATGCCTGACTTCTGTATAGCTGGTCAGAAAATGTCTCTCCCTCACTCTGCTGCCATTATAAAACATTTCTCCCTTTAACTCGTGTTTTCCAGAATATCGTGCTGTGTAATTACACAGAGGTAATTCTATAGTGTTTGAGTGTGGACTGGATTCCACATAATTAGTTGGACATAACTGAGCAGTAATGCCTAGTTATGGGTAAAAGTCACGGGGCCTCTCACAAAGGAAAATTTCCAGGACAGTGGTGTGTTGTTCCCAACAAGCGCACAAAACACTGCCTTAGGTACAATCTTCTTTTTTTGCTCTGGAAACATCATTTCCAAATGAAGGCTGGAGCATCATTTGAGGGAATACGATTCTCTCTCACTATAAGGCAGCATCCTTCCCAGAATCCCTTCTTCAAAAATCCTCAGAGTGCTTGTGAGGGAACAGATCAAAGGAAGCCAAGAATACAGTACAGTCCTGGCATAGAATAGGTGTCCGGAAAAACAGTTTGAAAATTATTTCTATGGAAAACTTACGGGTACTGTTCTTTCATACAGAAAACACAAGACACGTGTACTTTGAATATCACCATCTCTGCCTCTCTATCGCTCGTGTGTACAGAACAGATGTTTCCCACTGCCTCAGGGACTACACAGCCACATGTTCCTGAAAACAGCTCCGGACACTAGAATGACAGTTTCCACCTACACAGAACACTTCATTATTAAAACCCTGCCCAAAGTATGACATCTATAATGATGAGTCTTCTCACGTATTTTTCCAGTTATTTCCTATGCCTTGATTCCTGCAGAATTCGCAAGCCTAGGGCAACACACACACACACACACACACACACACACACACACACACACGATGCAATAAACGTAAAAATCCAAAACAATCCTTTAAAGTGTTTGCACTTGCTGTCAACGTATTGATCATATCAAATCTTCCACTTCAGCCACACCTAAATACCACCTACATTTAGCTTTTGCCCTACTGGGAAAGACTGCAGGGACAATTTGCAAATCTGTAAAGAAGCAAATAAGGCTGTATCTACTTCAGTGAGTGTTTCTTACTTTATTTATTTTGTACTGCTACATTCAGGCTGTTTCTCTAAAGTGCACCCCAGTTTCCCAAACCTAAAGCATTAACTTTTCGAAAAAGCTATGTTCTTCCTAAATGTTCTACTCTGATGTTTGTTCCCCTGAAACAGGTTAAAGAGTTTAAAAAAAAAAAACTGGCTGGCAAACTGCTATATACAAAACAGATAAACAACAAAGTCCTAATATATCGCAAAGGAAACTACATTCAAGAGCTTATTATTAATAACCTATAATAAACAAGGATATGAAGAAGAATAGATATGTGTGTAACTGAATCACTATGGTGTGCACCTGAAACTAACACAACATTGTAAATCAACTACACTTCAATTTTTTTAAAACTGGTTGATTTTTAATGCATCCAGCTTCACAAAAACAGATGGTGTATGACCTGGCTAATTAGATAACAGAGAATCTCATTCCCAAAGTAAAGCTGTGTTTTGGTTAAACCTTCTACATAGCACTTAAACCAGCCATAGAAAGGAGCCTGCTGGGGTCTCTTCCCCTAGCATCATGCATCACGTCCCTTCCCTTCCTGTCCCTCACCCCCTTCCACCCTCATGCCACCTCTTCCTGAACGTTTCTACCTTGACGACATGAGCAGAGTCCGAAGCATAACAGAAGTGTGGCAATAACTCTTCACTAAGAAGATCGGAACACTTGAAAACGTTTCCAAATGAACATTTTTCTCTGCCAAGCAGGTCCGTGGGGATATATTTGTTTTAAATATTGTCGTCTTCCCTAGCCAAGGGGACAGACTCTAAATACTCACGTCACAAGACCAAGTGAGAGATTTTCTATGCTCTGATCCATGGTCCCTAATCTCAATTGTCCACAAGTCACACCCGAAGGATTGCCCACAGAGCTCTCACCAAGTCTGCTCTAAAACGACAGCAAGCAGATCCTCTAAACAAACTTTAGTTCATTCCATTTCCACATAAAAACTCCCCAAAAGGGCACCTGAGATCCTCAATCTCCCCATCGATGTAGGGTATATCCAGGGCTCCTTATTCTCCCAGATCTTTCTGTGGATAATTATTAGGCTGTGGCACCAAATACCTCCCCACACAGACACACAAACACACCTGTTTGTACACATGCACACATGCGCACAAGCGTATTTAGTCTTCTGAAACAATAGGGTCTAAAGCAATGATGAGAGGAACCATCATTCATCAGCACTTGTTTTACAAACCAGTACTCAGTCCCTCCCCTTCACATCTCCTTCGGCTTGCTAGAAATTAAAAGGGGGTCAATTTCTGGGCTACAAGTCCCTTAAATACTGCACCTTTCATCATACAAAGAGAAACACTGAAAAAGTCCGTTCCAGTAAGGATTTAATTAAATTGCTAGCAAAAGAACCTCGGTTGATGTTTTTCTCTCTTTCAATCTGGAGGAAAAGGAAAAGTTTGTTTCTTCCATGGCTTCATGTGGATGAAACCTCCTGGCTCTGAACGCTGTTCTCCCCTCAGACTGAGAGCACGTGGAAGGCATGGACCGTGAGCTCTTCATCCGGCTTTCCCCAGCTCCTAGGACAGTGCTGAGCGCAGATGGTGCCTAAGGATCGTTTCTTTCTTTAAGTGTGGTGTTTATTGATGCCTTGAGTGCCCCTACACGCATTACCTGTGCCCCCTCTTGCACACTCATTTGCACAAACACTGAGCTCATGGCCTGTTCTGGCTAGTCCTCCCTGGGCCACACAATTGTCTGTGTTCAGGGCTTAACTTTACTAGGTTATAACAATGCATTGCAATGCCTGTCTGATGAAGTCTGAACTTTTGTTAAGGCTTTGTGACTTGCCATGTTCATGAAATTTACGGATGGTCACTGTTTAGTAATGTCCCAATCAGATTAGGGGAAGAAATAGCTATAGCAATGGCATAATTACTAACTGTCCCCAAACGACCACATAAAAAGGGGCAGACCAACCAGACAGCAAAACCAAGAGTGCATGCACCATACTGATAACAAACTCTGGTGACACCATATAGCCATGATTGCTAAACTACAAGGCTTAAGAATCAGCATCTGATTACTCAGCCACGAAAAAGAATGAAATAATACCATTTGCAGCAACATGGATGGACCTAGAGATTATCATATGAAGGAAAGTAAGTCAGACAGAGAGAGGACAAATATCATATGATATCACTTATACGAGGAACTCTTTTTTTAAATGATACAAGTCTTATTTACAGAAATAGACCAAAGGACAATGTAAATATAGCACCACTATTTCTTTAAAATAAAGAAAGAATGAGCAGGTGCAAAAAAATTTTAGCTCTCTTAAGTGAACATGGTGGTAGCAACAGTATTATCATTTGAGACTGCTGTGGTGTGATGTAAGATAAAGCAAATGGGTAATTGTATCTATTCTAATACTACCCTTCCTGGGGTTCTTGAGAATGTGGATCGTTGGGGTGAAAAAAGGAGGTAAAGTTTTCACATCGAGATGTTAAAGAATAACATAAACTAAAAACTAACACAGTAATTTATCTTTAAAAGTAAAAATTCCAGTTCTGTCCACTGTAATGTCTAGAAAAGGTGACTATCTAATAGCAATGAATCTTCCTAGCACCAAGATCGTGTTCTTATAATATCATTTCCCTGTGAAAGACCCCAAGGAATTGTGGAGAAATGGCCAGTTCCTAGCCTGGGACACAAAATGTACAAGATGACCTCAAAGATCTTATCACAGCCGCTATCAAGAAACCGATCCGTCACTTGAGGGATGTGTCAAAATGAGTTAGGAGTCAACATGAAGAGGCTGTCACCAACCACAGATGGGACAACTTGAACTGCAATAAGGATGGAAACTACAATTTAAAACCAGTTCACAATTAAATTTTTTAAATTAATTGATTTATAAGAAGTCAATCCGTGATCTTGAAAGCTGATAAAAACTAAGCATTTATCCTGCCTTTCCTATCTGAATTATACCACTAGGCAACTCAAGAGCAGAGGAGAAGTGACTCCTTATAATGTTGTCACAGTAGTAAGCGGAAACAAAATGATGGAGTTGGATAACACCATTTTGCAACCTCCAATAAATTCACAGACCTAGCATGTTAACAGCCGCTAACATTACAAAAAATGAGTGAAACTCAGATATTATTGTGGCTCCTGAGGAAAGAACTCAACACTACTTACATACAGTCTTACCAAACAGACTGAACATGGGTCTGATCAAGCCTCTACAGACAGCTTAAGAAAATGCAGAGAACGGAGGAAAACACTGATCTTCACCGTAAGTATGCAATCAGCGAAGTCCAGACTTTGGGAAACTCAACAGGTCCAATAACCCTGGTTCCTCAACAGACAAACTGTAGAAAAAATAACAACAGAAAGGCATGGAGAAAACTGTAGACTGAAAGTAATTTAAAAGACATCAAATTATAAATATTGACAAAACCCACCATGTAGGGATGCAAATCTGGGGGACAGAGCCAGACAGAAATTCAAGGAAGCAGTTACTATAAAAGTTAACAGAGTGTGTACTAGAGGTAGGGGACGGGGTATGACTGTGGGAAGGGCACAGGACAGGGCTTCTAGAGTGTGCATGTTCTGTTCTACGGCATGCGTAATCTTCACGAGGGTGCTTGCCATATAATCTTTATATGTATGTTTCTAGATATATAGTCTTTATGCCCTTCTGCGTGCCTGTCTGTACTCATGTCTCATTTTACAGTGAAAAGTTTAGTTAAAAAGGTAAACTGATGATGATGACGTCTCAAATTATTAAGGAACAGAAGTGATCACATAGAGGTCAGAATCCAGCAGAATACCTGAAAGTCTGGGGCAAAGCAGAGTGTGGAGCCAGGGTCAGGGGCCCCAGAGTTACGAGCCAGCCTGTCCAGCTCAGAAATTCAGAAACCCTGAACCCTGAGGCAGGGACGCTAGGGTGAGAGGCTGCGCGTGGTATCAGCAGGTCGTTAGGGAATGCACCAGGGATCAGCTTTCCAGGGACAGAGACAGAGACCCAAACCACCAGCCAAAGGAGGGCCAGTTGGAGAAAAAGACCACGGCAGACAGTCTTAGACATACGGCTCCAGCTCACCCACAGCCGCACCAGGATTTACAGGATACAATAGGCTGTAAATTTAAAAGCACTTTAAAACAGAAAAGATCCTTCAAGAAAATGAGGTGTTTCTAAAGAGAACTAGGATCGTTTTTTTCCCGTACTACACATTTGTGAAAACGTTCCTGGAGGGTCCCAAGATTAACATCATGCAGGGACCTGCTAGAACATCTCCCCTTTCCTCTTCCTGATTCAGATGGCGTGCCTTCTGCCTCATCTTGGGTCCTCCTGGCCTCATCTGTCCCTGAGGCTGTCGGCCACTCACCGGCCTAGCCAGCCCTACAGTGGCCGATGTGGGGAGCTCAGGCTGACCTCCGGGCGCAGTTTGACAACACCTTGCCTCACGCCTCACCTGGCACCTTTGCCACATAAGATAACACACGCACCATTTCAGGACATCTCTGAGGGAGGCCATTACCCTCCCTACCACATTCCCTTCTCCCTTGTCTCCTGCTTCCCTGGGATCACGCTCCTCAATACGATATTTCCACTTATGCTATTGGCTCAAGCTCCACTTTCTAGAGAATCTGACCTAAGACAGCTGGCACCAACAGCGGCCTCAGGAAGAACACCCTCAGGATAGGATTTTGGAAGTGGGTGGCCAGTCTGACAGCAATAGGGACCTGATCACTGATCATAAACAGGGTAGTGATCACTCTTGGCATGTAGGGACATCACAGCTATGGCTTCATCTGTAGTTAATGGAGAGGAGGCACAGGTGGAAGGTCAGGTGTGGCGAGGGGACAGTGATAGTTAGAACGGTTAAGTGCAGGAGGAATTCTCTTGATGGCATTAGAAGCTTCGCAAGAAATTTTGAGGCTCAGGGAATCTATCCACCAATTTAGGACACTCATCTCCAGTAACCACTGGGCAGGATGTGCTGAAAATGAGGCCCAGCTTCTCATTTGATGGATGACAGAGCTGCAAGAGACTGAACATGCAGCCTGACTTCCGACTCAAAGGCAGAGCCTTCATGAGATAAGAGTGGGGCTCTGAGACAGAGAAGAGGGAAATTCACCTGGACCAGCCTGAGCATCTCGACCCCCACATTCCCAGAGCACCCTGGGCTCCCAGAAGCAGCCCTACTCCCTGCTGTTGGGACAGATGAGCTACCCTCACCCAGGGACCTCACAACAGCCAGACCTGAGGTAGTGTCTGCCAGATGCTGCCACTCTTCTTGCTGATGGAAGGTTCCCTCAATCTCTGCAGAGCCTTCAAAGGGTCTATCCACCAGTCTCCCCACTCAGTCCTCTCTGAGTGGGCGGTCTCAGACAGGGCACCTCCTGGAAAGCCCTTCTAGACACACCTTCTCTCCTCCCCATTCTGGGCCCCCAACAAATATTTTCTAATTTCTTGGGAGAGCTGCGTCTCCTCAATCCACAAACTTCCCCAAATTTTCTATCCAGAAAGAGCCTACTGTTTTCCCTAGGATCTGCAGCTTCTGGAAGCCAAACCACAGCAGTAATGTTCCTGTTACCTTTTGCTTTGTGCAGTGGGGCAATGAGCTCACAAGAACGTCGCTGCTTATATGTGGGAAAGGAGAGATAAGGGAACAGTCAGGAGGGAGATACGCAATTTCAAAGAATATGGACACATCACTCTGAAAATAAATGGAAAAGTGATGCAGGCACACACGAGTCCAAGAGAAGAGCAGAACTCCAGGCCAGAGCTAAATTCTCTATGAAGACATCTAACCCGACACACTGGCTGGACTGCAAGTCACTCTTTTCCATCGAATTTAAAACAGGATGTAAGCAAAGCAAAACTGAGAGGGAGAGACAAACCGATCCAAGCAGCTCAGCATCACCTCAATTCCTTCTCGGTAATTTCTGAAAGGCTCTTTCAGATAACACTGACTCAAGTTCCTCTAATTATTACCAAGCCCCATGGAAAGACATGGGCTCCAATATTTTTCAGGTGAAATTTTTTTTTTTTTGATTGTCCTGTTTCAAAAGTATGTCACAAGTCTTCACTGAAAGACGTTCGTAATACCCTAGGAAGCCGCCTGTCTGTAAATGGAAACAAAAACGTGTATTGGGAAATGACTTTCACAGGCCCCACATAAATGCACATCTTTATCCTGCACATCCAGTCCTCGTCACACGATCATTTAGCATTCACACCGTCATCCTGGAACAGCACTACCCTAGGAGGGTACACACAATACCCTAAAATTTAAATGCCAGTTTGAATGTGTACTGACATCAGGACTATTACATGAGTGTCCCAAAATCCACGCTGCAAATATAAACCACATTTTGCTATGTTAATTTCTTCACAGCCCCAAAAACAACCATCCATCAGCTATTAATTAAAAGAGACTTGGGGGCAATCCAGATCCCTTCAACTATATATTATAGCTGCCAAGAGTCGCAGTGGAATAGTTTATCTTCAGCCCAAAGTCTCATTTCATTCATGAAATAATATAAGTTGATCCCTTACAAAACAAAATAGAAGTTGGAGTCTTCCCAAAAGTTTTATGAATGTGGACTGGAAAGCTCACCATCTGGAGAATTTTCCTTCCAAGCTCTCCACGGCTTTAATCATCGTGCCTAATAAACAAGCAGGACTGATCAGAGCTGAACAACGGAGCGTGTCCTGTTAGGGGAACCCAAAGGCACCATCTCATGAGGACAGGCCTGAGATGAGCTGGAAGGCATGGATTCTTTGAGAGCCAAACAATCATGAGCTTCACAGCCCTCATGAAATGGAAAATTGACACGTCTTCCACCTAAGTATTAGCATACATTCAAGCTATTTCTTATAAAGAGGAAATTAAATTGTGTTTATCAGTCACACTTGACAACTGTCTGGGAATAGTCTGGGATGCAGCAAATCTCAGCAAAAGCCTCCTCGTATTCACCAAACAATGGGAACTTCAGCCAAGAACAATGAACACTGTATCTGGGGCTGACAAGAGCTGAAACACAGCCATCCTGTCTGCCAAGCTATCTTATCTTTTCCATTACAAACGCAGGATTATCTGGTATTTTCCTGAGTCGTTTTCCTGGAAAAAACTAAAGAATGGATTTAAGTAAATTATCTTTAATATATATAAAGTGAAAATAAATCTGTATGTCTTAGAAAGAGACATATAATCCAGGCGGATATCCTGCTGAGATGGATAGATGGATGACAGGCAGATGGATATATATGTTCACATACATCTATAAGTATAGTATATATGAATATCTTCATATAGATCTATAAATGTAAACATATATGAATACTTCAGATTTCATTTTCAAAATGTATATTGTACAGCACGATGGAATATAGCCAATATTTTATAACTATAAATGGAGTACAACCTTTAAAAATGATGAATCACTATGTTATACACTTGAAACATATATTATATACATCAACTAAACCTCAAAAACTTTTAATAAAAATAAAATTTAAAAATAGTTTATCCATGTATCACATACTTGTCTGAGCACAATGAGGATCCAGGTTATAGACACCAAAGAAATATTAAAGGAACTGAAATTTTCATTGTACACAAACAAAAGCCAGAAACCATTTTTAATAATTTACAATGCAAGGGACCAAGAGCTTTTCCGTTTCTGACCTGTCAGTGGAAATTTTCACCTCTCAGCCCCTCCCCACCTAAGACCCAAGGCTGGCCTGCCCCCTCACGCACTTCTCTGCACACGTGAGGTGGCTTCAGTTGTAAAGCCAAGGAACCATCTCCACTGGGAACGCAGCTGGGCTCAATAAAGAAAAGCCTTTGAGATGGTGAAATGCAAAGACAGAGCCTCCATAAGCAACACCATTTGACAGCAGCATGGTCTAATGCTAAATTGCACGGCTATATAAAATAAACAGATTTTGTAACAATTCCTTGCCGATACTCAATGGTTTATACTTTTGACCGCTGGACCTCTGTTTCTTTCTAGCTATCCTTTTGACAGCCTTGCTTTCTTTGATCCTATGTTACCAACCGTGCTGGATTTTTCGCCCTGCCTATCGCCTTCACACACGCCAAGGGATTTGGGTCTACAATGCTCTCTCTTTGCCAGCATCCTGTTTGGATTATTGATAGAGAGGCAGGATCTCTGGAAAGCTCTCATCTCTGAAAGAGTTGTCAGGCTGCAGTTTTGCAAACTGCAGAGCAAACAATTCAATATTTACGCTCCTTCTATCGACACTGAGTAAATTAGACCCTGGAATACCTGCATTATCCAAACCATCTGCCTCACTGCATTTTAAAAAATGAGTAGGTGGGGGAAATTTATGAGCATTTTTCTCTTATCTCTCGTTGCCAGGGAAACTACTATTTTTTTGTTAGGGATAATCCTAGCATCTCAAAAGAACCAGGACACAGCCTTCCTTCCCCTCTTTCTTGAAACCAAAATCTGTGTCTTCCCCAGAGAGCTTTCTCCTAAGTCACACTTGGCCACTTGGTCCCCAAGGGCATTATGAGATTCCAAGCTAGTCGAATACATGCAGGGCTGAAATGTGCGGTTTGCGTTTCACCATCAGCCTGTACCAAACGGGGGGGGTCCACAAAGTTTATCTCAAAAAACGAAATGACTGTTTCCACCGGGTGTGTTTTATAAGGGGTTATTTTGTCATTTGTGCCAATGAGACTCGAGGGAAACAAAAAGGTTCATTCTGCCCCCATCAAACCGGAAGCCGTTTTACTGAAAGAACCCCTTGTGTGCTGAAGACAAAATAAAAAATAATTCTGTTCAGTTCCACAGGGCTTTCTGCCTGAAAACATAAAAGAGAGCCCGCAGGCAGAGCGGGAAACTGCCCACAGATTTCAGACCCTTGGGGGTCTTGGAAAACATCACTCCTCCACGTACGCAGCCCACATCTCACCAGAGGAGAGAACAGGCTAAAAAGAACTCTTCAAATACAGCACCTGTGGATGGTGAGCTTGCTTGTTTCAGGGCAGCATAAACCCCCAGGAGCACATTTTGTCCCAGGAAGGCAACTGTGCCCAGAACGGAAAATGGCTGTGGACAACCCAGTGACTCTCATTCTGCTTTGGGAGACAATCTGATTCCACCCTTATCAACAACAGATTTGCATATTCATTTACCGAACACTGGTTTTCAGTCTCTTGAAGCTGCAGCTGCTGTTAGGGAAACGGGTGTGGTCCACATCCAGTTTCAGTTTTTCTGCTCCAAAATCCCCAGAGCAGAGAATTTCTGCATGCAGTTGAACAAGGCGGCCCCGACACTAAACAAGGACAGGCATTAAAAGACTTTCCGCCTTATGCTTGGTGTGACGTCCAAGAAAGCAATCAAAGAGGGAAATGGTCAAGGATTCCAGTTGGTGACGGCAAAAAGAAGTCATCATTGAATCTGAGATTACAAATGGCTGAGGAAAAAAACTGTACTTTGACCCATCCCTCCCCCCATTTATATAATAAGCAGGAAAATTAGTGCAAAAGGGACCTGAAAGTTTAACTGCAGTTTTTAATGTGAACTAAACTGCACACAAATAGCTCAATGCCTCCCACAGTCAATGCCACCGGCGGCCGACATGTATTAGACCAACATGAGACCCATGCGTGGGGCTTACTAACTTGTTTCCCTTCATTAAATTACCAACAGTAAAGTTAGGTAAGCGTGTAAAAATTATCATCAAGACCCGGTTTTATGTGTAAGAGCAACTCACTGGGTGGTCTGTGGGCCAGATAGGCACCAGCGAGGAGCCTGCAAGAAACGCATATGCTTAGGCCCCGTCCCACACCCAACAGATCAGATTCAAGGGGTAGGGGTCCATGCAACTGTGTTTTAACACGTCCCCCACGTGAGACTGATACACTCTGTAGTCTGAGAAGTGCTACATGCCAAACCCCCAATGACCTCTTTTCTGTCACTTTGGTTATTACATACATAGATTAGATACATTTCATGTCTAGTATCATGAATGGTATGTCCAGGTCACAGGTATACAGACATATTAGCCAAGATCCTATTTAAAAGGCATTAACTAACTCCACAGGCCATAATTTACTGAATCCTTGAAGCAGACAAAAAAAGGAGGAAATAATAAGGGAAAAGGTGAAAGAAATTATATTAAGAAATTATGCTGCCATCAAATATGTTGTTTGAGAGGAATATGTAAAAATATGGAGAAATATAATATTAAACTTAAAATGAAGAATACAGAATTACGCATTTGGTGCGATCACAATTTTTTGTATTATAGCACTTTTTAGACTGGAGAGTGCGTCAGTCTCACCTGGGGGACGTGTTATAATATAGGTGCATGGACCCCACCTCTCGAATCTGATCTGTTGGGTCTGGGACAGGGCCTGAGTATATGCATTTGTAACAAGCTTCTAGCTGGTGCCTAGCTGGCCCATAGACCACACGTAGATTTTTTTTTTTTTTAAGACTGAGAAGAGATTCCCTGAAATGTTAGCAGTTAATGTCTTTGGGTGGTAGAAACAACAAATGATTTTGTTCCCCTCTCTTTTTAATGTTGTCTTTCATAATTTTTGATCATATTGATGGAGGTTTTGCTCTTTTAATGGAAAAAAAAAAAACACTTTCAAATACACATGAAGGCAAGACCATTCTGTAACTTGCTAACACAAAGATAAAGTAGTTGCACCATCTTTCATCATCAAGGTTCTACTCGGGTTGACGTGCTCCAGATGTGAAGCAGAACTCTCTCCCCAGTTTGCTACTAACAGACAGATACAGTGATATTATTTTACTAGACTATGCTGTGGAGTACATCACACACATTAGGAAATGATCCTGACAGCCTAGAAACAGTCCGGGCAGGGGTGGGGGGCAGGGTGGCTTGGAAATCACATAGCTGTCCAAATTGGTTTCATTATAAAAGGGAGGACCATTCAGGTTAAGACAGCTGTACATAATTTATCCTTCCTGTCTCCTGCTCTAGGTCTCCCCCACTACCTGAGAATGAAAGACAGTTGGGGGAAACCTAGGGACACAACTCTTCCTTTCCCCCTGTCAAATATAAATTTTTATTGAAGTATAGTCAATTTACAATGTTACATTAGTCTCTGGGGTATAGCATGGTGATTCAGTTATACACACACACACAGACACACACACACATTATATATTCTTTTTCATTATAGGTTACTACAAGGTGTTGAATAGTTCCCTGTGCTGTACAGTAGGACCTTGTTGTTTATCTATTTTATATATAGTAGTGGGTATCTGCTAATCCCAAACTTCCAATTTATCCCTCCCCCTATTCCCCCCCTGGTAACCATAAGTTTGTTTTCTATGTCTGTGAGTCTGTTTCTGTTTTGTAAATAAGTTCATTTGCCGCAACATGGATGGACCCAGAGGTTATTGTGCTAAGTGAAGGAAGCCAGAAAGAAAAAGGCAAATACCATATGATATCACTTAAATGTTGAATCTAAAACAATGACACAACTCTTAAATCAAGTGATTTCTTGACTAGTTCCCTAGCTAGCGATGTTCTTCAGCTTAAAACCAACCCTGCTGTTTCCACTCTTCAAATCTCGTGATCTCAGAAAAGCAGACGTCAAACAGTATTCAGAGGAATAGGAAAAGTGATTCTCCAAAATTCCACAAAAGATTGATTTAACTTTGAAAATGTTCTGGCTGCCTTAAAGGAGACTCCCACAGAATGATTTCTTAAGTGAAATGACGCCTGCTTTTCCATTGCATCAGTGCCATTGGTTATAAAGAAAGAACGAGAGGCACCAAGGGGTGCCGATGAACAGGGTTTGGGCTTTAGACTCAGATAGAACAGGACTGGAGTCTGGGATCTACTTACCGTGAGTCTTTGTTCTTGGGTTCAGTGGGTGTTCAACATATTATTTAGTGAAAGGAATAACAAACAAAGCAAAGACCATGATGGACCAATGAAAATAGCATGTCTAGTTCTATGCATTTGAATCTTTTAAAATTCTACTTAAGATGGACAGAACTTTCAAGTTCCTCAAGAAAAGGCCATCCTTTCCTCTCAAGGATGTTCCAAGACTTAGAAAGAAATGGAATCAGCAGAGGGCCTCAATTATTGAAGAGTGGTTAAGGGTGGGGCTGTGAGGTAGGGGGGTGAAAGTTTACCAAGTTATAGAAGTAAAAAAGCAAAACAAAGAGTTGTAATGTCTAAGCTGTGGAGAAAAACAACAGAAAGACAGGCTGATAGGTGGGAGTTTGAGAGTTAATAAGATACAAAAAGCACAAAGTTCACAGTTGGAGGACCACCAGGCTGAAGACTGGAACATTCCCGCAACAGTGTAATGCCAGCACTTCCAACTGTCTATAGAACTCCATTTGAAGTAAATCTCTGAAGATTTCCAGCTCCAATTAACACCTATACTTCATTTCACATGTATTTTTAAAAATGTTTATCTCCATATTTTCCTCTGAAATTTCCTTTGAATTTTATTTCCACCTTTTCCTGAAAAGAGGGAAAAAAAAAAAAACAAAAAACTTCACATCCCAAAAGATGCTGTCACTGCTTGAAAAAAATAGAGATGTACCAAAGTGATAATAATTTTTTTTTTTGCATTTATTGAGCAATTACTAGGTGCCCCACAGTCTGTGAAATATTTTGTTTGGGAGTTTATTTAAGCCCTGCTACACTGAGGTAGGGGCTCTCATTATCTCTTGGGAAGTATTAGACGGAGCAGCCTAGGGACAGGTTAGATCTCTGTGAAGATGGCAAATCTGACTGAGTTATCTGCTGCCTGAGCCCATTTTCTTATCTGCCCCACAGTCACTGGGATGGAGAGAAGGCAAGCTAGTAGGACCCCACACTCCACTCAACGCCCTGGCAATATTCTGGGCAATGTTAACAGTTCCCTAGGGTCACTCTAGCTGCCTGGCTTCTTCTCTCCCTTAATCAGAGCTAGGAACCCAAATCTGAAATTGAAAAGGAAGGAAACAGTTAATGCAATTCCCACTTCACCTTCCCACACTGGTAAATGGATTATTTCTCTCACCCTTTGCATCACAAATGAGCATTCCATGGCTTTAACACATCGTGGACTCTGCGTACAAAAGAAATGCCCAAACGATACACGTTCAAGACCATGAGAGTCCAATTCACTCAGGCACTGATTGCTTTGTCATTCGAACGAGGGGCATCACTTCTTTTCATCGAAAGGATGAGAGTCAAAAAGATTAAATGCAGTTTGCTGAGGCCCTGAGAAACCTTGGATGATTACATAGTTCTCCTAGAATTATGTGAGAATGCTAGAATGTTAGGATGGGAGGTTGGGGGGCTTTTTAAAACCCTGATGCCTACGCCACATCCCAGACTGTAACACCAGAATCCCTGGGCAGGCAGGCACAGGGACCAGGCTCCCCATCACCCTGGGTTGTCATCACCCAGAAACATGGAGAGAATGAAAGATAATCGTAAGTGGGAAAGAGCTGGCAAATACTCATTTTCAGTGAAGTCCAGGGAACAAAATCAATTATCTCTATGTCTTACATTGAAAAAATTTAATTTTGGACATAGTGGTATGCACAAATAGTACTTACTAACTAAGGAGAGGTTTCATTCAATTTTGATGCTTTTATCTCTCTTTAAGTTTTGAGTCTTGTCCTAAAGAAAAGATTTCCACAAGGGCTTTCTGCCCTTTGTTACTTGTATGAAAGCACCAATGAGCACTGACGGGAGACACAGATCAAATGGGCCCCTTTTACACTACCCGCCACCTTGTGGGAGTGGGCGGCGGGGGTGACTTTATCTGTGGAACTCGCTTGTTTTGGACTTTATCTTTCCTTTGAATGACTATGTTATCCCTATTAATTTTCCAAAGAATGCAGAGCACCGTCCTAAGAATTGTTTAGGTTCCTAGAAAAGGAAAACAACCATCTTTCCCAAAATTTACATTACAAATTGCATTTCAAATCCAATGGGAAAGTCTGTTTATTTTTTATTCAAATTATATCAATTTTTTTCCAGAAATAAATTAAATTCCAGTTTCCTACTCAGCTTTTAAAAACAAAACTTTTCAAAAAAAACCCGTGAGATAGTTCACATAAATATATCTTCGTTATATATCTGTTCCATCCCCCTCTATTTAGTAAAAATATATTTTGAAACATGTTTATGCCTCGTATACAGTATTTCTATATACGCTGTTAGTACAGATAAATCTGGTTATCTGGATGTAACTGGATAACATGTACATGTAATTGCAAGTACCATTATATAGAGATACACATGTGAGACATTTTTTATATTTTATACTTTTCATATATCATTTTATTTATGTAGTATGTTTGTGTACATTGATATGTAATTCATGTACTCAAAATGATTCCAAGCAATGAAAGTGAGCATATAAACTCAGAAAATTACTTTGAGCAGGGACAAAGCTAACTGAACTTAAATTGATCTATTACTTTAAGATGATGATGGAGTGTTGTACTTAGTACAAAACAAGTTAACAAAAAGTACTTAAGAAAAGTTAGTTGTGCAGAGATTCAGAGTGATTTACCAAACCTGCTTATTTAAACCCATCTAAATCCCACTTGAGAGGCTCTAGATCTATGAAAAAGTACGGCTCAGGCAAGCTCCATTGGGGCCAGGATAGTGAGGACTCCCAGAGGACCAGGTTCTGTCTCCACCATCGGACAACAGCACCAAAAAGAGAAAGAGGCCCACAGCCAGGCTGTGTCCATCTCACTGGTCACTTCAGGCTGCCTGGATTCATTCCCTTGACAAGTTATATTTCCAGCAGGCTTGAAGAATTATCTTGAATTTGAAATTAGGGAGGTAGGAACTGGAGACCTTTTCCAGTGCCTTCTGGGCATTACCACTCCATCCTGTTTCCCGCTGTGGTTGAGCTAGTTGCTGGCCCACCTGGGGACACTCAGGTACCCACACGTTTGCTGATGCTGGTATTGATCATTCAGACGGGCCAATCAGATCTCTCCCATGAGCCTCCCACCACCACGGGCCACTCTGTCTAAAACTGCAACATCTCTCAGCCTGAACACGCACCACCCACTCCACTTTTCTCCTTGCCTCCTTATTATCTAAGATGCTGTGGGTGGTACTTACTTATCATATGGATTTTTCTGACTCCCCTGATAGACTATAAGTTCCAAAAAGGCACAGATTTAGAACTGTTTGTTCACAGGCAAATTGCAAGTGCAGAGAACCATGTCTGACAAACAGCAAGTGATCAATAAATATTTGTTGATTACATGAATAATACCAGAATGCAATCTGATCGATGAAGACAAAAAAGGCAGGAGTGTAAGAGGAAAAGGGGAGAAAAATAAGTCTTGACAATGTTCAAATGGTTTGGCACCCAAGCCAATTTGTTTTCAGGGTGAAAAGGAGCCTCCACACTCCTTCCAAACTTGTGGACCAGTCTTTAGTCATCTCCATGAGAATTTTCCAGAAGAAGCAGGCTTGGATGTAATCAGAGAATATGTCCAATGGCCCCAACTAGCCTGAATTCCTGCCAGAATGAGAAACATTATGGTTTTGTTCATTTTCTTCTCTGTGTTTGAACTGGCATCAGTAGATGTAAATGTTGAAACTGATTTTATTCTAAATATACTCATATTTCCCAGGCTCTTGACAATCTTTTTATAACCAGTTACTGACCAGCCTTCGCACACCGTGCTTACAGTGGTGTGTGTTTCTGTTCCACTTATTTCACGGACTAGCAGGATGAGCTGTTCTACCGATCTTACAAGTTGTGTATGTTTTTGTTCACTTACTTTACTGCGTGACCTAAGGCAGGGGGTGACAAACTTTTTCTCTGCAGGGCAGACAGTAAATATCTGAGGTTCTGTGGGTCACACACCATCTGCTGTAGCTCCAATGCAGCTGAGGACAATATGGAAACAAGTGGGTGTGGCTGGGCACCAATAAAACTTTATTTGGGGGCAGTGAAATCTGATCTTTATCTAATTTTCACATTTCAGGAAATATTACCTTTTACTTTTTTTAAAAAACTACTTAAATATGCTAAATGCATTCTTGGCCTATGGGCCATATGAAAACAGGCAGCCAGGAGGGGTATAGTTTGCCCACCCCTAGCCTAAGGTAAACTGATTTCGTGAAGTGATTCTTAACCTAGAAAAGGTCCCTTACAGATCCTTCTTTCAGTTTCTATCCCCTAAATGCAGATTACCACAGGAAAGTTCTTTTCAAACCCAGAGATGGAAGCTGCCCAAGGCACAGGAAGCTAGATTCTCACCAGGGGACCTGAAAGTCACACGTTCACCGCTCTCTGCTCTCTGGTGCTGCAGAGCCAGCGCCTGTCCATAATCCCCACTTAAAAAGATTAGCAGACGACCCAAGAGATATTAAGTCGAGTATCACCCCTCATCTCCTCCAGAAGTGTTCAGTGCTCCCTCCTCTGGGTTCCCACGGCCTTTGCTCATCTCTGCCAAGTCCTTTCTTACTACATGAGCAGCTCCTTGAGGGCAGAATGGATCTTAGCCTTATTCTCCTAGCCCCAGCATCCTTCTCAGTAACTAAAGTGCTCAGTACCTGTGTGCTGAATGCCATTTCCTCGCCTTAATCAGACCTGATGGAGTATCACATGGTGCAGAGCTAGGGGGAGAGAGATGACAGCTTTCTGAAGCCTGCTTCACTGAGAACAGACACAAAAGAATCTGACCATTTGAGAGGGTCTCTGGGACTTATGCCTGTGGACTGGGGCAAGAAATCCTTTTATAGATCACTGCCAACTTGGAGAATGGACTCACTGACTGGACAAAATGCGAAGCTGCCAGCAAGGATAAAAGGCACAGCAGTCTCCTAACAATGGCTCCACTTCCTCTTCTCTCCTCTCGGCATCTCCCTTTCTCAGGAGCTCGAGCGTCAGCTGTTAGCCATGGTGAGTCACCAGGTTTCAGTCACGATGGTCAAGCAGGCTAGCACTCATCCTATCACCTGTGCATAGAACCTGAGCTCATGTCAAGGAAGGGGATGCTGACACCCAGCCTTGTCAAAGCAGCATGTGCTCCAAGAGGGAGAATCTTCAGCCAATCGAATGTAAGAGTGATTAGAAAAGAACTGCTCCTACGATGCCCCTCTCTTCACCTCTTCATCCTGCTAGAGGCACTCTCTCCTTCCACTTTGCCCCAAGTGGCTCACTGCAATGACCACAGCATGCAGAAGTACTTGGGGTTTTCACCAAACCTTTTTTGAACTGGAAAATCATGCTATACTCATTTGCCTCTGAAATGGATTAGAAGGAAAACCATTAAGTGGGGAGCTTCAAACCAATACTGGTCAGTTGCTAGTCCTATACGTAGAATAACTGAGTTACTGGTGGAACCCCATAGGTCGGAGCTTATGAACTGCATATACAGTCAGAGCAGAGCTCCTGTGGTCTTCATTTTGAAAAGCACTGCCCGTCACTGCCTGCTCTTCTTCCCAAGGGTGGTAGGCAGAATTCTAAGGGGCCCCCAAGATTCCCACTGCCCTGCTGTACAACCATTATATAATCTTCTCCTTTTAATATCACCATGGGATATCATTCCCATGATTAGGTTATGCTATGCGATATGGCGAAGACGAAAGGGATGTGCAACATGAGAAGGTCCCTAATCAGTTGACTCTGAGTTCATAAAAAAAGGAGATTAAAAAAAATGAAACTATCAAGCCATGAAAAGACATGGAGAAAACTTACACACACATTACTAGGTGAAAGAAACCCATCTGAAAAAGCTACAGACTGTATGATTCCACCTATATGACATTCTGGAAAAGGCAAAATAATGGAGGAATTTAAAAGATCAGTGGTTGCCAGGGGTTAGGGGACGACAGACCACAGGGGATTTTTAGGGTGATGAAACTACTCTGCATGATACTTAATGGTGGATACATGTCATTATACATTTGTCAGGATCCACAGAATGCACAACGTAAGCGTGAACTCCAACAGATGCACCACTCTGATGTGGGATGTTGATGGTGGGGGAGGCTATGTATGTGTGAAGGCAGGAGATATATGGGAAATCTCTGTACCTTCCCTTCTTTTTTGCTGTGTACCTAAAACTTCTCTAAAAAATAAAGTCTATTTGGAGAAAAAAAAAAGAGAGATCATCACGGGTGGGCCTGACCTACTCAGGTGAGCCCCGTAAAGACAGTCCTAGTTTTCCTTGAAAGCAGAGACTTGGAGCTACAGCAATGCTCTTTTGCTGGCCTTGAGGAAACAAGACACCGTGAGTACCACAGCTACAAGGAAACAAATTCTACCATTAACCTGAGGGAGCCTGAAAGAGGACCATTCCATGGTCCAGTCTCCAGATGAGAACACAGCCCAGCCAACATCTTGAGTGGAAAGTGAGGCCTTGACAGTCCCTGAGCAGAGAACCCAGCTAAGCCCTGCCTAGACTTAGGACCCACAGAAACTACAAGAATAAATGGGTACTGCTTTAAGCCACTCACTTTGTGGTAACTGATTATGCCGTACATACAACCAACACAGCAACTCTAGCAAATGCCCAGTGACAATAACAGTGATGATGATGATGATATGTATTTATCATAGTGTTTATCAAATATTCACATGACATCTTGGATTTGCCACTGGCTCATGATCTCCACTTACTTGGTGGGGGATCAAAATAACAGAGAGTAAAAACCCTGCATTGGAATTTTGGTGGCGTGAGTTTGAAAACCACTTTGCCCACTCTCTTGCTGTGTCTCCTTTGGCAACCTTACCTCTGTAAACTCCGTAACAACAGAGGTAATAAGAACATTTACTTGTAACACTGGTTCTCAAACTTGGCTGCCCAGGATACTTGGCTGGGGAGCTTTACAGCTGCTGATGCCCATCCACTCCCCGGGGGTTCTGACGTACTAGTAAGGAGTGGGGCCTGGACACAGGGAATTCACAAGCTCCCCAGGGGATTCTGATAGGCAGCAAAGCTGGAGATCAGCTGTCTTGAGGAGATGCAGTGAGGAGTAAATTCGAGGGTGAGGACTTCCAATGATAAGTGCTCAGGAAAAGTCACTTTAGTTATACTTGTTTGAGGGAGGACAGAAGCTTAGGTGAGAGGACTGATTGGCCCAAGTAGGAGCTCTAGCACCAAAAACAGCTCATCCTTATCATACATTATTTAAAAGATCTCCAGACAATCACTCTAGGTCTCCATTCCTTAATTTTGTCCAACCTCACTCAGGTCCTCAGAAAAAAAATCAGTGGAACAAGGGTCAGTAAATTGGAGCCTATAGGCCAAATCCTAACATTGCCACCTTTTGTTTAAAAAAAAAAAATGTAATAAAGTTGTACTGAAAGTTACCCATTCATGTACTGCTTTTTTGCTACAACAGCAGAGCTGAGTAGTCAAGACAGAGATGAAAATATTCAGTATCTGGCCTTTATAGGAATATTTTGTTGAGCCCTGCAATGAAAAAACAATATTGGCGTTGATGACCTAACTGGTCTCCACTTAGTCCCTGCTGGTTCTCCCAGAGAATTAAAGAGAGGATACACTTGAACAGTTGAAACGATTAACTTCCCAAGAAAGCAGACTGAGGCCAAGGAGGTGCTGGACTGGCTCAGGTCATAAGGCCCCTCAGGAACCAGGGCGGGGATGGAATCCAGATTTTCTACTGTCCCTACAGTGCTGCCTGCAACCCACTGCATTAAACTTAAATAAAACAGCGATTCAAGGGAGAGTGTTGAAGGTAGGGGAAGTTGGGGGAGGTAATTTCCTTCTGTTTCCTGTTTGTTTTTGCAAAGCCACCAATAATTGCAATGGATTAGGCAAAACCAGTGCAGATTTTAAAAATAAGAGACTCACTTGTGAGTTAGATCCTAATTCTCTGGAATAATGTAAACAACTTCCTTCTGCTGTTTTGACGTCTAACAGAGTAGTCCACTAAGTGGGACAGACGCCATGTTTCAAAGCTTCAAGGAACTGCTTCATTCTGTTCAACTCTAACTGAGTGGAAACTCAGTCTCCAACAAGCTATGTTGTAAGTGGAAAATTTTCTCTTTGTGTTATCAACCCCACTTCCATGTGGCCTAAGCCTTCCCTGTGTGTGGATTAGTAAGTGCCTGTTGACTGGGACAGACATAGGAAACCACCTTGGGGAGCTGTTTGTCTTTCTTTGAAGTCTCTTGGCCGCTGGTTATCACATTGCAGATATTTCCTGGGGTCAAAAATTATTGAATTTCAAAAATATTTTTAAATCATTACTTTTTTTCAGTTGTCCCCTAGATACATTTAATTTTTTCAAGTATATTTCAATGAGCCATTTCTCTTCAATAAACAAGCTTGCAAACTTTCTGTTGCTCACCTGCAGTGGGAGAAGAATAAACTGGATGAGCTCTTAGTCCCCTTCCCTCTCAACGTCGGTGTGCAGATGCACTTCTACTGAAGACATTCATCTAGATAAACAACAGCAAGCCTGTGCACTGCCCCAGGTAAGCATTAGAGGCGGTACAATCAAGGACTTACGCCACACATAAGATTTTGTGCCTATTCTATGAGCCCAATTGTCTGCCAAGGACCATATATCATACAATCATACAAATAAGACGGACAGCTGGCCCTCATTCACAGGGAGTAAACACTGAAAGATAACACTGAAATGCACAAAAATAAGGATACAGAACATGGGGGAAAAAATTCTCAACCACTTAGATCTGTTTGTTCTACTAGCAAGAAGTAGTCCATAAAAAAATAAAAAATAAATAAATCTGGTCCAAGAGAAAGAAAAACTGCATCTTCAAAGCTTCTAAAAATTGTTTTAGGTGTTTCAAGTACACACAGCATGATGATGTTTTATTTAGGACACCAGCCAATGGGCGTTTTTGGTTATTCAAGTGTGAGCCCAACCCTGGGAAGAGGAGGAGACAGGGGACTACTCTGTTCTGAACACTGAAGTAGCAAGCATTTGGGGCTGGGCTAACAAGAGTCTAAATGTGTCCCATAATGTGTTCATTTTTAATTGTGTGACAAATTACAACAAACACGTGACTTAAAACAACAGGAACTTATCTTAGTTTCCATGGGTCCAAAGTGTGGACTCAGGTTGGACACATGCTACCTGAGTCCTCTGCTCTGGGTCTCACCATGCTGTGGTCTCATCTGAGGCTAAGGCTGTTGGTAAAATTCAGTTCCTTGCAGGGGCAGGACTAAGGCCCCACTTTCATATGGGCTGTCAGCTGGTGGCCACTTCCCATAGTTCCCTTCCACGTGGCCCTCTTAACAGGCCTCCTTCCAATCACTCTCTTCAGGGAGAGTCCAGTTACTTTTAAGTGATCTCCTGATTAGGTCGGGCCCACCCTGGTACTCTCCCTTTAGATTGACTCAATGTCAATGGATCAGTCAGCAAATCACAGCAGTGATATCCCATCCTACTCACAGGTTCTGCTCACACTCAAGGGGAGGAGATCACATGGGAGGGTGCACCCCAGGGAGCAGAACATTGTGAGCCATCTTAGAGACCTGCCTACCACACGTACAGTAGGCCTAGGTGAGGGAAACACTAGGGCAAGAAACAGCTGCAGGCATGGGCCCATTCCTGGTCAGAGGAGAATAAAATGCCTGTTCTTAGTTTACAAGAAACTGTGAATAAGGAGGACGGAGGTGGTGTAAAAGGAGTGGGACCAACTTGTGGATAAACTTGAAGCCAGTCAGGATGTTGGATGCAATCCAGTGAGCCTCAGGAATTCAACCACCAGCCCTGTGCTGGGGGCTGATAAGCTGAGCCTTCAGCATCACCTGGGAGCTTACAAGAGACATAAATTCCCAGGAGTCCAGCCTAGACCTATTGAACTGGATGTCTCAAGAAACACAGTCAGACCTCAGAGAGGGCAGGCTTGAGCCTTCTCAGAAGCTGAACAGGGTATATGCATCTCATGCACAATATCAGGGTGTCTGTTACTATCAAGGAACTCTCAAGGAAGCCACATACAAGCTCTGTTTCCCTGGGGTCAGCAAAGCCAATGAGAACGGAAACTTTTGGTCCATCTAATGATTTTAAAAACAGAAGTTCAGCAACTCATCAAATGAATTGTGTAGAAATGTGTCCTGATGATGATCCCTAAGCACCGTTCAACTGGAGAATCCTTGAGGCTGGGACTGCTTTGACACACACAAGTCATGTGAACATCTCACAAGGCAGAAACCCACAGCAGAAGCTGTATAGTCTGGGGGTTAGGGGTCGAGGCACGGGCATCTCACAAGCTTGGAGTGGAACTCCAGCTCTCCCACCCATCAGCCTCTCCACGTCTCACTTCTTCTCATCTACACCAAGGGGCCAATGCCAGCACCATCCTTCTTTAGTGAGGATCAAGCAATTCAGACACCATTTGGCAATAAAAAAAAAAAAAAAACCAGTTGAAAACAGGCAACGGTTTCAAATACACATTTCTCCAGTGAAGATATACAAATGCCCAACAAGCATGTTAAAAGATGTTCAACATCATTAGCTACCAGGAAAATACAAAGCAAAACCACAATTAGACAGCACTTCATCCCCAGTAGGGATGACTATAATCAAACTACAGGCAATAACAAGTGTCGGCGAGGATGTGGTGCAGTGGGAACCCTCCTACACAGGTGGTGGGAATGTACAATGAAAACAGTTTGGTAGTTCCACTAAAGTTAAACAGAATTACCACATGACCCAGGTATAAACTCAAGAAAGTGGAAAATATATGTCCATGCAAAAATTTATGTATGGCTATTCAGAGAAGCATTATTCATAACAGCCAAAACATGGAAACATCCCAAATGTCCACTAGTTGATGAGTGAACAAACAAAATGAGGTCTATTCATAGAGTATAGTTCAGCTATAAAAAAGAATAAAGTACCGATTATTACTATGACATGGATGAACCCTGAAAACATTACACTAAGTGAAAGAAGCCAGTCACAAAAGAGCACATGTTGTATGACTCCATTGAATGAAATGTCCAGAATATGCAAATCCACAGAGACAGAAGGTAGATTAGTGATCATCAGGAACTGGGAAAAGAGAGGAACGGGAGTGACTTATAATGGAAATATTCTCGAATTAGACTGCAGAATTGTTGCAAACCTTTATAAATATACTAAAAACCACTGAATTATACACTTTAAAAGAGCAAAGGTAATGGAATGTAAATTGTATCTCAATTTTTAAAAACAGAAAAATCCCCGAAGATAGACTTTGTCAGTGTCCCTAGCAGATAGACAATGAATAAAAGCTGTCTTAACATAATAATGAGACTGGTGCGATTGTAAAATGATGCAGCCACTATGAAAAACAGTATGGTAGCTCCTCAAAAAGTTAAATACAGATTATCAAATGATCTAGCAATTTCCCTTCTGAGTACATAGCCGAAGGAATTGAAATGAGGGTCTTAAACAGGTATCTGTAAACTCATATTTATAGCAGCATTATTCACAACAGCTAAAGATGGAAATAACCCAAGTGTCCACCAATGGATGAATGGATAAGCAGAATGTGGTCTATACATACAATGGAATATGGTTCAGCCTTAAAAAGGAAGGAAATTCTGACACAGACTACAATATGGTTGAACCTTGAGGACGTTATGCTAGGTGAAACAACCCAGTCACAAAGAACAAATACTGTATGATTCCACTTACTGCAATACCTACAAGAGTCAAACCCACAGAGACAGAAAATTAAAACAGTGGGTGCCAGAGGCTGTGGGAGGAGGAACAGGGAGTTATCATTTAGAGGGTACAGAGCTTCCATTTGGGAGGATGAAAAAGTTGTGGAAATGGGTGGTGATAACGGTTGGACAGCAGTGTGAATGCACTTAACGCCACAGAACTGTACACTTAAAAATAGCTAAAACTTCAAATTTTATGTTATGCACATTTTACCTCAATTTTTTAAAGTTAAAAATAGAGATAAACAAATGAAGTATTATGGATGGAGGCTATAAAACAATGTCTTTTTGTAAATTACTCAATAATCAAGTAATAGTAAAATGACTATTATGATTGTCTTTTTAAAAAACAACAAGCAGGGGGAGGGTACAGCTCAGCGGTAGATTGCGTGCTTAGCATGCATGAGGTCCTAGGTTCAATTCCCAGTACCTCCATTAAATAAATAGATAAATAAATAACCCTAATTACCTTCCCCCGAAAATAAAAAAAATAAAATAAAATAATGAGAAATTATAAATCCCATCACTGCAGCAGGCCAAGGACCACAGCACATTCACACGAGCATCGCTGAGTGCCTCCAGGGCTGGGTAAGGTGGGAGAGCAGGGGAGACGACTGAGGGAGCCTTTGCAGGACTCACGGATGATCTCTGCTTTCTGGGGAGCAAATCACCCACCCCCACAGCTCTGAAATATTCACACTCCAGCTTTTCCGAAGCAGCCATCTGAGCTGCATTCCCTGAAGAGATGACGCAGGTATCTTTGGAGCCAAGTGAATCAAGCTAAATCCAGAGCAATCATCAGAGAGGGGCTGCTTTTCACAGAATAAGTGGCCACCTGTATCCCAGGGACCACATTTTGAAAGGCTAGAAAGAGCTATCCAATGAGGGGTTAATGAACTCTTTGGAAAGATAACTATACATTGTCAAGATGCTAAGTCTTTGCATGATAACTACTTGTCTGGAACGAGTAGTGATTTTTCTCCACAGAAATGTTTATCTAGTCGGCCTGCTAATAGTTTTTATTCATCAAAGAATTTCAAAAAATGCTATGCATGCAGAAAAAAAATCATAATAATCATTCAAAGTATTCATGAAAATCCTAAAATTCCCCAAAGAAAATATAATTATATGAGAGTTCTGCTCCAGTTAGTTTTATTTCATCAGATGTATGATACCTCTCTAGTATGATTTAATATCTCATCTTATACCCAAGAGAAATTTTTGGGGGGAAAAGCCTCTTATGATACACACCTGCTATTTATTATGAGAATTTATCATAAAACTTGTGGTATTTGCTCTCTTAGCTTCACAAAATGAGTGAAAAGACCAATAAAAATTGAATGTCTCTAGCAGACAACATATACACAACGAAAAAATTACTTTTTAAATTGTTTTACCTAGTTCACACCCAAAATATAATGTTTCAACAAATTTTTTCACTGATTAAATAAAATTTCTGCATCATCAGTCCAATTTTTAAAAATATGACTTGACTTCTAGTTAAACCTTGCAGGTTTAACCCTGCAATAATCTCTGGCCCCTCCCAAAGCTTAGCCAAATGAGAATAAAGGAATAACAAGATAGTCACAAGGATTTCAAGAATAGAAAAGTGCAGACAAGAGACTCCAACAGAAAGTGCTGAAGCTGGAGAGCAGATGTGAGCAGTTAGCAGAGTTGAGTCCCATGAATGCCCAAGACCTAGAAGAGCAGGGGCCGGGAACAAGCAAGCTCGTGCCTACAGTACAACCTCAGAAAGAGTCAGAGGGGACAGGTGCCAGATATCAGGAGGCAGGTGTGGGGCTGAACACCAGGGATGAGTTGTAGGTCAATCTAGAGAGACAGGCCCACAGTTCACCTCAAAGTCAACATGTTGAAAACAGCAAGCTACTTTCTCAAAAGCAGCTGCTTCCCAAACAGCTTGACAACTACATCTCTATCCTTCTGATAACCAACATTCACAAATCTATACTGATGTATACTCCCCTTCATCTGCCAGAATCTACAAAGAGCCAGAGTTCTGCTGACCTTCTTCCATGAAAAGGTTTCCCTCAATGGTGCTTGCCTCCTGGTATTTATTTATACCCTAGTGTAGCCCCTTCCCACACTGAATGAGGGCTTACTTGACTGATCAATTCAACTCTACAGAAGTGCTCCAAGACCAGGTCAACTTTCACCTGGACCTCTTGAATTGTTTTTTCTAGGGGCAGGCAGCCACCCTGTCATGAGGACACTCAACCATCCACAAGAGAGCCTACCGAGAAAGGAACCAACTTGCCAGCACCAAGTAATGAGAAATCCATCTTGGAAGTGGATTTTTCAGCACCAGTCAAGCCTTCAGATGACAATAGCCCCAGGTTACATCTATTCTGCTCTCCCTCTGTTTCCACTATGACTCCCAATATTCTACTAGACCAGCATCAACTATTAGTTAGCTCAGGTTTTGTTCTTTTTTTTTTAACTTTTTATCTTGACATAATTATATAACCACAGGAAGTTGTAAAATAGTTCATAACGTCCTGTGTACATTTCAGTCACCTGATGGTGACATCTTATATAACTATAGTAAAATATTAAAACTAGGACATGAATAAAGCAAAAGGGAAAATTATCCCTTTTCACCTGAACTTTACTTAATAGCTATGCAACCCTTGGCAAGTCACCTATTAGCTCAGAAGCTCAGTTTCCTCATCTATAAAATGGGGATGATAGCTCCTACTCCAAAGGTTTGTGGGAGAATTGAGATTATATCCCTAAAACATTTAGAACAATATCAGGTTTTGCACAGAGAAGTCAATTAATGGCAGCTGCTGTGACTGTTCTGTAGGTTTCACAATGAAAAACAAATAGGGAGTTCTCAACTCATATACACTGGTTGTCAGTTTCTCTCTGGGATCAGTAGAAATAACACTGTATTTTTCTTTAAAAGTTCCACAAGACTTGACACCACCAAGGCTTCAAGGATAAAGAAAACATACTTCAGATGCTCAGGAAGAAAAGGCAAATCACCTACAAAATAGGGGGGTAAAAATTATACTCTCTACAGTAACACTGAAAGCAGTCAACAATGGAGCAATGACTACAACATCTTGAAGGAAGAATGTGAAACCCACAGAATCCAGTCAAGATGTCACTCAAGCAAAGAGGCAACACAGAGACATTCTCCAGCACAAAAGAGCTCAGAGAACATAGACACCATGAGCCCTCTTGATAAAGCTGCTTGAAGATGAAATCCAGACAAATAAGAGACAAAACTAAAACCTCACAAATGGAGAATTTGGGGCCAAACAATGAGCAAAGCAGAGGATTCATTTAAATAGAACTAACATTAAGCAACTGTGAGAAGTATCGTTACAGAGTATAATGTGAATGTTATATAAACTATCACAGCATGAAAATAACATAGTGAGAAAATGGAGAGAAGTGTGAAATGGCTAATGTCCTCAAATTTCATAGCAGGGAGTCAATGAATATTATCTAAAACTGGAAACTGTAATTCAAACATATATAATGTCCTCAACTTCTAAATGTTATTCATAATCTACTTCCTTAGTTCAGTCCTTCAGGAGCTAACATCTCTTTCAGGAAAAAAAAAAAATCATCTGTTTGAAGTTTAACTCTTCTCTCAGTTCTAAATCAGTTTCATTTCTTCCTCTGAAGTTAATTATAATTCACAAAATGGGACAGGTACCACACACCACAATGAAAATGTGTTTTGAAGTAATTATCTGTCTACCTCCTGTCCTTCCCTCTGCAGATGGACTTTCAGGTGTTCAGTGTGATTGCTTATCCAAAGGGGGTGATGTTTACTTCCAGCTGGTGGGGATTCTGGGTAGGTCTTTATTTTATTCTTTGTCAGTTTTTGTATTGCTTAATCTTAATAACAATTCCTTGTATTCTTTTAATACAAAGAATAAAGTCATCATGATTTGGCCTCTGATGCAACTTTTTCTATTTTTATTTCAAGTACTGCTCAAATGTTGTAAGCTAGAAAGAAAAATGGGCTTTGATCTGATGTATTCATGCTGTCCACCTATGCAAACCTAATTGTCCAGTGAGAGTCCAGCCACGCGGCCCTTGCTGCCAGTAAACATGGGCACAGGCAGCTGCATCACAGCGCAGGAGGAAAGTCCTCAGTGGGTGGTTTGAGTCTGGGTTTTGTCTTCAGCATGTGAAAGCCTATTTCAGGATCTCTATCACCACACTCGCTTCCACAAGATGTCCGAGTTGTACCCCAAAAAGTTAAACTCTGAGATGCTGGATGAATCCGTTTTCCTGACTTTTTGGCTACAACACAGAGTCTATTCTCTCTGAAACTTAGAACAAACAAGTGGTTATCTTTCTAGTAAATTCCTGGTTAATTTCCATGAATTTTTTTTTAAATCACTACTCTTGGAAAGTTTTGCAAGGTGCCAGAGCTTCAGTCAATAAAATTTAATTATAATTTATACTTGTTATCAACAAAACTGAAATTCTGCTTCAGTGTGGCAGAAAGGACTATTTCCCCACAAGCTACTGAGTCACAGGCTATGATTCTGTCAGGTCAGCTCTCCTGGAACAAGGCAGAAATGCTGACTTCCACAAAAACCAGAACAGATGGATCTGTGTGGCTGACAAACTGCCCCCACAGTGCAGTGCCTGGATGGCAAGCCAGTGAGCCTGAAAGGACACTGAGCCAAATTAAACCCCAAACCAGAGTTAATAATGGAAGTCTCAGTGTTTCAGGAGCTTCAGAATCCAAGCGTGAGGGAAGCCCCTTGGCTGCTGGCTGAGAACAGAAAGAAGCTCAGAGGGCTCTAGAAGCCTGTTCCCTCTGCGCTTTCAGTAGCTGAGCCAGAGCCTCAGCACAAGGGCACAAAAGCAGTGCCTTCTAACCAGGCACCGCCTCACCCAGGGGGGCTCCCGAGAAGTACAGTCTGCTCCCCCCCCTTTCCCTCTAAACGTGTAGGGTCACAGGGTTGCGGGGTCCCACCCAGCGGTGCCTGGTCAGCCCTGCAAAGCCAAGCACCTCTCTGTAAGGGGCAAGAGCTTCAGGGATGGTGAGTACTGCTCCCACTCTGCCTGCGGTTCCTCCTGCAGCCTGGTGCCCGTTCGTGGGAACACAGGGTGCTAAGTGTGTGTGTGTGTGCGTGTGTATGTGCATGTGTGTGTGTCCAGGAATCCTTTATGTGACTTCCGTTTTTACTATATATTTACTACATCACAAGTTTCCCTAAAGGTGGAGGTGGGGCGAGGTTACTGTGTGTGTTGTGTGTATTTGTGTGATACATCTGAAGTTCCCCTTCTATAACACTTCCTTAAATATTATTTATGTTTGAGAAAAAATCTGAATTATTTGCAAATGCTTCAGGAATCCCAAAAAAAGGATTTGACTATGAAAGTTAAAAAAGGGCTTCATTATCGGGCAATTCATGCCCCTCACCCCATAAACCCACCATGATCATACTAAGTCATACTTCAGTGTATTTCATAGAGGAGGGGAAAAGATAACTTTGTTTAATGTAGACTCAAAACGCATCTCTAATGTGCAATATGTGAACATCATAGCTTTGCAGATAAATGTGTCTGTCACATCTGCCCTTGGGCACATCTGAGGAGTAAGCAGAGTTTGTCTTTCTGCCTCCTTTCGGTGCCCTTCCCCTCTTTCCTGGGACCGACCTCTCAAGACCCTGAGGAATCCAAGTTCTCCTGCTTTCTTCTTCCCCATTGGAAACCTCATCACAGGTTTTTCAAAATAATTTGAAAAATGCATTCACAGGAAGCTCTAAAAATCAGTTAAGGTAAGTATCTGCAGGAACGTGTTGCATAGGCATCTTCTCTACGAAAGTTAGGAGATTTTTCAAATGGTGAGGCAAGGCCTTTGCACTGAGGAAGCTGCTCAGAAAACATTTGTGAAATTAGAACAAAATTCCCTCTCCCGGAAGTCTTCACGTTGTAGCAAAGATGAAAGCCTCAAACCCAGCCAACGAAATCATAATGGAGAGAAACCCTCCTCCAGCAGGCAGAGGACATTTCTAATCAGGGAGGCCTTTGGCAGGTCCCCAAAATGCTGCACAGGTGGCCACTTTCCTCCTGGGTCTGGTGGCCCGACAGGCTCACACGCCAAAGTTTCAAACAATCTGTTTATCGTTTGATCCACAGCAGGGATTCCCAAAATCCATGTGTTGGGAAGGAGTGTTAACACAGTTTAAAGGGAGCCATGGTCAAACAGTTTGGGCAGACACAAACACAATTAAGTGGCTGTGTCTACTTTGGACTTTACAAGTGTTCAATAGTCTCAGGTGCATTAGGAGCTTCAAGAGGAGAATGTGCTCCTTAATGCTTCTCGAAATCAATTTCTCTTAGCTCTAAGCTCTGAAACACAGATCCTAAGCAATGGTTCTAACATTTAGGTTCCCAGTGGACAAAATAATCTTCCCAGAGGCTGCTGCAGCCATGGGCTGGCACAAGGTCTGCTCTCCTAGCAAGAAGAGCTGCTGTGGGGAACACAGTTGAATGGAATCATCCAGGCATTGCATCCACTTAGCAAAATATCGTAGACAGAGTGTCTTATAAACAACAGACATTTATCTCTCACAGTGCTGGAGGCTGGACGTCCAAGATCAAGGTGCCAGCAGAGTCGGTGTCTGGTGAAGGCCTGCTTCCTGGATCTTCTGTGTCTTCACATGCTGGAGGGGCCTTTTATTAGGGCACTAATCTCATTTTTGAGGGCTCCATCCTCATGACCTCATCACCTCTCCCAAAGACCTCACCTCCTAAAATCCTCACATTGTACATGAGCTTCGATATAGGAATTTTGAGGGGCTTCCAACAGCCTGGATAAAATTTTCTTAGCTCTATGGTGATGGCTGAAGCCCATCCCCCACAATCCTCCTCCATTCTCTCCGTAAGTGCCAGACCTGCATCACTATCTGAAGGCTCTCCCTTCTGCTGCACCTTATATCCTTCTCCTTCACAGGCACTTTGTGAATCCCAAAAGATATGTCCACCCAGAATCTGTGAACGTGACTTTATTTGGAAAAAAAGGGTCTTTGCAGATGTTATTAAGGATCTTGAGATGAGATCATCCTTGTGTTAAGGTTGGCCCCTAAGCCAATGCCTGGTGCCCTTATAAGAGCAGCAGAACACAGAGACACAGAGGAAGAGTTCAAAGAAGATGAAGGCAAAGAATGGAACAAGGCTGCCACGAGCCAGATCCACCTGAAGCTGAAAGAGGCAGGGATGGATGTTTCCCTTAGCCTCTGGACTCAGCCCAGCCCACCTGACATCTGGACCTCAGACTTCTGACCTTTAGAACTGAGAGGGAATAATTTACGTTGTTTAAGCAACTACATTTGTAGTAATACCATACAGCAGCCCAAGGAAGTGAATACAGACACGTCCTCCAGGAAAGTCTCCCACGTCTGAGCTGGTTTTAGCATCTGTTTCTTAGAGGGCCTGTGCTGAAATAAGAGCGTCTTAAAACTCAGAGTCCTGGGCCTCGGTCCCCAACACTCACATCAAGATTCTCACTTAACTGGTCAGCTTTCTGCATCAGTGTTTCCCAGACTTGATCGCATATAGAGTCACCTGAGGAAACTTTAACTTCCCAACATCTGAACTATTCCCTGGACCACATGAACAAGAACATCTGGGGCAGAGTCCAGGCATCAGGATTCTTCGAAACTCTACAGGTACAGCCAAGTCAGACAACTGCTTCTCTGGAATGCAGCAGAACCATCTGGTGGGCTTGTTAAATAAAACGCAGATTGCTGGACAGAGTTTCTGAGTCAGGAGGTGTGGGGTGGGCCTGAGAACTTGCATTCTAACAGGCCTCCAGGTGCTGCTGATGCTGATGTTCCACAGAACACACTCTGAGAACCCCCGAGCTGGAGGAAGACCCCGACAACACACTGCCCTGAAGAACTGTGAGGACCCCGTCCAGCCTTCCAGAATACTAAAATCCTACAGCTGAAAGAGGTCCTACGATAATTTCTTCTCTCTCACATTGCATAGATGAGCCAAATGGGGCCCGGAGAGGTGAGGTGGCCCCTCCTGCTACAGGCAGAATGTCTGTATCCCCGGAAAATGCTATGTCAGAGCGAATCCACGATGGGAGGGTATGAGGAGGTGGGGCCTCTGGGGAGGTGATTAGGTCATGAGGGTGAAGACATAAATGGGCTCAGTGCTTTGTTAAAGAAGCTCCAGAGAACTTCTTGTCGCTTCCACCAGGTGAGGACACGGCGAGAACCAGGAAGACCCTCAGCAGACGCCAAATCTGTCAGCACCTTGATCTTGGACTTCTCAGCCTTCAGAACCATGAGACAGACATCTGTTGTTTACAAGCCACCCTCTCTGCAGTACTCCACACAGCAGCCTGAATGGAGTAAGACACCCGCCAGCCCCTGGACAATTGTCCAGACCACAGGTCTGGGTTTTGAACTAGAGTCAGCTGATTCACTGCAATCTCATCTGCCCATAGAGCTTGCTTGTCCAGCTTGCATGGCTTCTACTAAACTTAGCAGAGTCTAAATGAAACAGAGCTGACAACACAAAACCATCAGAACATCCAACGATGCAAAGCTCCAAGCCCAGTCCCCAGCTGGAGGGGGTGCTGGGGACCCACGGTGGCCCAAGGCACACATGAAGGTGAGGGAATGTGTTCAGCTGCCTAGGAGGGTCTGATTTCACTTAAAATTGAACCTGTCACCCTATGGCTCAGCTCTGACTGCTGCCCTGACACAACAACTGAGAAAATTAAGCAAAGAGTTCCTACTTTACCTTAACATATAGACTCTTGTAATGTGCAAAGAAATTATCCAACATCTAATCTAAAGATATTCTAAATGGATGAGGGCAAGACATCATTGACTCCTGTTCTTATAAAGTCCTGGGAGATAGGAATCCTCTGAACCTGAGAAGTTTATACTCAGAGATGAAACCTGTAGTGACTTTGTCTATCTGATCCTAAAAGTGCTGCCTCTTTTTCAGTAAAAATGTCAGTGTTGAGCTTCAGCTGATCTCAACAGCAATGCAGCTCGCTACATCTAACACCAAAACAGCTCTTCAAAACACGACTGACTTTTTTGGTGGGGAGGAAGGGGAGGGCCTGTTAAGTATTGCTGAGTCTAAAAATGTGGAAAGAAAATCCAGCTGACCTTTCCATCAAATTGTGCAGCCATTTTAGCGTTATCTGTGGTGCTCCATTTGAACAAACGGCATACGAGGAAGACACATCTAGAACAAATACGGCCTAGGAAACAGCCCACCCCTCAACATCACTGTGCAGAAGGTCTTCATGCGCAGCTCACGCTCTCACCCTAAAGAGTCCAGCTGGGACCCTGGGAGGCTGAGGAGGCGCTTTCTTATTGTGCAGCTCATAACATGAAGGACTGACAAAAGCAAGGAGCTCTTTTATCGTGTGATAGAAATCCTCATGACTCATTTATTAGCGCTGTAATCTCCGAAGAGCAAATCTGTACACTTGATGAAATCCGTTACCATCAGAACCACCGCCAATCAGCCACTGACAGATGTTTTTGTAACGAGGGAAAAGCTGCAATGGGAAGCAACTTCCACAGTTCCTGCAAACATGGAACAGTCAATGACTATTAGTGAAAGATGTATTGAGTCAAACAACTGAAGAGTCAGCGAGTGTCTTCCCCTTTCGATATCTGTCACTGTTTTCTTCTGGGCTGGGCCAGCAGTGACGATGCTTAGATAGTCTGAGAAGGCATTTGAGTGCATCTGGGAACTCTCTCTGGCTAGGTGGGCATTATGTTCCCAGGGATCTGAGAAGTCAGTGAGCACTGAGTCCCATTCTCTCCCCTGCGAAAGGGCAGTAATGTGCGTCCAGTGCAGAAAAGCAGCTATCAGAATCGTCCACCTGCAGAGGCAGGGAGGTGGGCGGGTCAGGGTAATAATCATGACAGTGACCCCTTATTAAGGCAGACAGCAAGCTAAGCACATGTCGTGAGCTGTCTCACTCACCTCTCTAACGACCCTGTAACTTACATCCTCCTACTATTTCTGTGTTTCACTTGAGAAAATCAATGCACAAAGAAATTAAACAATGTGCCCTGGGCCACAAAGACTGCTGGCAAGTTGTAGAATCCAAATGAATACTCAGTTTGTCTGATTCCACAACCCACAGCCTTAATTCTTAGAGTCAACAGTCAACTTCCTCGTTCCCAGCCCCACTCTCCCCTTATTCCTGGAAAGATTTAAGGCAATGCTTTAAAGAATTGGAAAAAAAAAAAAAACCCCACTTCTTTTTAATTTAAAAAAAAGTGAAAAGTGACAAAAATGTAGTAGAGAGAAAATTTTCATCAAATGTGCATTTCTACCCATGGCAGGAAATCTATTTCATGAATGTGGGGTCTCCTTGCAATTTTATTCTCAAGGTAAGGTATTTGTTTAAATAATGTCTAGACTTCAAATAATTGGCAAGACAGAAGTACTTCGTGTGTTGTGAAATGAAATACGTGGGATTCATTCCTATTGGTAAGATACAAAAACACATAGTTTCCTTTAATGGCCATTAATATTTGAAATTAAGACAGAGGCCTTCAAAAAAAAAAAAAAGAAGAAGAAGCAATTCATTGTGGAGATCAAAGCAGAAATACTGTATTTCTTAATTTATTCTTTTTTGCCTCACATATTGCAGATGGTCTTTAGCCGTGGAGAGTGGTAACGCTTTCCACCAGAAGCTAACCTCTATTTTCAGACACAACATGGTCCTGAAAATGTATGCCAAAGGTCACTCTGATAAAAGTGAACAGTTAAAACAATCGCCCTGGACAGCATGTCCAAGAGGTGACTATATATAATCATATTAAACTTCATCCTGGAGACATGCTCTTCAGCAGTATATGTTCAGTATGGTGTGCATGTACATTAAATTTATTTTCTTTTATTACTGATCATCGTAGATCATTTACAGTCCTAGAGCTGATGGGCATCTGACTGGGGTTAAAGAGTGGGTGCTTCTGATACGTCAAATTACTTTCATTTTGGTTGCAACTGTATTAAGTTTATGAAACCTACAATTCTTTTCATGGCACTAGAACTTGCTTTTTTCCTTTTCCATTCATATTTAAAGAAGAAAAGCAGAAGTTAGCAATATAGCAAAAAAGCAAATACATCAAAACACACTTCTATATCAAGACAGCCATTCTGCTGAAAAGGAAGTAAGCAGCAACAAAGGGTAACTCTCAGTCACAAGTAGTCACGCCCAATCCTCAGCTGACACACACAACATGCAGTACGTAACAGGCAATTCTGGAGTGTCAACCTATAATATGCACAAATACATGACTCTTAGAAATATCAAATATATGAAAGGTGAGCACTACTTATGTCATACGACAATTACAGTATCCCTTGGTGTGGACAGATCAGGCATTATTCTCCTGAAACAAGGAAAGAAATGATGTAAAGGAAATCAAGAGTATAGAGCAGTGAATGGAGAAGGCATCCCTCAGAGACACATGCACTCAAAAAGCAACCCAATGTGTACAATGATGTCCCTGGCCAGCCTACAAGCAAGTGTCCTGAGAGTTCTGGATCTGTGATGACAGAGGTGCTGAGTTTCTGTCCCTGAAAAGGAGGAGGAAATGAAAAGCAGCTCTCTGCAGAAGTGCTCCAATCTGATCTTCAGTTACCAAGTGGATAGGTGCATACAGGTATCAGAAAGGAAGGCACACTGATCATCTCTCTCAATTCAAATCAGAGCTGCTCAGTTCTGTACTGGTTAGTGCACCTGTTATCAGACTTTCTCTTTACCTGCAATATCAGGTTTTCTCAACCTCGGCACCACAGACATGTGCGGCAGATCATTCTTTGTTGTGGAGCTGCTGTCTGTGCAGTAGTGTCTTTAGCAATGTCCCTGGTGTCTACTCGTGAGATGCCAGTAGCACCCTCCCCCCAGTTTTCCAAAATTGTCCAAAAAGATTGCAAGACATTCACCAATGGCCTGGGCAGAAGGGGATTGGGGAGGCAAATTCACTGAACCCCAACCCGCCCCAGTGAGATGCATAGCCTCAGATGATCAGGATTTTTTAAAGCCCAGATACAAGTTTTGTACATATGGGTCTGTTGGAAGGATTCAAGTTCACATAACTGCAGCTCAATTGGTCTCTCTGTGCCACACCTACAGAGACGGTACACCTGCTCAACCCATCTCTGCAGACTGAGACTGCTGGAGTTAGAACTCCTATCAGCAATCCCAAACGCCCAAGTTAATTATGCATCACATTGTCAATCAGTGATTTCTGAAACTGGAATCATGTCACAAGTTAAGAAAAGAACCACAATTCCCAAGTTTTGCTTCAATAGTCATTTAGCAAATCAAGTGTTCTTTAATGTTCTTGAGATGCGGTGACTAAAATTAGATATCACCTAAATGGCAGGCAATGGAGCAGTAGTTAATTAAAACAGTACATCCCTCCATCACTATAAAGGCCACAAACAATAAATACTGGAGAGGGTATGGAGGAAAGGGAACCCTCCTACACAGTTGGTGGGAAAGTAAATTGGTGCAGCCACTATGGAAAAGTATATGGAATTTCCTTAAGAAAAATAAAACTAGAGTTACCATATGATCCAGCAATCCCACTCCCGGGCATATATCCAGAGAAAACTCTAACTTGAAAAGATACATGCACCCTAAGGTTCATAACAGCACTATTTGTAATAGCCAAGACATGGAAGCAACCTAAATGTCCAGCGACAGATGAATGGATAAAGAAGATATGATACATATATAAAATATAGTATATATACACATACGTATATAGTAGAATACTGCTCAGCCATAAAAAAGAATGAAATAATGCCATTTGCCACAACATGGATGAACCTAGAGATTACCGTAGTAAGTGAAGTAAGTCAGATAGAGAAAGACAAATATCATATGATACCACTTATATGTGGAATCTAAAATATGACACAAATGAACTTATTTACAAAACACAAACACACTCACAGACATAGAAGACAAACTTACGGTTATCAAAGGGGAAAGGGGGTTGGGGAGGTGTAAATTAGGAGTTTGGGATTAGCAGATACAAACTACTATGCATAAAATAGATTAACAACAAGATCTTAACTGTGTAACACAGGGAACTATATTAAGTATCTTGTAATAACCTATCATGAAAAAGTATATGAAAAAGAATATATGTATATGTATAACTGAATCACTATGCTGTACTGTACACCAGAAACACAACATTGTAAATCAATTATAATTTTTAAAAAACAGTATATCCTTAGGTAGAATGGTATATCATCACTAATTTCTATTTTTTTGAAGAATGTATAATGACCTGGGGAAATGCTAAGGACATAGTGATCAATGCACAAACTAGTGTTTACAATTCTATAAGTATATATGCATATGTCACGTTCAAAATATATGAACATACTGTTATCACTGGTTACCTCAGGGTGATAAGATTTTGGTGGTTTCTATTCTCCTCTTTTTGTCTTTAATTTCTAAATATTCTTCCTTGAACAGTTAACTGTTTTATAATTTAGAAGACACAAATATTCTGTGAAATATGCTATATATTAATCTGTCTAAAATAAAAATCAAAAATTGATTTTTACATGTTTCCTTCTCCTATAAAAACCATCCTAGGGTGGAAGGTATAGCTCAAGTGGTAGAGCACACGCTTACCATGCATAACGTCCTAGGTTCAATCCCCAGTACCTCCTCTAAAAATAATTAAACCTAATTAACCTCTCCACCACTGCCAAAATAAAATAATTAAATGGTGTAATAATAAATAAATAAAATATTTTTAAAACCATATATGTTAAATTATCAAGTGATGTTTTTCTCAGAGGAAGTGGCTGCAAAACATGGCCACTATCATGACTGTATTTTTGAATCTGAACTACCTCCTTCTTCCTGTGGTACCAATGGAAAAACACGAACTAGACAACATCCCTTCCCAACGGTCCGGATCCTCTTTGACCATGGGGTGACAAATGCTGGTACTACTTCGTGGATCTCTGAGAACATTAGTTTCTAAAACAACAACCACAAAGGACAGAAGTCTCCACTCCAAAGTGAACTCACGAGTCCAAGTCTAAGGCGTGACAAGCATCTTGAGGAGATGCTGGGATCTGTGACTGAGACTGGGAAGCACTGAGGACTGGAGGCTCGGTGAGGATGCTGGCCCTGACGGTACGTGCGTCCTCGGACCTGATGGCCAGGTGAGAGGACAGAACGTTAGAGGGGACGGAAGCTCTCTGAGGGACAAGGCCACATTAGGGCAGAGGTGTGTCAGAGGTGCACGACAGGGCTCCAGCAGGTGGCAGTAAAAGCTAAATCAGGCATGCAAATTAGCTCAGGTCCACCAAGTCCAGGGCCCAGCAGGAAGGTGAACCATCTTGTCTTTGTCACTCTCAAGAGTCACATTCTTCCTTGTAGAAGCATCCATACATCTAAACCAGGAAAACAGAAAACGGCTTGGGATGACGTGAACAACAGTCAGGAACAAACTTCACTGCCAGGGGCAACACCCTGAGCTTTGCTATAATTCCTCAGAAGAGGGACAGACTGGTGGTTAACGTTTGCTTTGATCCTTTCATTGTTGCTTGGGAGGTTCTAAAGAACGGTTTCAGATACTTTGGGCTACTTGTCTCCGATGTGGATGCAAAAGCAGGCGAGCTTGGGCCACCACATGAAGAATTTCAGAGCAAGAATTTCCTGGAAAGGAAGGCTGTCAAACCCAGAGACACTCACTGCAGAGGCCAGAACGTCTCCTTCTGAAGCATAATGTGATGGAAAACCAGGCAGCCAGGAGGCCACTGAGTTGGAGGGAATACACTCTGCCACCCCGTCTAGTGCTCAGTTTCTCTTGGGCTCGTTTCACTCATCAGCAGAACGAAGGTCTCAGGCAAGATAAATTCTAAGGCTCTCTCCAGTTCTGCGATTTCAGGGACCCATCAATTCTTAACCACACAGACGACGTCTCTGCCCGCACAGGATGGGTGAGGTAAGACAGGATCCAAATTCAACTCAACTCACTGCAGCAGTGCTGAATGCATCTGTCTTGGGACAGAGAGAAGGCTCTTCCGATTCCCCCAGTGGCTTCCCCACACCAGAATTCTGACACTTTCCATTTGTCACTATGTCCGGTGTAGCAGGGTGACTCACTGGCTGCTCCTTAGGCGTCTAGCCTTGTGTTCAGCCAAGCATGCTGTATGACCTGTTTTGCCTTCTCTGGAAATCGTCTTGCTTGATGAGATGCAGAGCTGTGCAAAGAGTGGTACAAGGAAACAGCAACAAATGATCGGTTTCCCTACCTTACTTTTCCACACCAGGGTCAAAGGCAGTAAGAAACAAGCATGGCACTCAACCATACCTGGCTTGGGCACCACAGCCTCTAAGAAATGCATTCCCAGGGCCAGCCAGGGCTGCTTCACTTCTTTCCAGATAAGCAAGGGGAGGGGGAGGGTTATTTTTGGTGTGGCTGGATGAGAACTCCATTTTCATCATTTTTATTCTTTCTGTGATATTATTTCTTAAAAGCAACGCTCTTTGCATCTCATTTTGGGGCTACGCTCACATTGATCAAAGATAATGACATTCTTAGCAAGCAAAAGATACCATTTCTCAGCTCAGTATTCTAGGACGATGCGTTGGAGCAGATTTTAGGAGAGGCTGGGAAGTGGGGGAAGGACTGACTCGCGTTGCTGTGGCAACTTCTACACAAAGCTAACAGTACAATTGCCCTGCTTCTGAGTGAGTGCGGTTCTGCCTCTTAAAATATCTTCGGTTTCTGTGATGCAGAGATGCTTTTAGGCAGGTCTGTGGTGGGGGGTGATTTCTCTCTCACTGTCTCAGGTCAGGCTGAGATGAACCCTCTTCATAGATACGGTAAGTGGAGTTTCAAAAGCTATTCCAGGTGCACCTGGATGGAGCAAGGTGTGCCACGCATGAAGGCATCCTACTCCAGGAATCAGCATTGTCGGCCCCTTGCTAGAAGCTAATCATTTGGGGGAGGGGGCAGGGTCACCACCATAATGTTCTCAGCACACAAGCCAAGAAGCTACCCGGCAAACGTGTTCTGTAACACTCCGAGTGGTTCATCCCCTTCATGCAGCACGTTTAAGGTGCTCGCACAATTTGTGAAGCTTTGTGGTTCTAGTCTCAGACAACTGTCAGACTTACAACAGGTACAGAGAGCATCCATTCTCTGCAGGGCAGTGGGAAATGCCCTCTGGACGGCAGGCATTGGGGGAGGGCGGGGTTGCTGCCAGCAAAGATGCAGGAATCACAGAGCAGGCCCTCAAGCGCTTCATCACAAACAGGGGGAAAAAGTGTAACTGACTGATGAGAACCTGCACCACAATTATCCACCTCCTCCCCATCGACTGCATCCATCACATCACTGCCAAGGGGGTCTTCTAAAATGGACTTCATCCTCCCCAGGAATCAGCAACGGGCTCCCACTGCTCACAGAATAAAGCTGCACTCGTTCACATGGAATCCTAAGCCTTCTTTCACGTGGCCCCAATTGCACTGCCACCATTTTTCTTCTGGAAGCCTCCCCCAACATACACATCCCTTGGTCTCCAGGGCCTCTGACCACATCTGCATTCCAACCACCACGCCATCGTTCTCACCTCTGCTGCCACCATGCTGTTTGTACTGTGGCCTTGCCGGACTGCCCTGGCCCTCTCCACACTGGCAAGCCCTTCTCAGCTTTCACAGATGACCTGACTTTTCAAGAAGCCAACCCTGATCTTCCCTGCCTTTGCATTCTTTTGCCTGTTTTAACATTTGTAATCTGTTGTTTCTATGCCTATTTTCTTCCCTGAGGGTGAAGAGTGTGCCTTATTCAACTCCACATTCTCCACAGAGCTTTGTACAGAGCAACCCTCTAAAAGCACCCACCCATTGCATATACACATACACACCCACCCTGCAGATGTGGGCAGGTGCCTGTGTGTGATAGGCACCTAGCCCCATACACCCAATTAAGCCTTGGCAGTCGTGGGAGAGACTAGACTAGGTTCAGATTAGGTGGGGCTTATCTAAGAAAATTAGATGAAGGCAGTGTCTTGAGCACTGTTTTGCAGGAGAGAAAGAACCTGCTTTTGCAAAGAAATGAAAGCACATTCCAAACACTGGGGAACCAGTATGTGGAAAAGCTGGAGGGCAGGAATGAAGGAGCCATATGGAAGTTGGTTTGCCTGAAATGTCGAGTATTAGCTGAGACGTTAAATGTGTTTGAGGGGGAATGAAAGATTATTTTTAAAGCATCCTAGTCTATTTACTTTTCTTTCTTCCATGAAGGCTGACTGATATAATGGAAGGAATGAGAGCTCTGGAGCTGAGCAGCCTGGCTTCTCAACTGTAGCTCCTTTTTGTTTTCACTTTCCATACTCTATTCTTTGGGCTCAAGTCACTCTATCCAGTATGACCATTACTTTTAAATGCTTCTTTTGGCCCAAAGGGCAGCGTTGATTTAGCACCTATAATTTATAATCCTGGTTCAGTATCTTTGGGGCTCATAGCCACCACTTTAACTATGAAATAGAGTTCACAGAAGAAAAGAGGCATTTAAAATAGCAAAAGAGAGCTTTCTTTACTAGTTATAGATATTGTTGAGATTTGCTTTGAACTGGAATTAAATTCTTACATGTGTTCAATAAGTTATGATGTAACAGGGGGAAATGTGGGTAAGTTTTTGTCTATATGCAGCATTTGAGGTAGCTCTCTATGACATATCATTTAATCTGTACTATAAGCCATTGCTCCCATTTTGCAGATAAGAAAACTGAGGCTTGCAGAATTTGAGTAATTTGTACCACACAGATAGTGAGCAACAGAAATGAACTTTATAGACAGGCTCAGCTCCAATCAAATGCTAAAATGACTGCAGTCCTTTCTTCCACTTCACTCTGAATTATCTGGAATTGGAGCACCCCAGGGCGGTTCTAGCTGTAAAACTGTTAACAGGCTTGCTGTAAAAATTCCTCAAAACATTCACGATGTCTCTCTACCACCGAGAGGAGGAATGAGGTGCACACTGGTTAAGATAATTGGGTCAGGATGCCCTAGTTTGTACTCTGGCTCTGTTTGCTTAGCTGGTTCATTTGCTGCCCCTCCTGACTCCCAAAGTTGGGGGACTCTGTCCCCCCAGCCAGCTAAAGCAGGAGGCACTGCCTTGTTGCTCCAGCAGGCAGGCTTTCTAGCAATCAAGAGAGCAATTTCCTCACCATGTACCCATATGGCATCTCCCTTTTCCCTGAATCTCCTTCACACTCCTTGCCACCAGACAGTTTTTGCTCTCTCTGAATCCCCTCAGACACTGACCTAACAGCATGTCTTTGAAACTAGGTTCTGAAAGACTACGTACTTTCATTACCAAGCTGTGTAAGTTTTTTTTAAACAGCAGTGAAATGGAAAACTTGCCCAGGATCTGACTCGCAGATCATGCCCCTGACCCCACATCAGGGCCTCGCAAAACAAAAAAGGAAGAGATGTACTTCCGGCTCGCAAGGCATTTCCAAGAATAAAACCCATGCCTTCAAAGCAACCCTTGTGAGAGCTACAAACAAGTGCCTCGTTATAGGATACAGCTCCTTGGATGCTGTTTGTCTCTACTTGTTTTGAGGAAGACTGCAGGATGTGTTGGGGCAGACTTCAGGGAGGTGGATACCAAATGTGGGTGCTTAAAAAAATAGGATTTGGGTAGCCCAAGGAGAAAATACACAACATTCAGGAAATAACAAATTTGGAACACTTCCTCACTTTAATTCCCCGTCTTTCCCTAAGGTATCTGGAATCAGACCACCCTGGGTACAAAATGAACCTGGAGTCCAACACAAATGAACACATAGTTTTATAATATCACACTACTGCTTCTCTTTGCTTAACAAACCGTTTTCTTCATTTGTACTGATGAAAATGGACTGCCTTCTTTCCACCTAGGGGGCAATCCCAAGTCACCTGGACAAGCTGGCCGATAATCAAAACTGTTTAGGACTGTGTGTCTCAGTGGCCCAGGGAAGAGGGACCACCTGGCACACGATCACTCAGGGACCTCATTATGCCTGTGGATTCCTGGATGCCATCCCAGACCTCCTGAACCTGAATGCTGGACTGGGGCCAGAGAATATGCATGTTTAACAAGTTCCCTCGGGGATCCTTGTACTGAAGAGGGAGAACTACAGGTTTAAGTTTCTGGAGCTGAGATCAATCACTCACCTGTGCCCAGGTGTCACAAAACGCACCTCCGAGTCCCCGAGCAAGCAGAAGCTGCCCGTGGGGCTTTAGAGAAAGCCTGAGGTTACAGGATTATCTGGAGAATCCATACTGGTATCTGCAATTAGTGTCTCTCTCTTTGAGATATGCAGCAAGCCCTTTCAGACCTACTGCCTGCTGCATCAGAGGAGGATGGGAGGGCGGGAAGAGGGGGGACAGGGAGAAAGGAGAGGCACTCAGTCCACCACCTCAGAGACTACAACAGGGACCCCTTCCCTTTGCCGACTCCACAGCCAGCCCTGCGGGGAGACCTGGGTGAAAGCCCCATTTCTCAGGCTTGTGACGGGCACACCCTAGCAGGCTGATTTGCTCACTGGCAGGCTGCTTCTCTTGCGAGGAGCAGGGATGGAGCAAGTACGAGTGCAGTCTTACAGCAATCCCGAGAGGCTGTCTGTGATCCCAGCCCGTGGCTCCTGGGTGGGAAGGGGAGGACGGTGATGCCAAAAGGCCACCTTGAAGACACAGGCCTTCTCAGCTTTTCTCCAAAAAGAGGCTTCCCATATTGGTTTTTTGTGTCTCCTTCTCTTCTCATGATTAATTTTCCCAAGGATTTATAAATTTTATTAGTGTTTTTAAAGAGCAAGCTTTATTTCTGAATTTTGGCTTTCTTGATTTTTCTCTGGTCTACGTCTATTTCCCGCTTTATTACTTTCTGTTCCAGTCTTTATTATTTTCTTCCACTTTGATTTAACTTGACATTCCTAAGTTCTGGAGATAATGTTTAGATCCTGGACTCTTGGCATTTCATCTTTTCTCACATGCACACTTTACTGTAAACATTCTTTTCTATTCATAATTTTTACTGAACCCCATAAATTTTGATATGCCATGTGTTCACTGCCATTCAGTCCCAAATATTTTCTCATTTCCACTGTAACTTTTTCTTTCACTTATAGACTATTTAAAAATATAGTGCTTAATTTCTAAACACTTGACAATTTTCCAGTAATCCCCGTATTACTAATCTCTAACATACTTCCATTGTCATTGAGGAATATTCTGTGAGATTTTATAATTACTTTGAGTCAGTATATGGTTGATTTTAGATCAGCCTTTATATAATGAATTATTTTCTTTAAGATCAAATCAGCCTTTATAGAGTTCTGGTCAAGATGGTGGAGTGATAGGACCACAAACTTGCCTCTCCTTGCAACGATAAGGAACCCACAACTGAATGCTAAATAGCCATCGAAAAAAGACTGGAACCTAGCAAAAAAGAGATCTTCTACAACTGGAAACATAAAGAGAGAACCACAGCAGGATGATAGGAGGGGCATGCTCACTATATAATTGGTCCCCATAACACCCAGGTGGGCAACCCACAAGGTGAAGATTTGTTAAGTTGCAGAGACCCTCCCGCAGGAGTGAGAGCTCTAAGCCCCACTCAGGCTCCCCAGGTTGGGTCCCAGCTTTGGGAAGAGAAGGAGACCCCAGGACATCTGGTTTTGAAGGCCAGGGGGCTTGGCTGTGGGAGCCTCAGGGGGCTCGAGGAAACGGAGACTCTATTCACTTGAGAAGCATACACGGAAACTCATGTGCACCAGGTCCAAGGACAGAGGCAGTGATTTCATAGGAACCTGGGCCAGACCTGCCTGCTGGATTTGGAGGGTCTCCTGGGGATGTAGGGGACGGCTGCGGCTCACTCAGGGGACATAAAAGCTGGTGGAGGACATTCCAGGAGTGTTAATATAAATGAGCTTTCCTGGAGGCTGACATCTTGACTGGATCATTAGCACTAAGACCAAGCCCCACCCAACAGCCTGTAAGGAAGCCTCAGGCCAAACAACATACAGGGTGGGAACACAGCCTCACCCATCGTCAGACTTACTGAGCCAGAAAGTCCTCTAGGCACAGCCCTACCCACCAGAGGTCCAGGACCAAGCTTTACCCAGGATCCGGCAGGCACTGGCTCCTCCTGCCAGGAAACCTGCATAAGCCTCTAGTCCAGCCTCACCCACCAGGGGCAGATTCCAGAAATAAGAACACAGTAACCCCAAAGCCTGTGGAAGGAGTCCACAAACACACAGAAAGATAGACAATATGAGGCAGCAAAGGAATATCTCCCAGGCCAAGGCACAAGATAAAATCCCAGAAGAAGAAATAAGTGATGAGGAGATAGGTAATTTATCTGAGAAAGAGTTTAAAGTAATGATGGCCAAGATGTTCAGAGAACTTAAAGAGGAGTATAGATGCACAGAGTGAAGTTTTTAGGAAAGAGTTGGAAAATATAAAGAATACCCAGAGATGAAGAATAAAATCACTGAAATGAACAATACACTGGAAGGAACCAAGAATAGACTAAATGAGGCATAAGAATAGATCAGTGAGCTTGAAGACAGATTAGTGGAAATTACTACTTCAGAACAGAAAAAAAAAAAAAAAAGAATAAAAAAGGAATGAGGATAGTTTAAGAGAACTCTGGGACAACATGAAGCACTCTAATATTCGCATTATAGGGGTCCCAGAAAGAGGAGAGAGAGAGAAAGGATCTGAGAAAATTTTTGGAGAGATAATAACAGAAAACTTCCCCAACCTGGGAAAGGAAACAGTCACCCAAGTCCTGGAAGCACAGAGAGTACCACACAGAATCAACCCAAAGAGGAACACACCAAGGCACGTAGTCATCAAACCGACAACAATTAAGGATAAGGAGAAAACATTAAAACTAGCTAGAGAAAAGCAACGAATAACATACAAGGGAACTCCCATAAGGTTATCAGCTGAGTTTTCAGCACAAACTCTACAGGCCAGAAGGGAGTGGCATGGATATATTTAAAGTGATGCAAGGGGGTAACTTACAACCAAGAACACTCTATCCAGCAAGGCTCTCATTCAGACTTGATGGAGAAATCAAAAGCTTCAAAGATAAACAAAAGCTAAAAGATTTCAGCACCACCAAACCAGCTTTACAACAAATGTTAAAGGACCTTCTCTAGTCATCAAACCGTAAGAAAAGAGAACAAAAAGAAGAAAGAGAAAAAAAAAAGAGAGAGAGAGACCTACAAAAGATTGCTTTGGCTGTTGGGGGTCTTTTGTCGTTCCTTACAAATTTTGGAATTATTTGTTCTAGCTCTGTGAGGAATGTCGCAAGTATTTTGATGGGGGTTGCATTGGCTCTGTGGATTGCTTTGGGTAGTGTGGCCATTTTGATAGGTGTTGATTCTTCCAATCCAAGAGCACAAGAAAGCTCTCCATTTCTTCGTATCATTTTGGTTTTCAGAGTATAGGTAACCTCCTTGGTTAAGTTTATTTCTAGGTATTTTGTTGTTTTTGATGTAATGGAAATGTCTCGGCCGGTTATAAAATTCTGGATTTTGAAGTGAAAAAAAAAAAAGTGAATGAAGGGCTGCAAATGGCAAAATAGCCTTCTTTTTCATAGGTGAGTTGTATTTCACTATATATATCTATATCTATATATCTATATATCTATCTATATCTATATCTATATATATATATATGCATCTCCATTATCTATTCAACTATTGATGTGCACTTAGGATGCTTCCATATCTTGACAGTTATAAATAATGTTGCTGTTAATAGCAGGGTATATGTTCCTTTTTGAGTTAATTCTTATTTTCTGCTTGGCTTTATTCCTTTGATAACTATGTAAGTTTAAAAAGCTAAAGCTCTAAACGTTCTTAGAAACAATGAACAGTACATATATGTAAATTTAAAAATATATGGACAGTAAAAAAAAAAAAAAAAGATCTATCAAGCCATGAAAGACATGGAAGAAACTTAAAAGACATATTACTAAGTGAAAGAAGCCAGTCTGAAAAGGCTACAAACTGTACGATTCCAACCAAATGACATTCTGGAAAAGGCACAGCTACAAAAACAATAAAAAGATCATGGTTTCCAGGGGTTTAGGGAGAGGCAGAGAGGGAGGAATGAAAAGATGGAGGACAAGGGATTTTTAGGGCAATGAAATTATTATGTATGATACTATAGGGGTGGTTAGATGTCATTATGCATTTGTCAAAGCCCATAGAATGTACAACATCAAGAGTGAACCCTAACACAAACTATGGACTTTGGTTGATAATAATGTGCCCATGTTGGTTCATCGATTGTACCAAATATGCCACACTGATGAGGGAGGCTGAGGGTAGGGGAGTATATATATGTCGGTGGGGAGGGCTATGTGCGATCTCTCTATTTTCTGCTCAATTCTGTCGTGAACCTGAAACTGCTCTAAAATAATAAAGTCTATTTAAAAACAAGAAAGATCATTCTTAATATAATTATTTTTAAGTGATTCTTTATATAATTAATTAATAATAAAATTGTGTATATATATTTATATAAATCACATGTCATACAAATATCACATATATTGTGTATATGTAAATATCATATACAGTATATACATAATATACTGTAAATATTGCATATAATATAAATATATAACATTTATAACTATTAATATAAGGAATGTATATAATGATTCTAAGTACACAAATCATAAAATATGTTTATATCTAAATTTTGTGTTTTTCATATTTAATATATAAATTATTCTTTTGAATTTATGTATAGTTCTACAGAAATGTATACATTCGTATTAATCTAAATATAGTGTTTTTTATATGTTTCTAGGATTCTTTGTATATAGATAAATCTAATCTATGCTGGATTATTATCATGCCTTTTCTCCTCATTTTAAAAGAAAATAAAACATTTTTATGGTCCCTGGGCACTGGGCCGCCTACACCAAGGAGAAGTCTGTGCTGCTCCCAAGATGGTTATGAAGGTATAATACTGTCTTCCAGGAGATGGAATAAGTGGATGTTCTGCCCTGGAGGACATGAGACATCATAAACCCAGCAGGATAGCAAGCACAGCCCATGGGGACTCAGCAAATGTTTAATGATGATCTCTGATGTTATTCATTTCCGTGCACTTTTATGTGGCTCACTTTGAGATGTATTAGATCCCCAAATCCAAGGAATTTAATTGAATTTCTCTGAGAGTTCAGGTACACATATCACCAGCAGACAAATAGGGGTAAAGCCCTGGGGAATTCTGTCCTTCCCTGCAAGAGAAGAGTGAGTTTCTTGCAGCTTGATTTTCCCCGTTAGAAATCGCCCTGCTCGTGATGGATGTTGATGGTGTGGGCACAGTGCTCTGCTTGTCTGCACGTTTGATGTTAGGAATAAGTTTGGAAGATTTCATTCTCGTATTTCTACACTGATGCACGGAGTCCAATAAAAAAATGTGAAATGGTGTGAAAAAAAGCCTCAATGGGTGATTACGTTCATTGGAAATAATTTATCACTTGCTGAAAAGTGAGTGATCTTCATCAGATGGAACATAATGTTTGCCAGAGCACTTCCTTGTCAAGGAAGGTTAGGAAACAAAGGAGCAAGGGTTGTCCTGGAAACAAACATGAGGTCTCTCTAATACCAATGACTTCTCCTTCATATCAGTTTGGAAGAATAATACCACATGATCAAGAAAAAAGAAGAAAAATGACCATGTGTGATACAGTGATTTATAAGAAATATATATTTGGTCCTTCAGATGACCAAAATCTATTTCATATATATATATGTATATATCTACACACACACACACACACACACACACACACACACACACACACACACACAGTCTTTGTCCACATTTCCTGGCTCATAGCTCCCAAAACCCTTGGAATTTCGTAAGTGGTAAGAGCCAGAAAGGTGCTTTTTGTTAGGTTAATGACGTGACTTTTGGAACCTACCTAAGGATGGGGGCTGGCTGCCAGGAGAGCCAACCTTGTGATTAGAGGGTTGGAACTTCCAGTCCTACCCCAGACCTCCAGGAGGGTCGAGGGGCTGGAGGTTGAATCAATCACCTGTAGCCAGTGGCTCAATCAATCACATCTCTGTAACGAGGCCTTCACAAAACCAAGAAGGACAGGGTTCAGAGAGTTTCTGGCTGGTGAACAGGTCAAGATAGGTGGCAGTGGAGCTGCCTAGAGGGGACATGGACGCTCCGGGTCCTTTCCCCATACCCACCCTCTGCATCTCTTCTAGCTGCCTGTTCCTGAGTCAGATCCTTCTATAACAAAGCAGTAACCTGGTAAGGAAAATGCTTCTCTGATTTCTGTGAGCCACTCTAGCAAATTATTTGGATCCAAGGAGGAGGTCGGGGGTGCCTCTAACTTACAACCATTCGGTCAGAAGCACAGGTAATAACCCGAACTTGCAATCTGACATTCTGAGCGGGAGAAAGCAGTCTTATAGGACTGGACCCTTAACCTCTGGGGTCTGATGCTACCTCTGGGTAGATAGTGTCAGAACTGAGTTGAATTGGAGGACACCCAGCTGGTGTCCCAGAATTGCTCGGTGTTCATGTGGGGTCACCCCTCCACACACACACACACACACACACACACACACACACACACACACACACAGAGGAATTGGTACCAGAACCCATTTACCATGTTTTGGTTGTACGACTGAATTTTCTTTCCGAATGGAAAATATCAAAACTATTTTAGGAATGCGACCTCATGTGAAAACAAGAAGCAAGCAGGCTAGGCTGAGGTGGCAGATTCCTAATGTCCCTAACTTGAGAAGACAGGGTTGTAGTTTTTCACTTATCTGAATAAAAATAGCAACAACAGGAAAACCACAAGGGAGCTACACTACTCCTGTCATTACCTACTCTTCATTTCCAGCGAGAAGAAGGTGGAATTCTCCATTAAAAGCCGAGATTTTGCAGCACCATTCCTGGGAAGCAGCTTACACAGCCCACTGGAGGAGGACTTTGGAACTATGGTTATAACCTGACTTATAATTTTTTTGTTCATCTTTAGCTACTGTGCTGCCAGCCCCTTGCTGGCTTAGCCTGGGGCATTAAGAGTTACTGTTTCTTTCCCCTGTTTCAGTAGCTGTAACTAGGGCAGAAGTAACAATTTTCAAATACTTTGCAATAAATCAATACAAATCCCAGATGATACTGTATGAGCTTCCAATTACTCTGTAGCAAATTACCACAAACGGAGTGGCTTAAAGCAACACAAATTCCTTATCTTACAGTTCTGGAAGTTGGAAGTCTTAAAAATCAATGTGTCACCAAGACTGGTTCCTTCTGGAGGCGAGGCCCTGAGAATCCACTCCCTTGTCTCTTCATTGCTTCTGAGGACCATCTGCATTACCTGGCTCAGGGCTCCTTCCACTGTCTTCGAGCTCAGCCGTGTAGTACCTGATCTCTGCTTTCACTGTCACATCTCCTTCACTGATTCTAACCCCCTTCCCCCTGCTTATAAGGACCCCTGTAATTACATTAGGTCCACCCAGATACTCCACAATAATCCTCCCCATCTCAAAATCCTTAACTTAACCACATCTGCAAAGTTCCACATTCATGTGTCTTGAGACTTGGGACATAGACATCTTTGGGGGAGAGGGGTACATTATTTCATCCACCACAAACAACAAACAAATTGTCTACATTTATCAGATCAGAAGACTGAGAGTGAAGAATTCTCAGGATTGTTTATCCATAGACGTGAAAGCTAAATATGCCTCTGCCCTGGGGTCCTTTCCTTCTAAGGAAACTCCATGAGCAACAAGGAATGCATGGCTGATAAAGATGAATTGAGCTCCTGGGACTGTCTAGTGGAATCCTGCACACACCAGCTCTGAGCCAGGGTCATCTCATAGAATATCACAGTCAGTCCAGTGGACGCTTTTAGGGATAGTGACACATTCCATGTCTACACTCACGCAAGAACTTCTCCCTTGGGTGGGAATATTACTTGTAATAATACTAAATCCAAGTCTCGGGACTTAACACAGTGCTGGTTCATTTCTCACTTGTGTAATGTCCTGGGGCAGCTCTTCTCCAGGTGACCTGGGATTCCTTTAATCTGTGGCTCAGCTTCTGTAGTTACCATGCTTGTTTAGAACAAACCAAGTAGGCAAGGTCACAGGAGGTCTTCCTGGACCAGTCCAATGGCACACATGACTTCCACTCACATTCCAGTGACTGGAACTCAGCCACTGACTGATCACAGCCAAGTGCTGGGAAACAGCTCCCAGGAAGAAGAGGACACTGATGTGGAGACTTGCTAGCAGGCTGTCACTGTACCCCTAGGACACTGGCAAAATGCCTTCTGAGCAAGATGAAAAAAAAAAAGTATTCTGTAAGTGGATCTTTTATCATGCATTTGAGAAAAAAAGAGTATGTAGCTCTCCTTTGTCTGTGACACTGCTGAACGACGGTGACCAGCTGAGCAACCCTGGAGTCTACTCTAGACCCGGTTCTCAAATGATTCAAATCAAAGAGAGATCAAAAGAAGTGCAGAGAAAGTGGAATATTATTGCAGAGGCATCAAATCAACATACAGCTCACTTTGAAATTTTGCAAATGAAAACTCATTCTTTTACTTTGCGAACAGTGTGACTAACTGGCTATTTCTATGAAGGAAAAAAAGAATCTTGACCTTTACCTCACACCAAATGCACAAGTTAACACAAAATGCATCATATACGAAAGAGCTAAACCTATCAAATTTCTAGAAGAGAACATAAGAGAAAAATCTTTAGGAAATCTGATAAGGTGAGGATTTTTAAATCAGGACACAAAAGGTACAATTATTTTAATTTTATAAAATCAACATCATCAAGATTAAAATTTTTTGCTCTCTGAAAGACACAGGGAAGAAAATGTAAAGGAGGAGGAGGATATAGCTTAGTGGTAGAGTGTGTGCTTAGCATGCAGGAGGTTCTGGATTCAATCCCCAGTGCCTCCATTTAAAAATAAATAAACCTAATCACCTCACTAAAAATAAAATTTTAAAAAAGGACAGAGTGCTCTGAAGTATTTGAGGGGGAGGGTATAGCTCAGTGGTAGAACACGTGCTCAGCATGCAGGAGGTCCTGGGTTCAATCCCCAGTACCTCCATTAAAAAATAAATAAGTAAGTATATAAGTTAATTAATGAATTAACCTAATTAATTCCCCCCTCATAAAACAAAGAAAAAGAGAAAATGCAGAAGAAATCCACAGACTGGGAAATTTTTGCAAAAGCACATCTGACAGAGGGCTCATATCCAGAATATATGGGTAAGGCTTATAATCAGTAATGAGGGGACAACTCAGTTTGTTTAATGTTTGGAATGGACACCTCAAAAGAGAACATATTTAGCCAATATGCATATGAAAAGATGCTCAGAATCATTAGTCAGGGAAATCCAAATTAAAAGTTCCTACGCACCTACCGGCATTGCTCAAGTTAAAAAGATGACAATAACAAGTACTGAAGAAAATGCAGATCAAGTGGGACTCCCACCCACTACGGACAGGAATACAAGACGGTTCTTACAAAGTTATATGCGCACTCACCATATGACCCAACCATTCCACTCCAAGGCATCTACTAATGTGAAGTGAAAATGTATGTCCACACAAAGACCTGAACGGGAATGGTAATAGTAGCTTTATCCACAACCAACAAAAACTGGAAACGAGCCAAACATCATTGAACAGGTAGGTAAGCAAATGGTGACATGTCCATAAAACTGAACCATCTTCAAGGAGAAAAAGGAAAGAACTAGGGGCACACAGAACAACATGGATGGACTTCAAAGCACGATGCTAAGTGAAAGAAGCCAGACACGAAAGCCTTCCCATACATCCTTCCCTGTATGTGATGTTTTAGAAGAGGCCAAACTGCGCACAGAGGCATTCCACCCTTGGTGTGAGGCCCTGCTGTTGCCATCTCTAAGTGCTTAATAGTTTTTGAAAACAAGGCTCCACATTTTCATTTTTCCCTGGACCCCGCAAATTATGCAGCTGGTCCTACTTGCTTTGACCAATGCAGTGCTTTTAAAAATAAGAACAAACGTAGACAGTTCACATCCTTACATGTCAGCATTACCTATGTTTTTGCACCTGGAGCTACTATTAACACAACTGCCTGACCCCAGAAGACAGTTTTTTGAGTCTTCAAAACTTGCAAAAGCATATTGGTCACTTGCTCTCAAAAATCACTACAAACAGAAGAGAAGATAAAGAGGCAGGGGTGTTAAAGAGGAAGAACCCAGTAGCCGCATTCACTCACCCCCCTTCATGGTTTAGTCCAGTCAATGGGCTGACGGCAGTCACAGGGGCCAAGGCTCCTGTGAGACGGGGACAGCTCAGCCTATCATCTTCCTGTGTGCATCCAGTTGTTCCAGGGACCAGCTGACTTTTTTGTTTTCTGTGTGGATGTTGTATTGGCACCCACCCAAGAAGGTTTGCTGCGGTGTGCCCAGGGGGAAGATGTCATCTCCTGTACTGGAGACTCTTAATAAATGTGGCTGGTTTCTAAAACGTGCCTCATGACCAGAATGGCTTCTTCATACCCCGTGGAGCTTCTGGCTCCCTTTTCAGAAATTGGTTTTATATACAAGATGACCACCAGCCCCACTATCTACAGAATTCCTGTATGTGGTGTGGGCTCATGAAATAAAAAGAAATCATGTTGTCAACTCCAAAGAACAATCAACATCTGGAAAAACAAGTCATTCTCAATGCCATGCAAAGTGCCTTGGCTAAATCTGACAAAGAAATGGAAGGTTTTGTATTCAAATTGGCAGAGCACACTTGCCACTGAAATCTGCAGGGCAATCCCCAGAGTAACACGCATTGCCGTTAGTGTGGAGAGCCACTGACAAGAGTACAAATGAGTTTCCATCAGTGCCAATTATGGAAGCTGTCAAGCAGGAAAACTGCACTGCCAACTGCTTAAACACAATTCCAAAGGCAATTTTTAGTAGGAGAGGAGGGCTTTTTCATCAGGTGAACCTTCTTGAATTGATGCTGAGATTGACGCAGCAATTTCGGTGGTAAATTCTGATGGCATCTCCAAATTATCTGATGTTGTTAGCAATACACTCTATGCAGCCTTGCCCCTCCGTGTTGCAAAGAACTTAACAAGTACAAACTCATAATTCCACCCCACACAGCTGTGAGGTAGGTGGGTGGCAAGTTGTTGTTTTCTTTGTTTTACAGATTTTTGAAGAATGTGAGGGTGCAAAGGGTGGACATGCGTTTTATTTTTGAAGTCAGGGAGTTGCTATAGTGCCTTCTCTCGTGGTGAAGGAAATGGAGCTATAACTAAACACATTTACATTTAAGGCTCTTCTCCTCATTCTTCAGGTTCATGAGAATCAGAATCACACAGAAAAAGGGTAAGCAGTGAGCAGGCCTGTCAGTCTCTGAAGACTGGCATCAGCAGACCTTGAAAAGGGAAAAGGGAAAAGGGGAAAGTAATTGATATTCTTCATGCCCTGAGGGAAAATGTTTGTGAGAAGTAAAGATTTCCCCATGTTCCAGTTGGTCTAGAGCAGAACTTGAATAATCTAAGAAGGTTAGACAGCACTGCATTGTAACAGGACCTGGATGGTAAGGTGGACATAGATTAGGGTGAGTATCTACGCACACATGCACGCACTGGGGGGAAGAGGGGCTTTTAAACTTATTCTGCTTTATCTAACTGACCCTTATTCCATAAAAATTCTTCTTCCACAAACATTAACTGAATGCTACAGATGAACTTTCCTCAAAACGTACTCTTTTCATCGTCTTTATCTTGTGTTCTAGTTAGTACTGTAGCACAACTAATTGTCCCAGATTTGTTCACAGTCTGGGGTTGGTGGAGAAACTCACCTCTGCTCCTCTCTGTCTTCACTGAGGCAGCATCTAAAGGCGGGGGGCTAGAATTAGCTGAAGAGTCCCTCACTCATATGTCTGGAGGTTGCTGCTGGCTGTTGACTAAGATCTCAGCAAGAGCTGCTGGTTGAGCAACTGGCACACGGACTCACCACACTCTTCAAGTGGCATGGGCTTCCTTACCACTGGTGCCTGATTCCAAGAGTGAATATTCAAGGCCAGGAGAAAGCATGACCTGGCCTAGGAAGTCACACAGCGTTACTTCCACCATATTTTATTTTTCCAGGTGGTCATAAAGCCCTCCTCAGGTTCAAGGGGAGAGACCAGACTCTACCTCCTGATGAGGAACAGCAAGTGTCTAGAAGAGCATACAGGACCAGAAAGCCAGCTGGAATCATGGTCTCCACCCTGCCAACTCACAGAGCAGCTGTCTATGATATTCTGTAACATCCTATTGCATCTCCAAAACACAAGGGCTTGGAGGCAATTGTGGGGCCGCCAAAAGAGATATAAACTGCATCCAAAGCTCCCTCAGCACCCACAGAACATGAGAGCATAGCAGCCACATGAGGAGAAAAAAAATCACTTACTGTTTCTTTATCCACCCACAGCAATAGTACAAGGGAGTTCAATCTCAAATTCACTAGAAAATTTAGCATGAAAAGATATGAAAAGATATGACCTCAGAATATATACCCAGTGTCCTTGCCCACAGAAACTGAAATGAGCTGCACAGTATGTTTACAAACCAGTATTTCCTTTCTTGCACGCTGGCTGTGAAACAGCAGAGCGATGATTTTTGATTTGTTACCTGTTAAGTATTTTAATTACATTTGGAAGTAAGCAGTATCCCAGAAAAGACAAACAGTCAAAGACAAGGTAATTAATTCTTGAAGGTAACCATTCTAATATATGCATTTTTTCATGGCACAAATTAATTATTCTCAAGACAACTGTCTTTTCCCTTGTAAATTAGGACATTTCACCCCTAATTAGTTTAAATTGCCTGTAGGAGATTATCACCGCTGAGCTATGGAATTTCTTTCAGAAGGTAATGCCAGTTAACAGAGCAAGGAGTTTAAAATAGAAAGCACAGTCTTGGCTTTTGGCTTGTTTCTGTTCAGTGGGGCGTAGAATCAAAAATTTAAATCTACAATTATGTACGAATATTCACACTATTCTGAGTTAAGAGCAAGTGTTCACTAGAGTCATCTGGACAAAACACCATGGAAATGTCTTCGTCTCATCATACTGCCATCCTCGGGCCTGCCAAAACAGCTTAGGCTAAGAACGCAGGGTTTTCTCTTCCTGTGTGCGGAGCTGCCGATCACGTGGAGATGCCAACCAAGGAAGAAACTGACACTGCGCTCCCTCCCAAATGTGCCCCCGATCTGCTGCTCAGATGACATTTAATCTAGATCTACCAGGTCTTCCCTCTGCTCCTCAGAGAAAAGCAACACTTCTCAACAAGCTCAGTTAGAGCAGAAGGATGATTGAACAGCTTCAGCCCTTCTGCAGAAACCAAATAAGCCTTTGCCTGTCTGTTCTCAGCCCCAACCATCACCTGTGTTGCACTCTGAAGCCCCCTGAGTTGTTAGTCAAGTTCAGAGTTGTTTTGGAATTATTCACTCGCTCTCCAAATATGCACTGGGCGACTAAATGGTGACCAACATCTCTGCCTCGAGGAACACATGTTTCAGTAGAATTACATAGACTCCACTCCAAGTTATGTAGAGACACAGAGATCAAGTGTACAGATATTTATTTTAAACCAATCGCCAGTAACTTGTTTTCAAGTTGTTTGGCAGAATTTTCTTTCAAGTTGGTTTCAATGTAAAGACCCTGAAACTGCCGGAGTCAGATCCAAGTTTTAAAACCTCTTATAGAATATCTTTTTTTTTTTTTAATAGGATGTAACCTCTTACAAAGCCAGGCACAGAATACTGTAATGCCTGCAAGTCGGCCTCCTACATCATTCATGCTGCAGGATAACAGATGATGAAGCTTGCACATCCGAGGTTTACCTCACTGGCCCTGTATCAGGGCTTATGAATGTGGATTAAACATAATGTTGAACAAACAAAACCAAAAGAAAGAGAGCATGTGCTGTATGATTTTGTTTCTGTGGTTCAAGAACGAGCAACACTAACCAATGCTAACGGAAGTCAGAGCAACAGTTCCTCAGTTTCAAAGAGATGGCTGGGAAAGGGCATGAGGGAATTTCCAGGGTGCTGGAAATGTTCCATGTTGTCATCTGGGGAATGTTTATCCAGGTGTAGACAGAGAGGAAAACCATCAGTCTACACATCTACGATCTGTACACTTCACTGTATGTTAAGTTACACCTGAGTGGGAAAAGTAAAGAATGTGGAATGGAGATGATCGCTATGAACTGACATTTCCAGGATAAACTAACTGTTCAGTGAAAATGCAAATTAATACCTACAGGATGTTACCTTCATGTAGGAAAGACGAGGATGTAAGAAGATACTGACATATTCGTTCTTGTAACATAAAAGAAACACAGGTTAGATAAATCAGAAACTACCTACCAGGAATGGGTGGACTTTCGGGGAGGATGAGTGAGTAGAAATGGGATAGAAGGCATGGGGAGCGACATCTCTACCTGTATATCTTTTTGTATAGTTCTAACATTTAGAACTTTCACTTACTCAAAAAAATTTATAAATAACTACAATCAACCAGGCGGGGGGGGGGGGGGAGGGCAGGGACCCAGAATGGAATTCAAGCAGTCAGTCACACCTGAGCTTAACTCGATCACAAATGAATAACAAAGCCACACTGAAAGAAGAAAAGAACTGAACTGAGTATCTTTGGAAAACAGTACTGTAACTATATAAGGGTTGGAAGACAAAAAGAAAGGTGCCCATATGTTGTATTCTAGTTAGGACATTTTCTACTATGCAACAGGTATGAGGTAGTAATTTTGAACATATATATATTCAAATACACACACACACACACACACACACACACACACACACATACTGGGACTGATCAAATTCATAAATATATTGTGGATAATGAGAGGTAGGTTTTCATTGTTGGAGAAAGGAGTGACGGGGAAAGACAAGAATAAACACTGTGGTATTGGACTTGAATCAGATACGTCAGTATAAACTCACAGTCTTTAGATTATAAACAGATCTTGATATGGATGAGTGTGTGTGTATATGTGTATGATTCATATATATACTAGGAAATAGCTATGAAGCTATGACACTCCAGTAGCAATGAGTACACCCAGCACCCTGATCTTGGTTTCTCAATTCATTCTCCAATAAAAGGAACCAGGGCTCCCTGGAGACATGGCTTACTGCATGACTGAGGCAGTGAAAATATAAGATGTTCTAGGCATATTGTGTGGTGCCAAAAATTAAGGCAGTGGCTCAGAAAGTGATGAGGGCATGTCAAAAAGACATAGGAACCCAGGTAAGGGATCTCCCACTGACCAAATCTGGGACAATTTGAACAACAGCAAAAACCCAAAACATGGACAGTAATGAACTACAACCCATAGAATAAAATGAATATCCATGAATTCATGACTAACAAATCAAACGGGGAGAAGGTATAGCTAGCTCTTCCTTATCCGAGTTTCAATTAATAAATGTAGAGGAATGAAGGAAATAGAAAAATCACCATTTGCATATACCAAAGTAATAAGTGCTCCAAAAGGAATTATGCATAAATGCTAAAAATCAGTGGGTTAAAAAAGGTGTGATAAGAAACAAGATATTTGCATGCCGTCAAAGTATCTCCTTACAAGAATTCAAAGGAAAAGACTAACTTTACAGTGGAGAATCATGGCAGACACAATTGTAACCAAATGATCAAGGTTACTCTCACCAGTAATGAAACATATTGACATCAAGTGGCCCCTGATATGATGTACTGAGAAGAACACATTATCAATTCTGTAGTATTCTTGCCCAAAATGCATAAACTAAATTTAACCATGAAGAAACACCAGGAAAATTCAAACATTCACTTAACAAGTGGCCAGTACTCTTCATAAAGTGTCAAAATCATGAAAGGCAAAGAAAGATTCAGAAACTGCCCCAGATCAAAGGAAGCTAAGGATACACCCACAACTATATAAAATGTGGGATCCCAGAGCAGAAAATGGACCTTAGTGGGGAAACTGCTGAAATCTGAATAAAACCTTGAAGGCTAGTTAATAGTGCTATATTAATGTTAATTTCTTCATTCTGATCATCATATAATGGCTACATAAGACTTTAAAATTTTTAAAAGCTGGAGGAAGGAGTATGTAGAGGAAGAGTCTGTACCAGTTTTGCAGCATTTTTGTAAGTCTCAAATTATTTCAAAACAAGAAACTAACAATAATTTTTATTTTATGTACATGGCCAACACTTTTTGGAGAAGCAGTGGAATATCAGTAAGACGCGCCCCCTGGATGTGGTATTTATCTAGCCATGTGACTTCAAGGTAGTCACTTACACTCACTGCCCCTGATTTAGTCCTCCAGCTGTGAGCTACTCACCACAATCCCCATCTTACAGATGACTCAACTGAGGCAGCATACATAAAGGGCTTATGACCCAGTATATGAAATTATTATTATCACTACTACTACTACTACTACTACTACTACTACTACAAGGGATGAGGGAATGTCAGGATGTGAGCAAAGTCACTTGTTTCAGTTATTTTTATTAAGTACTTTCTCACCCAGTGAAGAATCAAAGGAAGAAGTCAGAGATGCAGTGAGTGGGAAAGAAAAGATAAAAGGAGCTAGAAGGAGGAGGCAAGGAGGGCTAGAGAAAGGAAAGCGGGAGGTAAAAGAACTGCCCCTTAACCTAGAATAAAAGCTAACTTTCAGTATCATGAATAAGCCAGTGAACAAAAAATAATGTAGGAACTATATGTTTTTCTTTTTTTACACTGGGAGTTTCAAAAAAATATATTCACACTCATAAAGTTAAAGTAATTGCTAATGTAAAATTGAATTCTACATGATATTTAATCACTGTCTCCTCATTACTAATTCATCATGGTAACTGATAATGATGACAACAAATCCATTTACCCCGAGAAGCTACCTCAAGTCTAAACTCTTATCTAATATTATGCATGGAAGCCAGGGTCACCCTCCTGAGGTTAGTGATTCCTACCTGGAATCTAATTATAGATAGAAGAGATAGATAGGTGGGTGGATGGATGGATGGATGGATGGATGGATAGGGATAAGAGACAGATGGACAGATGGGTGGATGGATGGATAGATGAATAGACAGACAGGCAAATAGGTAGATGAAAGATGGATAGATGAGTCTATGGATAAACAGACAACTGATAGATGGACAGATAGATGCCTGGTAATTAGGTAAATAATGGATGGATGGATAGATAAATAGAGATAGAGTGATCATCACTGGATTTATGCATGCATATCATCACAGAAAGAGTCAGATAAAAATTATTTACTGATAAATACGCTACATCACCCAAATCAAAATTACTGTATGAGGAACATTAATTTATTTATTTACATAACACAGTGTCATTTAGACACTCAGTGAGTACCAGGTTCCTGACACTGAGTCAAAAGCACAAAGAATAAAACAAATTTCCTGCTCCATCAAGATTACTTTCTAGTGGAGAAGACAGAAATAAATTAAAAAATACATTATGGCAAGTCGAGATGAGGGTTTATGAAGAAAAACAAGGCGTAATAAGGGGCAAGAGATTTCAGAGAGGGGGCTACCTGTGCATGCATGGTCAGAAAAGGCCCCTCGTGTGAATAAAGAGCCATGTGCATACCTGTGGGTAAGGGCTCCACGTGCAAATGCCTGAGGACTGGAGTGCGCGTGGCAAGCCCGAGGAACAGAGAGAAGGTATGCCCTTGCACTCCATGAGAGGAGCAGAGAACAGTAGGTGAGAGGTAGTCAGTGGCCCCATTCCTCCAGTCTAGTAGGCCATGGGCCGCCATATATGTGACTACTGAGGGTATGCATGCATATCATCACTGGAAGACTCAGATAAAATCCTTCAGGATTACGGAGGAACTTGTAGAAACCCATAGGAAGCCAGCCTTCTGTTTTATCTCTGGAGTCCGCAGGTTGCTGAAACCCAAGGCAGCCTGAAACAGGCGTGCACAGGGCTGTAAACCTTGGCAAGGTGAGCGAGATTCTCTAGGTGAGACATATTTTTCCCTTGTGCTGTTTTTCTAGCCTTTCACATCTGAATGTCTTATGTTACTTTCAGGCGACACATCTCTGTTTGTGCAAAAGGTTCAGGACCAGGTAGCATGGAAAAATGTCACTTTCTCTGTTTATTTTTAAGCACAGGCCTCTTTGGGCAGCGATGCCCACAGATCTCCATCCTTACTGGAAGTGGCAAAGGGAAATGAGGCTGGAGCCAAGCCCAGCCTCCCAGAGAGCCCAAACCTTATTTAAAGCTATTTTGGAGCCAAGGACATTTTCTTGAATCCATTCCAAACTAGAATGAAGATGCTGGTGCATGATATTTTTGCAAAATATGCAGGCTCAGGAATTGACAGACTTTATATTTACGTCAAATATGAAGAACCATTTGTGAATTCTTGTTGCAGAAAGCTGCTGTCTGCAAGCCAAAAATAATAGCATGAAGAATAATAATAAAACAAAGCTGGCATAAAACCCATCTTCTCTTAAAGACAGCCAATTTTTAGTTTGTTAGCACTGACTCTTGGAACCCAAAAGGAAAATAAATTCCCACCCACACAATCTGCATTGTTCCTCTCCTCCTCATGTTAATTTTACCTCACACCTCAAATACATACAATCACTTATTTCTCCTATTGAAAGTGAAGGTGTTTGTTCTAAAAATAAGTTATCTGCATCTGATTCCATAAACAGTTTCTTCCTGATGACTGCTATTTTTCAAGACTGTTGCTTTAACTAAAGTTACAGTAAAGAGCGGGAGGGTACAGCTCAGCAGTAGAGTGAGTGCTTAGCATACACATAAGGTCCTAGGTTCAATCCCCAGAACCTCCACTAAAAAATAAAATAAAATAAATATTAATTTAAAAATACATAAAGAAACCTAATTACCTCCCCCCTAAAAAAAAAAGTTACAGTAAAGAATTATATTTTCTTCCAAAATTCTCTTCAGATGTGTGTGTGTGTATACACACAGAGTCTTCATAACACAAAAACTAATTGCCCATTAGGTCTGTTCAAATACATAATCAAATATTTCCATAAAGAAAAAAAATAATAATCAAACTTGTTTCCTGCATGTTGATCAAGAACTAGAAATTCCTTTTTTATCCCCAATCCAGGGTCACACACAATGAAAAACTCATCCAACCCAAGAGCCACCCAAATCAGCTAGTATTTTTAAAAAACAGATTATAAATATAAACTCACCTAACACTTAATTAAACAACACAACGTAAAATGTCAAGTGTTTCTGGAATGCTTTGATTCCACTGGGTGACCCAGAAGAAGACCCAGAGCAAGTGTCAGAAAACCAAGGTTGACAGAGTTGGGCTCGCATCAGAAGCCCCTGCAGGGCATGTCCTAATACAGACTGCTGCTGCGTCGTCAAAGTTTCTGATTCCAGAGGCCTGGGGTGAAAACTGAGACCTGCATTTCTAAGCTGCTTCCAGGAGATGCTGACGCTGGACCACACACCACACTCTGAGTCGCAATGAGGGAACGGGGAGATGAAAACAGGAGAGAAGGAAAGATAGAGGGGCAATGCAGGGAGAGTGATGTAGTCAGGCAGGGGGGCGGTGTGGGAATCTGTCACCGCCTGGGCCCACTGAGAGGGACAACACATACTCCACCCCCTCTGGAAGCCAGCAGTGCAGAATAGAACAATGAACTCTAGCAGACCTTCTGAGTTGGCTGAACCCACCGCTTCCACAGCCCCAGTTAAGTAACTGATTCAGTCTTGGCCACAGAGAGATAAGTGAAAAAGCCACAGGACAACTGGGTCTTCTAATAAAGCTACCCCCTTGATCTCTCTGGTCCTTTCTCCCTCTTCCTGCCCATAGAGAGACCTGAGCCAGGAGATGCAGCAGCCACTCTGTGGCCATGTGGGCACGAGGACAAAGGCATCCTCCTATGCCAGGTGGAACAAAAGAATGGAAAACGCCTGGCTGCATCATGCAGCCACGGTCCCATCATGCCCTCCATGATGTCCTACACCCAGTCTTCATGATGCCAAGGCAAGAACACCCTTCTATGTTGAAACCTAATTGTTGGGTTTTCTGTTGCCTTCAGCTAAATGATCCCAACTAATATAAAAACTAACCAAGTGCTAATTAAGTGCCTGATACTATGTGATTGCTATACATGAATTATCTCATTTAAAATAATAATGATTTAATTGTGCACAAGACTCTCAAGTGCTCTGATGGTGCATTTAGAAACACACTAAGTTGCTACTTTATTTCAGGCATGGAAAGCACAGAACCTGAATGCAAAGGACTCGTGCAATTTTCACACCATAATGGTCCTGCAGGAGAAACAAGCATGGCTTGTGGTGGGGGACCCAAAGAGCCTCCAAACAAAACCAGGTGGATGGAAAGAGAAGGAAGGCTTTCCAGAGGCAGAGACTGATGAGCTCGATATTGAAGGATGAGTCGGAACTGAGCTTCTTCTTACGCATTCAGCAATTTTTCTTTGAACGTGATGGCAGCCACAACCCCAGGGAAAAGAGGGGAAGAAAATGTTCTCTGGATTTCTACAACAGCGACCAAAAGAGGTGCAGCCAATTCTAAATGCACATACAAGTTGTAGGGGACACTGGGTGGATGGTGGTAAGAAAAAGCTTTGATGTTGCCATCAAAGATGTTCTGCACTGGCCAATCACAAAATGCCATCACAGTGAGCAAACTCACCACCTCCCGGGTTCCCAAACTCACAACCACACTGGGCCAGACAAGCAGGGCTCATGGGGAAGTGACTCTGACACCATCCTCTGGCCAGCAAGGAGCTTCTAATGCGACACTCTCGCCATGACCTGCAGGAGCATGAAGGGATGCCTGCCACTAGGAAGACCCCCACTATGGCCAATGCAAACTATCTAGGGGTCAAATTTTTCATTTGAAAAGCACCTGGATTGGGACTGTCCTATAAGAGGACAAGGAAGCTTAGGGTGAAGATGTGTGGATCTCCCCAGCCAATGCAGAAACGAGGAGAGACACCTTCAAGCCCCATCCAGGCCCCACGAGCATAGCCCTTCTCAGGGAAAATGGTGCCCATCTGGGGGCTCATCTGAGATTTGGCCAATTCTTTAGCCTTTTAGGCAAAATTCTTCACTAGCTCTTAGGATATTAAACAAGACGTTTCATAGATTATTCATTTTGATAAAGGATTCTTTTATAACCATTTTCATGCAGTTGGCCACCAAATAGAGTGACACTTTTGATGGAAAATCAAGAGATATATTCCATGAGAGAGAAAGAAATTTCTAGCCACCGTTAGGGATCACCACCTGTAGTGTGGTTAACACTTAACTCTTTGCTCTGCTGCTTTTATGTTCTTACTTTTTCGTCAGCTACATATTTGAAATTAACTGCTTTTCTTAAATACAAGTGAAACAGATGCTTGCCAATGAAAGAACCACAGTCTGAGGGAAAGGAGGATGCTTCAGAGTATGACTTTTCTGAAAAAATTACGACTAAAATACGACCTGGGAGAAAATACTTTTATTTGCAAATAAGACCAAAATATGTTTTTCCAATAGACTTGAGAAAACTTTGCAAAACTCTGTTCTGTGATAATTTTGGAAGTGAAGAGCTTACGCCCACAATAGGCTCAGCTATGGACTTTAATAATTGTCCAAACATCATGTTTTATCTGTTTTTGAATATTAAAAACAAAAGAAAGAGTTTAGAGACACTGCATTTCGTCCCCCAGCTATGTTACTAGATGGCCTCAAATCACAGCCAGGGGTGGGGTGGGAGGGAACATGTCCACCTGTCCCTTTGGCTACACGGAAGGGTACACAGTTAAGCAGTAAAATGGCCAAAGGACTTTGAGAACTGTTTCAAAACGTTTTCTTGATGATCAAGGACTCTAAGTGGTGCTGAATTCAAGTTATGTGAGACAACTCTGCTTCTGCCATGGGTAACTGACTTCCCATATTCATCACTTGATGTCTCTTCCAAAACAGCATCACTCACCTTCACGGGCTGAGGCAGCCTGGGTATGTGTGCTATTTATTTGTCTGTCTGTCTGTATATCTGAGGATCCAGAGGCAAGTTCTAAGAACAGTAAGGTACTAGAACATAAGAAGACTTAATATTTCATTTTTAAAATTTAAAGTTATAAATAATTTAACATAATTATTTTCTACCCTTGACATCATTTACAATGTGCCAGGAACCAGGATAAATGTTTTACATGTATTACGATTCTTAACCCTTATAAAGCCTGGCAAAATCAGCACTACTGTCCCTGTCTTTTAAGATAAGCAAATCCATACTGAGACACGGAGAGGTTAATTCCCTGCCCAAGATCACACAGCGAGTAACAGAAAAATGGGAATGCAAACCCAGGTGTATTTGATTCTGAAGTTCTGGCTTTTAATTCACATTTTATATTGTCTCTCATCATCCTCACCAAGGTTGGCAAACTTTTGTCCATGGGCCAGTGCACACAATATAATGAGAAGGGACGGAACTGCATCTGATCTCAGTCTATGAGCCACGGCTAACTGACTGAAGGCTCAATTACGCACCACTCACACTCTGCAAAGGAGCAAAGAAATTTATTATATGCAGCAAATTTTCATCCTGATAAAAATGATTAGCTTCAAAAGGAAAAGGAGTTGGAATTCAAACTTTGAAAGCATAAGTATCTGATGGCTTATGGCATTACAAGATTCTATTGTGCTTGTGAGAGAAAAAAAATTCCATTGGCATGTTTTCGTGTCAGATGAAAACTGTATCGCCCAACAGAGCCTACCTCACATTCTAGAAATTCATGTTCTTGTGGGGAGGAGTTCTTCTTCAACCCAGGTCATAATGCACGCCTTGTCAAGTGGGCCCTCTCCTTGCAACAATACTCAAAGCGTAAGTAGCAACAGGACACAGGCGGTTCTGTCCTAGAAGCAATAGCCAGGCACATTTTATTGCCGAGAAAGAAAAGCAAAATAATATTCTGTGCCACCAAATTAAGCTGTGAAAGATCCAAACATGTCAAGAAACTCTTATTTGGAGATGGGATTAAAAACAGCAAAACAAAAAAATAAAAATAAAAACACAGCAGAACAAGATCCACACACGCTTCAGCTTCATGGGGGCATTTCTCTCAGCTGTAAAAGGCATCCAACCATCTGCACTTCCAGCCCCGCCATAAGACTTCCATTACAGCCAGTATGTACGTCTGAAAGTTCCGTCTCATCTTCCCCACATCCTGCCCCCCAGAAAGTTCAGTGTGAAATCATCCTGAAATCAGGAGAGCACAAATAAGTTTCCCAAAGACAGGCAGGGGGCTCCTTTGAACACTGTGGGTGGCACTGCCCACCCCCAACCCCCTCTGCAGAAGGGCTCCCAAGCTCCCTGCCTCCTCACGCCATTATAGCTGCACAGCTCTCTGCCCTGCCCCACGAGGACCAAGTCCCAGCTTTGGCACAAATGGCCCCGGCCATGGAATCGCCCGCCGTTAAGTCAATCAAGGGTCACAACCCAAATGAGCTTCACTGAACCATCTCCAGTCCACTAGAAAGAGCTCGTCCACAGAGCACCTACAGTCTCCTAACACGACGTACAATTCATTTATTTGTCATGGTCATGCCTTGTCTCTCCCTCTGCGGGCATGCAGCTCCATGACCCCCGGGCATCTCCGTGTGCTTTACTCACTGGCATGTCTATCCCAAGCATTCCTGGAAATAGGTGCCCCATCAATATGTGTTAAATGTGTTGAGACTTCCCACTTTTAGTGCACATATTTTTTAGCAGTATAGCTTATCGTTAGAATACATCTGTGCTCCCGTGGGGAATTACATTACAACTGCAAAAGGGAAAGGAAAGGAAACAGGAGAAATAAAGGGACTGCAAGAAAGACTGTCATTTTAATTATTTCATTTTAATACTCATTTCATGTAATACTCAAAAAGTCCTATCAACACGAATGTCACACTGCATACACACACACACACACACACACACACACACTTAAGAATTGTAAGCACACTTCACCGAGAACAGGTAAAGATGGCAAATAAACAGGAGACGATGCTCAGCATATTTAGCCATCAGGGAAGTGTAAATTAAAATCACTATGAAATAGCACTACTAAATGGGTATTTTTTTTAACTGACCATACCCAGTATTGGCAAGGATGGACAGCAGCTGGGACTCTCATGCATTGCTGGTAAGAATGTGAAACAGCACAGTGACTTTGAAAAACAGTTTGGTGGTTTTTTACAGTTGAGCACACACTTAACATATGACGCAGGAATCGCACACCTGGGTATGTATACAAGTGAAATGAAATCACATATCCATGCCAAGACATGGGTGCAAATGTGTGCAGAGACTTTATTCACAGTTGCCCAAACCCAGAAACAACCCAATGTCCTTCAACTGACGGGTGGATAAACAACTACAGGAAGTACATCCATACAAGGGAAGACTACTGGGAAACAAAAGAAAAAGGACTACTGATGCTTTAAACACACTGGACCACCCTCGAAGGTGTTATGCTACAGGAAAGAAGCTCAACACCAAAGCCTCATTCCATATGATTTATTATACATGAGATTTGGAAAACGCAAAACTGTGGACAGAGGTGAGGCTGGGGGTTGCCAGAAGCTAGGATGGAAGAGTGCTTGACCACAAAGGGACAAGAGAGAACTTTGAGAGGGTGATGGAACAATTCTATATCTTGACTGTGATGGTGATTACATGGTTTTATAAGCATTTGTCAGACCTAAGCTGTACCCTTAAAATGCGTATGTTTGGATGTAAATTACACATCAATAAAGCTTAGCATAAAAAATAATCAAGCAAGCAATAGAAAGAAACACAAGTATCTTGTCATAGACCATGAGGCTCCTGAATGGTCAAGCTGGAGCTTGCATTTGCGATAAACGTTTATTTATGTTATTTGCAAACAACTTACTGTACTAACATCACTCAGGAATATCTCACAGCACAAATATGTACATAGGGAAATAGCTATCATTATCGAACTTGGACATAAAACCATATAAGCTTCTTGATAATTTTTATTTTGGGGCAGGGAGCAGTCAATTTTTTTGCCAGCTCTGACGGGGACAATGTTTCAATAATCACAATACAGCAAAGTACAAATACAAACTGGCCATTTTCTTGTGGTTCACTGTGCTTGTAAGATTACCCTTAACTTCAAAAAGGCTGTGCATTCTCAGACATCTTTTTAAGCTATCTGAATGTGCTGTGGGGGTTAGCTCTACATAAACTCAAGGATGTGATCTCTAGATTCACCTACCCACCGCTGGGTAGGATGATACATGCCAACACTTTGGGTACTCTCTCCTCAGATTACCTTTCATTCTGTTTCTAACGTGGGAGGTCGACCACGCAGCTTGGGTATGAGCACCAGGACTGATTTGTACAAGATACTAATAATGCTAAAGACTTTCTGATGTTGACATTTATTTTTTATCCTTAAAAAATGTTCTAATATTTTCCTCCCCCATGCAACAGACAGACTGTCACAAACACCTCCATTTATACTCACCCACTTTGGAGACGTCTACTTTGGTTGGCCTCCTTGCCCTAAAATACTTAAAGGTCTTCTACAGATTTGATTTCTTGGCCAAGTCTCATACATCTTGGCCCCATCAGACCTGACATGCATTGGTCATGCATCTGATTCCCCTTTTCTCATTTACTGAAAGTGATTTTCTTCCCCCTGCTATTGCAATTCTTCGACATTTCTCCAAGAATGACATTTCTAGGACACTTCCTTAAGAATGACACTTAGAGAAAATTCTTCGGTGTATGTTTTTTCTGGATTTCCAGAAAAAAGCGTGAACAGTCTGAAGGTCTCTTGCAAGTAACTGTCCTTAATCCTACCTTTCAAGGCTGGAAGTTTTTTGGTTTCCTTTCCTAACACTGAATGAAGTGCCAGGTGTCTTATTTGCCACTGAATCCCATTGCTGTGTTTAGACCTTTAAGTTTTCCGCTTAATTTCTAAGATGTTTTGCTATAAGCCTCAACCTATAACCACAGAACAGGGTTTCTCAACTCCTCGCTGTGGACATTTGGGTCAAATCACTCTTTACTGTGGTTTTAGGGGATGGGGGGAGTTTGGCGGGGAAGGCATCCTCTACACTGTGTGATGGTGAGCACCATCTCTGCCCTTCAACCACTGGATGCCAAGAGCAACCCACCTCGAGTTGTGACAACAGAAAATGTCTCCAGAGGTTACCCACTGTCTCCTTGGGGGCATGCTCGCCCCCAGTTGAGAACCACTGCTATCAAGGGACCCATTCCATTTAAAGGACGACCCCGCAGCACTAACAGCTCAGCTGCTATAATCAGTGAGGATAATGACTGTATTAAATCTGCCAGCAAGTTGCAAGTAACACCCAGCAGCCAATGTCCTACCAAAATGGAAGTACTCATTTTCTTAGGGGAGACTGAAAATTTCTTCTTTTTCAATAAGAAAAAAAAAAGGTCATTCCAGTTATTTATTGTTTCTCAAGAGAAGTGCCTCCTGAAGATATGTGTTCCTTCCCCCACAACATCCTCACAGAAATGAGAGCTCCCTTTCACCTTCCCCTGCAGGAAACAGGCAGGCCAGACACCAAAAATCCTCTATGTTCAGTCCACTTGAACAATGGGGACAATAATGCTAGTGCCTATCTCATAGGGGCACCATGAAGATTACATGAGTTAATACAGACAGCATTTGAAACAGCACTACTATCATTACAGCCAGAAACTACCATTACTCAAGTTCTCATTTCACATCAACTGAGCATCTCTGCTATGCAGACACTCTGCTGGACCAATGTCACTGTGTTCAAGAAGGTTACAGTCTATAAGGAGATGATGATAAAAGTGTAAACAAGATACAAAGGCGCCAGACAGGAGACACCAACTATACCTAGAGGAGTCAGGGAGGGCTTCCTGGAGGTGGTGGTAGTTGAGCTGAGACCTGAATGACAATAGGGGATTCTCTAGGGGGCAAGGAGCATGGAGGGAAGTTCATTCAGGGGTAAAAATAAAGGTTGCAAGTCCAAGAGCATGAGATAACATGACACTTTTAGGAAATTAAACTTCAAAATCACTGTCAGTGAAAACATGATCGGGGTTGTAGAAAATGATGCTGAAGAGCAAGGTGGGGTCAACTCACAACAAGCCTTGCATGGAAAGTACAGCCTTTCCCAAGATGCACTGAGAACACAAATGCCATGGGATGTTAAAAGGTTGGGAGACGCAGAGTCAACCAAGACATGAGAAATGCTAGGTCAAACCTAAATGAGTTTCTTGACCAGAGGACTTCCCACAACATTTAAAATGCCAAAGGTGGTTATGAGTTCCAAAAAGAAAAACTGTAAGCAGCAATTCCCAAACCTAGGTGATAATCTCTTAAGAACAGAGCTCCGAAAAGGATCTGGACTGGGAAATACTGCTGAGCAAATGGGAAGACATGTGAGACTGTTTAGATAAAGGAATTTTATCACCAGATTTGCACATGAGAAATGTCACTCTAACCTAATCAACAATGGATAGATTGAACAGGTTTGGAGTAAGCCTGGAGGTAGGAAAAACAAAAACAAAAACAGAGGGAGGCCCACATAACATTCAAAAAAAGGATAATAACGACCCAGTTAGGGCCATGGGCAGTGGACATGGAGAGGACGGAATGCCTTGGAGAGACAGTAAGAGTAATGATGTGACGGTGGGTAATGAATGTGAGTCATGAGACAGAGAAAAACATACAGAAATATCCAAATTTTCACCTTAAGCAATAGGTGAGATGTTGGAACCACTCACTAAGAAGGAAATCAGGAAGAAAGAAACTGGTTTCAGGAGGAAGACAAGGAGCACCATTTTAATGTGTTGATTTGAGGTACACGTCAATTTTTGTGGGTATGTGGGTGGGGGCACCAGAAACCCAGACTGTGGAGAGAAATTCGGGAGCCGCTGACAGAGAAGTGGACTGAAACCACTGGCATCAAAAGGACTGGCCAGAGAGAACGTGCAGAGTGAAAAAAGGTGATGCAGACCAGACCTACAGAACAACACCACCACTTATGGGCTGGATGCAAGAAGGATCCTGCCAAACAAGCCAGTGGAGGGGTGGGACGAGAAAGAAGAACCTGCTGTCATGTGGCGCAGGGAGGACAGATCACTACCAAGGACCGAATCGCTTCCTTCATACAGAAGATGAAGTTAGGGAGGAATGTAGATGATCCCACACCGGATGCTTCTGACAACACCCCTGCAGGAAAACAACTATGGGAGCCCCAGTTCTCTGGGTGTCAAATTGAGCATGCATCAGGGTCACCGGGAGGGCCTGCTCAAATCTAGCCTGGGGGAGCCACCCCAGAGTTTGATTCACAAGGCCCCAGGTGACGCTGATGTTGCTGGGGAATGAGGACCACAGCTCTAGATGAAGGAGTCCCGACCCTCCTCCTCTGCCCTGGGCAGACGTGAGGACTAGGGGAAGCACAAATGGTGCATCTTTTTTCCTCTCTGGCCCTGTGATTCGAGAGGACGGGAGTTCTTCATTTTACTGCATTCTCAGTCCAAAATCAGGAGCCCAAATGGATCACATTTCACCAAATATAAGAGTACACTGACTATAAGACACATCGTTAATTTAAGTAGAAGAGATACTAATAATTATAAGATGTGGCTGATTGTAGGAAACACTCTGATTTCAGAATACGAAATCCTACAAAAATACACATGTTAGAGCTGATAAAATGTGGCCAGCACAGTCCTCTGGGGCCATCTAGGAAGAGTCTGAGCAGAAGCCTATGTGCCAGCAGAACTGGTTCTATGTCCCCCCGCTCTCCACCTTGTGGGATACGCAGACACACACACACCTACCAGATCCAAGGACTCACTCCTCCTAAGGTCTCCCAGTAGCTGGGTCCTTCACCTGTGCCTCCAAAAGCATGTAATCCCACATTGCCTCGTTCTTCAGAAGTTCTCAAAACTCACACGCAAATGTGCAAATACACTTAATAATAATGGCTGCATTTCCCACATTTACCCAGGACAGTAAGTAGCCACACCCAGAATGTTCTAGCCCACACACCCACTATAGAGAAGATCCAATCAAGAAAGGCCATTGCCAAAATCAGCAGAAGTTGAAAGGAAGCAGATACCCTCACGCTATTTTCTCTCCTTTTCACCAGGAGAAATCTTTTCAGTTTCACATAAGACCAACTCCAATTGGCTGAAGACCAATAGGTACTGTTTATTTGAACCTAACTACATGACAGATGTTTCTCCCTGTATGTTCTTTCTCAAAAGAACCACTCAAGGTAGATATTTTTAATGTGAAACTAAGACTCAGACGGTGGTAGTGGAGCCAAGATTAAACAAATAATAAAGGATTCATTTCAAGAGCATCAGATTTTTGAACATAAGCTATTTTATGAATACTCCCCCTAGCCTGACACTGGCCAGTGGCCACAGCCAAAATACTGAGGCAGAGCCAAAAGCACAAGTGACCCTTTCACCTTCTGGGGTACCTAGAAGAAAATGTCTTTCACTCCAGTCTATGGAATGAATTTTCCATGGAAAGTCAAAGCAAAATAACTCTCTCTGCTCTCTCGGGGATCTCAGCACTCCTCTCTCTTTTGTGAGGATTCTGCTTACCTGCTTTGTGCCCCCTTGGCTCTCAGAAGTCTAAGGTGAAGGCAATCTGTCCACGTCTAAGGGGCGTCCCAAAGCTGGGCACTGCTGGGGTTGTCAAGCTACAATATATAACTACACTTGTATGGCCAACACCCCCTTGTAACAGAAACATTTTACATATGTTCCATAAAACGTACAGATGGCCACAGGGAAGGCAGGCACATCAGGAAAAGAGGAAGACCTGGAACAATCCGTTGGACCTTCTGGGTCCAACCTGAGACCACGCTTCCTCTGAGTGGACCTACACCTAGAAGTAGCCACAGCCAGAATGTTCTTACTCAGGCTGCCCCTTTCACACCATTAACACAGCAGACAGAAGGTCAACCAAAACAAATGCCTAATCACCAGCACAAAGTCTTTCTCCTTGGGTGGGGACTCTGAAATGACAGGCAGAAACCTGAGCCTTACCTGAATGTCCCAGAAGAGCACCCAGTAGCAGCAAATCCTCCAAGAGGGTCAAAACTACCTGTTATTTTTAAAACCTGAAACTTAAAATAATCCCAGACCCCTTGACCACATGTTGTTAAAAACTGCCAGCTAAGTTATCCACATGGAATTGCTTCCAACAATCCACCCGAGAAACGGGTCTCTCAAATTTGGTTAACATCTAATTTCCATATGGAAAGAATTAGTGGAACTGGGCAGAGATGGAAGGGGAAGGGAGGAGGGGGCGGGGCGGCTGGTGATGATTCTAGGGAGCATGCAGCGTCAGAGCACAAGTCACCACATGTGCTGCGAGGAAGACTTTGGGGAAAGCTTAACCATTTACAGATCATTTCATACGTCTGTTGCAGTTTTTGTGGTTGTTCTTGCTCTGGCAAGCTTTTTTTTTTAAACTTTTCTCAAGTCCGAAAGCAATCAGTCCTTTGTATTCTAGCTCTGGTATTTGGAAAAGTCACCATTATTAATAGGTTGACCATGAGCTATCTGCAGGATTTCAGCTCTCCCACATGTGGGAAAATTCTGACCCAACATCTGTTTTCCAGAAAGGTCCTGTCTTGACACAATTTGACAAGTACATTTTCATTACCCCCAGGTGTTGGAAGGTCAAGTGATGGATCCAAGGTCACAAAGAACACTAGACTCCCTTTTAATTACCTGAATTCTTCCGGGATAGTTTCAAAAGTAAATGGGTTCCAGGAAACCTGAGAAAAAAGAATGAAGTTACTGAGAGAATACCCAAGTTTCATGGGTTTGGTCTGGTTAAAAGGCACTTCTAAACAAAGCATCATTCTCACAGACGTCTTCTGAGTTTAGACACAACTTTGCAGGCTCTCTCCGAAATTCTGTAAAACTGTGCAGCTCACTGGAATCATAACCCGGATCTCATGGTTCCATGCAATTGCCAAAATCTATTTACAAAAAGCATATGTTATCTGAAACCTCGATACTCAAAGTGTGGTTTAAGAGGCAGCAGCATCAGCATCTCCTGGGAGCTTGTTAGAAATACAGAATTTCTCTCCCCAACCTCGGATCTACTGAACCATAGACTTCATTTTAACAAGTTCCCAAGGTGATCTGTATGCACTGACTAAACCAGGGGAAGGCAGGCTACGGGTCTGCACACCAAATCCAGTGCTGCCTGTTTTGTAAATAAAGTTTTACTGAAACACATCCAAGGCCATTAACTTGTCTATGCTAGCTTTTGCACTAGGATGGCAGAACTGAGAAGTTGCAAATATGTACTCTGTGGCCCTTTACAGAAAAATGTTTACTGACCCCTGATGGCAACCTTTACTGCGGGGGCAAAGAGGGCATTAGGCACCTAAACCTGCTAAAACCACAGCAGGAAATGATCATAACGATAAGGTAGATAGTCTTTTTTGGATAAGACATCTGCTTGGCCCATTAGGTAATGAAAATCATCAGGCAAATTTCTAGACCTCAATCAAGTTAAACTCCCCAATGTCCAGCACCATTTTCCGCCCTATGGACCCTGCCAAAGAAACACAGTGTCTGTCATGAAGTGTACAGGCAGAGAAGATGTAATCAGCATGAACCTAACATGGCATCCCCTCACTGAGTCACTAATGCATTAGAAGGATGCAAGTTTTTTAATACAAAGTTCTGGTTACATAAGCCATACATGAAACAGTTAAATGGAAACTGCCAGGGAAATAGCAGGCGGGAAGGTTTAACCGAAACTACGGAACTACCACTGCTGCTAGGGGAGTGGTTAATTGGGGCCTCCGAGTATAACCATGTGCACGAGGCTTGATGTACCAAGTAAAGTGAAGAAGAAGCACCCCAAATCTCTCTCCCTCCGTCCCTCCTCTCTTGCCATCCCTCCATGTCCCTCTCCTTCCCCCCTCCCTCCGCCTTTGCCCCATACGTGATTTTAAAGTCTACCACCTACATTTCCTGGCTTGCAAGAACTCTGAGATGCCAACAGTAGTTCTGGGAAAAATGAGAAGACTTTCAATCTGAGCTCCACCTCCCCATGTCACTCTGCCCCGTGTCACTCTCTGAGAAGAAACCTGGCCAACAGGAAACACACAGGGTCTAGTTTAAAAGAACAGCAGCTGAGAGGAGAAAAGGGGGAGGGTCCCAAGGAGAAGATCCCATGACACTGGGGCTGAGACAGTCCCACAACCACATGTGTGGCACCTTTCAGGTGCCTCAACACCGAAGGTTGCATCCGTCCCACACTTAGCCTGGGCAGCCTGATGCTACCCTGCAGGGCTTTTGTTTTTGTTCACATGCTTACTGGTCTGTGGTTAGGTTAGCTTTCAGCAAACTATAAATGATCATCCTACTGTATGGTTTTAATTATTCTCAAATAATCATTGCTTTTGAAAAATCACAAGTACTAAAAAAATTTTTTTTTAATTAAAAACTTTTAGAGTAGCTGAGTCACAAAACTCATACCACAACTTGGATGAGCAGAAAAGATGCTCGGTATTTGTCCACAAAGAATGACCCCTTATTCTCAAGACAAGTTCTCCTCTCTGACCCTCATGAGTAAGAAAAAAATTAACTTTATGTCCAATTCAGTGCAAAGCACAGTCCTATGGAATAATGGAGGCCAGAGGTTCCCAGAATATGGTTCCCAGTAAGTACCACCTGGGAGCATGTGAGGAATGCAGAGTCTCAGGCCCCACCCCAGCCCTGCAGAATCAGAAACATCAGGAGTGGGGCCCTGCAATCTGTGTTTAACAAGCCCTCCAGATGCTTCTGAGGTTCTGATGCACATTCAAGCTGGAGAATCACTGATTAGACAGAGAAGTGAAGGTGTGTTGGGTAGCATGTTCTTCCCTTTGTTTTTCTCTCCCCTAAGGCTGTGTGTGTGTGTGTGTGTGTGTGTGTGTGTGTGTGTGTGTGTGTGTGTGTAGGGAAAGTCCGGGAACTTTGGGAACCTCGTGTCAGCAAATGAAGGGCCAGGTCCACGGCTGTTTGTCCTCTGCCCTCAGCGGCCCCACGTGGTATTTCTTATGCAGCTGGTGTTGCTCTCTCAGCAGACATTTGAGGCTCAAATATTAGTTAGAGCACTGGCTGGCAAACTTTTCTGCTAAGGGTCAAAAGTAAGCAGCTCTGACAGTCACAGGGTCTCGGTTACAACTACTGCCACTGTAGTGGGAAAGCAGCCACAGAAATATGTGAATGAATGACTGTGGCCGCGTGCCAATAAAACTTTATTTACGGAAACAGGTAACAGGCTAATCTGGCTCACAGGTTGGAGGCTGCTGAACCCTGAGTTACAGTAACATGAGCTGCCATCACAAATAAGCCCACATGTCTCTATGTATGTTTTTTATCATTCATACAACTTTACTCTTGCTCCTGTAACAATCTAATACAGTCCTGTATTCCTAGCGTCAGTAAGGTTTCCTCCAAGGATGCTCTGGACACCCAGGCTCTGCCCCCTTTGTGACTCCACTGTCCTTCACCTTTTCCCAAAGGGACACCCACATCTCACCAGGACTAGTCACCACACCCCTCCTCAAGGCAAGAGAGCTGCCAAATAGTCTTGAGCTGGATGACACTCCCAGCAACATCTCTGCACTATGGAAGAGGAAGTGAGTCCTGGCGACCATTTGGCCAACTCTTTCACAAAGGATAAGAGAAACAGGCGGTGGTTGCAGGAAGATAAGATGCCAAGGAAGAGCTTTCATAAGATGAAATGGATGTATAGACTGGGGAGGTCAAAACAATTTTGGGAAGTGGGCAGATAAGTAGAGAGGAAAGAGAACCACTTGGCCTTTGGTCTTTATTGGTAGGTAAGTAAGGAGGCTGAGGAATATGACACACAGGGCACAAGCTCAGAGAGTAAGATGCAGGAATCTGCAATTTCCATTCCATAAACCCAGAGCTGGGGTGGTGGTACTGAAATGGAGTGGAGAAAGCCAAAGAATGGGGGCTCAAGATTTCAGAGGTTGAGACTAGAAAAATAGTGTCTTTCTGAGCAAGCTTGTGATGAAATCACATTTAACTCGTGAAGAAGGTTGTCCTTTTAAGCCAACTTTTGCCCATGAGCCCATCTGACCCATGGGTACAGTGTCTTACTACTGCCCAGGAATCGTGTCCAAGGGACCAGGAAGATCTATCCACCCCAGCACATCCAATACCACTGGCCAATTCACACAATTTCTTGTTAGATTGCCATTTCTTCATACTGGAATAGGTACACAAACTCTCAGTCTTTTGTAAGATACAAAAATATACCAAGGTAAAGGATCCAGCAATTGTACCTGATATTTGCTCAAATTAGTTGAAAACTTATGTCTATACAAGAAGTGTGCACATGGATGCTTACAGTAGCTTTATTCTTAACTACCAAAACTTTGAAGCAATTAGTAGGTGAATGGACAAACTGTGGTACATCTAGGCGGTGGAATATTACTCAGAGCCCAAAACAAATGAGCTATCGAGCCATGAAAAGATACGGAGGAACCTTAAGTGCATATTGCTAAGTGAAAGAAGCCAATCTGAGAACGGTAAACACTGTATGATTCCAACTATATGACAGTCTGGAAAAGGGAAAACAACTATGGAGACAGTAAAAAGATCAGTGGTCACCTACGGGGAGGAATGAATGGGCAGAGCACAGAGGATTCTTAGGGCAGTGAAAATACACTGTATGATACAGTAATGATAGATGAATGTCATTGTACATTTGTACAAACTTAAAGACACCACACCAAAAGTGAACCCTAATGCACTATGGTCTTTGGGTGGTAATGAACTATCAACGTAGGTTCATCAACTGCAACAAATGCACCTCTCTGATGGGAGATGTTGATCATGGGGGAGGTTATGGGGGAGGGGCTATATGGGAAATTTCTATCTTCTGCTCAATATTGCTGTGAACCTAAAACTGTTCTAAAAACTGAAGTCTAATACATATATACACATTCACACATACACATATGGTCTTTTCCATCATTTATCAACATACACGATTTTTTCTTTTAATTTGGCAGGTGAAGCGGTGGCTGGAAGACACCTGTGGTCTGAGGAAAGGAAGATGAAGCCCCTCATGGAAGGGAAAGTAAAGATGAGGGGACGCTGGGGTGCACTAGAATGGACCTCCGACCCTCCATCTCTGCCTGGATCAAATCCTACATCAGATATTGGCACCAATGTACCAACCAGCTTCATAGAAAGCTGGATTTGTAGTCTGGAAAGACGTGAGATAAAATCTTTACAGCCTGCAGGCAGATACTCCTTTTCAGACCTTAGTATTTGGAATCTTAGTACAGTTCCAGACACCGAAGGCCTTTGCCAAAATGAGACTCTGGATGCATGACAAATTGAATTTGGGGGGCGGGGGAAGCATATTTGAATTGCACAAGTTCAAATAAGCCAGTAATAAGCCAAATAGCTGTCTCTTGGAGAACTGAAGAGAAAGAAGGGTCAGGGTAGGAAATCATAAAATAAACAAATCACTGCTATGAAAATTTATGTGGCTCACCCCACCTCTGAAATGAGAGTTCTAAATAGAAACGCTTACTCCTTTATACTGGTTATTATATCAAGATGTGTTTAATTTCATGAGTTTGCCGGACGCCGCTATTCAGCCGTGCTGTGTATTTTTCCATGATAGATCTGAAACATTCACTGTGTCATGTGCTGCCTCCTCCCACACACCAGATACTTGAGAGCAAATCTCATGTAGATGTTGTTTTGTCTAGAGGCAGCCGAGCGGCTTCATAATAAGGCAGATGCAGAGGATGCAATTTCAAGCACTAGCGTTCAGCAGCACAAAGCTAATTACCTGTAACTGGGGAAACAAGGCAGAGACGTATTCCCTGTTTGTGTTCAGGCAAGAGGCGAGCAGAAAGGTCGGTCTGCTAGCTGAGGCGGCAGAGAGCAAAGCGCATCCTCGCCAGCACCACCCCAGGTCCCACCTGGAGCTGTGTGGGTGCAGGGATGGGGGCTGTGAAAGCAGCCCAATCACCCTGCAGGGTGCTGTCCCCAGACATGTGAATCTGGAGCTGCTGAAGCCTGCAAGCAAAGTGGCCATGCAGCCACGCCGTGAGAGAGGATGGCCATAGCACACATTGTAGGAGTCCTGGCTAAAGAAGAAAGTCAACATGCTTGGTCCTTCTCAAGACACAGGACCTGCCATTCCAAGGTGGCCAAAAAAACCAATGATAAAACAAGCACACTATAGTCCCTGAGATCATTTCCCCTTCACCTACTTTTTTCTGTTTTTCATTGAACAGTCCTCTTTTTCAGAGAAATAATTAGTGACAAAATTTTGATATGCTTAGAAACTGTGTTTAAAAGGAAAAAGATGGCTCAAATGGAGTGTGGCCTTTATCAGGTCTGACTCTTCCCAAAATTAACTGTCTGCAAGTTAGGGGGATAATGCAGATGGAGGGAGAATGTCAAAGGTGCCAGGATACACCTACAACTCTTTGATGCTAAAGAGGCTTTAGCAAGTTCTTGGAATTTGTAAGTATCACCAATCTTTGAAATGCTGGATGGGGAAGACACTGATCCCACACTTGTTCTGGCTCCCTTCGCCTATAACGTCCTACCTACTCTCCCCCGTACTGCAAAACCTGCAGTTTTGAACTGCAGCTCTTTTCCTAAGCCTTCCAGCCAGAGTTCACCTGCCCTGCCCTGAACTATTTCCCAGCACTGAAGGGCTACTCCCCTCAATTTACCACGTGTAATTTTCAGTTATCTTTTTCATATGTTTCTGTTTTAAATGCCTCGACTTGATCGCAAGCTCCTTAAAGACAGAGACTATAACATGTGTCTTCTTTGTCACACTTCTTTGTATCTTGCCTTACTCTTAAGTGTTTCCAACTTCAGCTGAAAGTAAAAAGGAGAAACCCAAAGTTTTCAACTTTTCCCCTCGTATGCTTAAAGAACTGTTGGGTAAATTTAACTGTAAATCTGAGACAACAGAGCCATTTCTCTACTGCCTAACAGAGCTAGCTAGTCCAAGTCAATAGCACTAAAGACAAAAAACAAAAAGCAAAAAATAAAATAAAATAACCCATGATGAACATCATGAAATGTGAAGGCTGAAATTTGCCACTAAAACAAAGCAAAGCTTTCTAAGGACCAAGTTACTTCGAAATTCTCTTTTCATTTCCGACATGTAATTATTACTATATAAGCTGCGCTGAGCAAATTTATATATTTTTTTAAATATCAAGAAATATTCATTGCAAGTGTAATATTTTCAACAAACCTGTGGAAGAGTGGGGGATGACAAGCATTCTACTCTAGTATAATGTATGGAAAAACTGTAGTATCTACTACTTCAAATGTGAAGATTACATACATATTCATAAATATGCATATATATGTATTATACACAAAGTGTATTACACACATATACTTCTGCTGTTCTGCTTGTTTATTTTGGATCAATTTTACTGTTTGTATTATTAGACTGTGGGCAGTGGCCTCACTTCCCATCTTTAACTATAAATTTGAAACCTGGGGTCCTGTTAGAAATTCCAGTCGGACTTTCTATAGTTGAACCTCTTACCTTTGCAGTTCTATAAAGTGTTTTTGCTTTGTTTTGTTTTGCAATATTTGGAGTTGTCTCTGACTTCATGTTCCATTAGCTCCAATCCCCCCTTAGAGACAGCGAGCAGCCGGTCAGGGTTAATCCATCCTGGTTACATAGGCTCATGACCTTCCAGAGGGGACATCCACATATTTAGTGTTTGAGCCATCAGATAAGTGAAAAATGCTAGTGGTGACAGTTTCAGATCTGTATCAATAAGCCCAGTGTCTAGCTGGTGTGACAAGGTAGAGTTAAAAAGAATAGGGAACGCCCCAAAGCAATGTAAAATACAGCTATGAATATATAAAGAGCCTAAGAGATGAAGTCCTCTGAAGGGGAGGGGCCCTTGTCTGACCAAGAGGAGATTACGTTCAGGCAGGCAATCTTAAAATAACTATAAACCATTGATGAAGGAAATTAAAGAAGACTTTAAAAAATGGAAAGATATCCCATGCTGTTGGATTGGAAGAATCAATATTGTTAAAATGGTCACACTGTCCAAGGCAATCTACAGGTTTAATGCAATCCCTATCAAATTACCCAGGACATATTTCACAGAATTAGAACAAATCAAAATAAAACTTATATGGAACCATCAAAGACCTAGAATTGCCAAAGCATTACTGAAGAGAAAGAAAGAGGCTGGAGGAGTAACTCTCCCAGACTTCAGACAATACTACAGAGCTACAGTCATCAAGACAGCATGGTATTGGTACAAAAACAGACATATAGACCAATGGAACAGAATAGAGAGCCCAGAAATGAACCCACAAACTTTTGGTCAACTCATCTTCGACAAAGGAGGCAAGAATATACAATGGAATAAAGACAGTCTCTTCAGCAAATGGTGTTGGGAAAACTGGACAGCAGCATGTAAAACAATGAAGCTAGAACACTCCCTTACACCATACACAAAAATCAACTCAAAATGGATCAAAGACTTAAACATAAGACAGGATACAATAAACCTCCTAGAGGAAAACATAGGCAAAACATTGTCTGACATACATCTCAAAAATTTTCTCCTAGAAGAAATAAAAGCAAGAATAAACAAATGGGACCTAATCAGACTTACAAGCTTCTGCACAGCAAAGGAAACCATAAGTAAAACAAAAAGACAACCTACGGAATGGGAAAAATTTTTGCAAATGAAACCGACAAAGGCTTGATCTCCAGAATATATAAGCAGCTCATACGACTCAATAAGAAGAAAATAAACAACCCAATCCAAAAATGGGCAGAAGACCTAAACAAGCAATTCTCCAAGGAAGACATACAAATGATCAATAGGCACATGAAAAAATGCTCAATATCACTAATTATCAGAGAATTGCAAATCAAAACTACAATGAGGTATCACCTCACACCAGTCAGAATGGCCAGCATTCAAAAGTCCACAAATGACAAATGCTGGAGAGGCTGTGGAGAAAAGGGAACCCTCCTACACTGCTGGTGGGAAGGCAGTTTGGTGCAGCCACCGTGGAAAACAGTATGGAGATTCCTCAAAAGACTAGGAATAGACTTACCGTATGACCCAGGGATCTCACTCCTGGGCATACATCCAGAAGGAACGCTGCTTCAGGATGACACCTGCACCCCAATGTTCATAGCAGCACTATTTACAATAGACAAGACATGGAAACAGCCTAAATGTCCATCAATAGATGACTGGATAAAGAAGATGTAGTATATTTATACAGTGGAATACTACTCAGCCATAAAAACCGGCAACATGTCATTTGCAGCAACATGGATGCTCCTGGAGAATGTTATTCTAAGTGAAGTAAGCCAGAAAGAGAAAGAAAAATACCATATGAGATCGCTCATATGTGGAATCTAAAAAAACAAACAAACAAACAAACAAGGCATAAATACAGAACAGAAATAGACTCATAGACATAGAATACAGACTTGGGGTTGCCAAGGGGGTCAGGGGTGGGAAGAGATAGACTGGGATTTCAAAATTGTAGAATAGATAAACAAGATTATACTGTATAGCACAGGGAAATATATACAAGATCTTATGGTAAGCTCACAGAGAAAGCAATGTGACAATGAATATATATATATGTTCATGTATAATTGAAAAATTGTGCTCTACACTGGAATTTGACACAACATTGTAAAATGATTATAAATCAATAAAAAATGTTAAAAAAAAAAAAAAAGAGAGAGGCAGCCATGTATCCTTCCCACATACAAACCTAACCCTCACCAGCATCAACGAGAACTCAAGCTACCTCTGATTTTTTATTGTACCCATCACTCTTGACTTAAATGCTCTCCGGTAAGGAAGCATGGTGAACCCAAGTTCTAAAATCAAGAATGATTCCTCCCCACCAAATGCATCTGGCTTTAAATGGCTTTACCAGGTCTCTCTAGAGTGGAAATCTGCAATGCTTCCATGAAATGATAATTGAGTCTAAATTTTTCCACAGGCACAGTCAACCGTCCCTATTCACCAATCCTCACCTTAGGGCTTCTGTGCTGTCCCACCCTCCAGCCTCGCTCCTATCAAAGGGCCTCCCCGCCAGGAAATGCAGGAGCAATGCAGAAGAGCCAGCGCTGGTGCAGGAGCTCCACATCCAAGCTCAGCCTGCTGGACCCCCAGTCTCAGGTTCCTGGTTCTGACTCAGTGGCAGTCCACGTTCCATCTCCCCAAGGTCCCTTCCTGTGCCATTGGCTGGACGAGCCATTTGGGACCAGTCTCATTGCATCCTAGACAGGATTTTAGTATCTGCCCCCCGAATGCCCGCAACCACAGCTGAGGAACACATGCTTTCCTGCCAGCCCTGCCCGACCAGCCCTGCCATATGGGGCCAATTCCAGGACAGATGGGAACAGAGGCTCTGCAGCTGCTCAAGGATAAATTTTAATCACAGCCCTCAGTCTGGAGTGATCAGCAACCAGCACGGTCACCCTTTCAGACTTCAGCTTATGTAGGCTCTGATGACATCTCAGAGCAGATAAGCCCTGCTGTTCGGAAAAAAACAGTATGACTGCAACATACACACACATACATACATACACACACACACACACACACACACACACCTCTTTCCACCTAACTTCCAGAAAAGCGCAGAAGCCTCTCTGGGTCCCTGAGATGACAGGTGTGTATTTATGTTGCATTTCAGAATCACTGACCTTCCAGGTGATTCTAAGTTCTAACAGCTTCAGTGTGAGATAGAGACTTTTCAGGCGGTGCCTTTCCCAGGCAGGCGGACACCTCCACTGTGGGCACTGCAGGCATCTCTGAAGTCCTGAGGATCTGTGAAAGAATTCTGAGAAGAAATCTCTCTTGATCTCCCGTGAAACTACAGAGGGCTGCATTCACTGTCCCTTTTGTGCCTAGAAACCCCAGGATCCTTGAATAAACAGTTGAAGAGTTTCTTTCACAGGAGACTGTTCATTACTTGTAACAATTTAGAATACCTTGAGGTTTGCATTAGAAAGTCATTTTGTTTCATTTTTGAATTTGAATATTAGTGTCCAACCTTTGATGAATCTCCTCAAATCACTTCAAAATCAACTTGCATTTTTCAGAAAGAATCACTCCCTAAACAAACAGAAATGCACAATTTACACAAATGTTCACAGAGACACAAGTCACAACTGTCAAAAGATGAAAACAACCTAAAAGTCCACTAAAGGATGAATGGATACACAAATTGTGATGTATATATGCAATAGAATATTATCCTGCCATAAAATGAATAAAATACTGACACAGGCTACAATGGGGATGAACCTTGAAAACATTATGCTAATGAAAGAAGCCAAGCATAAAAAGACAAATATTATATGCTTCCATTTATATGAAATACCCTGAAGAGGCAAACCATTGAGACAGAAAGCAGACTAGACTAGCAGCTGCCAAAAGCTTAGGGAAGGAGAAAACAAGGAGTGACTGCTCAGTGCATAGAGAGCTTCATTTTGGGGTGATGAAAATGTTTTGGAACTACATGGAGGTGGTGGCTGCACAACGTTGTGAATATACCACATGCCAATGAATTGTTCACTTTAAAATGATCAGTTTTATTTTCTGTAAATTTCACCTCAGTTTTTTTAAATGAATGATTTCAAAGGTTTGAAAAACATTTTGCTTCCTTATCTATAAGGTCTATGTTCCAAAAGAGTTTATGTTTTCTTTTTTGGGAGAGACTGTTCAAGACATCTATAAAATCTTGTATTTGTGTCACTTTTTTTTAATTCCTCTTAACAGACTTTAAGTGGCACTAAGTGGGGAAAAAAAAAACATCCCCTATGGATCTGGCAACCAAAACGCAAAAATAGTAGCAGTTTACCTACCCCAAATCAACTGAAGGAAACAGAGGCGAAGATGCATAGCTCGGCAACTGTAGGTGGATTAAAGAAGAGGGACCTGAAGTTTCACCAGGTAGAGACAATGATACGATAGTATGGCCCCAGGCTATCCGCAGATGCCAACAGCCTCAGCATCACCTGGGAGCCTCGGAGAAATGCAGGTAGGAGTCACTGCTGCGGGGAATGTAGTTTGGTGCAGCCATTACGGAAAACAGTATGGAGACACCTCAAAAACTAAAAATAGACTTACCATATGATCCAGCAATCCCACTCCCGGGTATATATCCAGAGGGAACTCTAATTTGAAAAGATACATACATCCCAATGTTCACAGAAGCATTATATACAACAGTCAAGACATGGAAACAACCTAAATGTCCATCAACAGGTGACTAGATAAAGAAGTTGTGGTATATTTATATAAAGGAATACTATTTGGCCATAAAAAAGAATAAAATAATGCCATGTGCAGCAACATGGATGGACCTAGAGATCATCATTCTAAGTGAAGTAAGCCAGAAATAGATAGAAAAATACCGTAAGATACCACTCATATGTGGAATCTAAAAAAAAGATAAAAAGGACACTATGAACTCATCTACAAAACAAACAGACTCACAGACATAGTGAACAATCTTATGGTTACCAGGGAAAGGGGGTGGGAAGGGATAAATTTGGGAGTTTGAGATTTGCAAATGTTAGCCACTATATATAAAAATAGATTTTTTTTGTTTCTTCTGTATAGCACAGGGAACAATATTCAATATCTTGCAATAACCTTTAATGAAAAAGAAAATGAAAATTAATATATGTATATATATGCATGACTGGGACATTGTGCTGTACACCAGAAGTTGACACACTGTAACTGACTGTATTTCAATTAAAATTTTTTTCAAAAAAAAAAAAACGCAGGTAGGAGTATGGGATCAACAGATGCAAACTACTATACATGAAATAGATGAGCAACTAGGATTTACAGTATAGCCTAGGGAACTATACCCAATATCTTGTGATAACCTACAATGGAATATAATCTGCAAAGATACAGAATCACTATGTTATATAACTGAAACTAGCACAATATTGTAAATACACTATACTTCAATTTTAAAAAAAGAAAGAAAGAGAAGAAAAGCAGGATGTCAGCCCCACCCAGAACTACAGGAACAGCATGTGCATGTTCGCACAATCCCCAGGCATCCCCATTACCCCTCCAGAAGCAGCTGACTGACCCTCACCCTCAAGTTGTGTTCTTTTGCCTTCAGCAAAATGCTTCTACGAGGCCTTCGAAAGCACTTGCACAAACCTGATTCCTCTCCTCCCTCGAAGTCACCTAAGAATGTTCTATGCTGCCTCCCCACACTCCTCGCCCACCAGACCCCTACAAGGGGCAAGACTCTATCAAGCAGTGCTCCACAACCTAGACGTCCACTCAGAATTTTCTCTCGTAACTTCTACCAACTAACCGAGACCTGAATTCCTCCCGCAGAAGCATCCTTTCCTTTCCCTGTCCTCCCTCACTGATAAATAGACCAGTTGTGTCTACTCAGGACCTCTGTTGCTCAGTTCTTATTCATCTGCAGATCCCTTTGTCTCTCTTCTACTGCCCACTGACAAAATCACTCTCATTAAAGTGGATAAAACGAGGACTGTAGAAGAAAGATGACAGCAGCTCAGAGCAGCCTAGCAGCAGGAGAGGCTGGGATAAAGGGTCAGATCTGCATCTACATTGAAGCTAGAGCCAGAAGGACCTCCTGATGGATTGCCTTGGGCTGGAGAGAAAGACACACAAATGAACAACTCGAAAGTTTTTGGCCCGAGCTACCAGAAGGATGGAGTTTCCACTGCTGAGATGGGAAAAGCAGTGGGAAAGGGGAGACCGGCGGGGAATACGCAGGACATGGAACAATGCTAGGGTTAGGTTTGTGTGCTGCCCTACAAGGGTTTCCACTCATGGAAACTTCCACGTGTGCCCTTTCTCACAGCAGGCTCTACTGCATG